>NC_091793.1:15065303-15368333 GCF_041296235.1 Equus asinus | reverse complement strand
TTTCTTTATCATTTCAAGACATTTTAGAAACAAAATTGGATCAATTGAAAGCTAATCTTTAAGTGGATTATTGTACCTTTGTGTGTTCCTGTGGGTTGCTGCGAGCGTTTAAGTGTGGGGTCTGAGTGACCATGTGTGGCATGGTGTAGGGTTTCTGTGGTTGTGTATGGTGTGGTGTAGGGTTTGTGTGTTTGTGTGTGGTGTGGGGTTTGTGTGGTTTGTGGTGTAGTGTGGGGTTTGTGTGCTTGTGTGTAGTGTAATGTGGGGTCTGTGTGGTTGTGTGTGGTATGGGCTTTGTGTGGTTGTGTGTGTGGTGGGGTGTGGGGTTTACATGACCATGTGTGGCTTGGTGTAGGGTTTGCATGGCCGTGTGTGGTGTGGTGTGGGGTTTGCGTGGCCGCGGGTGGTGCCGTCTGGGGTTTGCGTGGCCACGTGTGGTGTGGTGTGGGGTTTGCGTGGCTGAGTGTGGTATGTTAGCTGCTGGAACCTTTCTTGAACAGGCGCTCTGGGGCCCGGTCCCCTTGCCTCCCTTGGTCTAACATAACATCATGAGGCCCTTTGGAGAGAGCACTGAGCAGTGGCTGGGTGGGTGGCAGGTTGATGGCTGGATATGCTCAGGGCCGGATAAGACAGGCAGGACGAGGACTCCTTGCTGGGAAAAGCCGCTCAGCAGGACATTTTAAGGCTCAGGGCAGACTCTAGCCCTGGAGTCCTGGCGGCTTTTGTACCGCCAGGCCCTGTCTGCCGTCTCCCAGAGTTTTGACAGAGAGCCGCAGGGTCAATAAACTAAAAGAAAGATTGGGGATGGCGTCCAGGCTGCAGAAGGAAGGGCTTGGGGGAACGTGGGTCTCAGGCTCAGCTTTGAGGGGCACGGAGCTTTCCTGTGATGTGTGGCTGCAGAGAACAGCCAGACCTCTGTATGCCTAGCAAGCGGTAGGACGTGAGCGCTGGGTACCCACCACTCGGCTGAGGAACAGCAGTGCCCGGTCCTCAGAAGCCCCTCTGTCTGTCTCCAAGGCCACTCTTCCCACAGTGGAGGGCAGCGTGACTTGGGGTGGGACCCATGCAGGAAGGATGCCCGAGAGCCTTGGGCGTCCCCGGCCAAGCGTCCCCAGCCGAGCGTCCTGGGAGGCACCTGGATCCAGTCTGTGGGGCCTGCAGCCTGAGCATGGCTGGAGAAGAGGCAGCGCGCAATCCAGGCTCTGCCCCGCAGCCTTGTTCTGGTGCTGAGATGTGCCTGGTGTGGGCTGGGCCCTGAGGCCGGGCGATGAGCCTGCAGGGCCAGGGCGGACATCCCACAGGTGAAGGAGCTGTTCGGTCTATAGTTGGAGAAGCTGCGGTCTTTCATGGCGCCTGGGGCCTGTGGGGAGAATGCTGTGAGCCGGGGTTCGTGGCACGTGGGGCCCATGGGGAGAAGGCCATGAGCCAGGTTTAGACACAGGTGGGTAGTCTGTGTACAGCTGGCCTGCAGGACACAGACTGACCAGTGCTGGGCCTCCTGGTGGTTAGCAGGGTGCGGGTGGAGGCCTAGGGACAGAGAAGGCCAGAGCCTGCACCTGGGGGAGTCCAGCTGACCTGGGTTGCTCTCCCTGCGGGTCCCGGCACAGCAGGGCCTCCTCCTCACACTGCAGAGCCGTGGCCCAAGGGCCTGCTCTCTCGATCCCCTCCTGGGTGGGCATCTGCAGACAGCCCCAGGGCCAGGAGGCCTCTCTGAGTCGCAAGGCTGTGAGACATCATGGGCAGACCCAGGAGAGGGAGGGAGGCCCGTCAAATTACGAGCATTTTCTCTTCCTTGTCCCCACACACGTACAGCAGGTAATTTCCTTTCCAGACTTCGGGAAATGGGCCCTCCTTATTAAATTATACCCCTCATTATGATAATGGCAGTGGAGTTTGAAGGTTCAAGTCGTTTCTGACTAAAGTGGGGCGTACGCTGCAAAGTTTAATAGCAACTTTCTTATTGGAATTAATGAATAAAGGTTAAGAAAATGGCTCATGAGGAAAGATGAAAGGAATGAGCCTGTCGAAAGGGGCTCTGGGTGGCTTACAAGCGTCTTTAAGTCCAAGAAGAGTAATGAGATCTTTTTCTCTGTGGCCCAATTAAAGCAGGAGAAATTTGGGCTACACCAAAGAGGAACTTCCCACGCCTCCGTGAAGTGACTTGTCAAGGACATCCGCTGGCGGCTTTGCAGAGTGACTGGAATGTGGCAGGCCAGCCCCAGTCTGAACTCAGCCCAGGCTCCTAGAGAGCAGTGAGGGCCCGTGGCTGGTGGCGACTGCTTCTCGGTCCCGGGAGGTGGGGTGTAAGTGACCCTAGCTGGTCATACCTTGCTAGTGTCAGGAGTGCCATCCGAGCAGGACCTACTTACACACTTGAGAGCACTGGACGAAGGTGCTGACTTTTTTCAGGGAAGAGGGAGGGAGGCCGTTTCAGGAGAGTGGAATCCAGGGGTACAGTGAGGCCCTTCCCACCATTTCTTGGCTCACTAGATATGGCGCACACTTTCTTCTTGTAACTGACCCGAGGCAGCCGTGGGGCCAGCAGGACGTCTGCTGAGTGCACACTGCGTGGCAGGGCCTGGGTGGTGTGGAGCCTGCACTGTTCTATCTCTCTGTGGCCCGGTGGGAGGTGCCCTCCCCACCCATCCGTCTGTCTGTCCACCCATGCACCATCTACTCACTGAGCGCCTTTTGTGCACTGTGCTGGCCCTGACTGTGAGCTCAGGTGGTCTGGTGAGGGAGAGAGGGAATACCCTGCAGGTCTCTGTCGCAGGAAAACAGGGGCACAAGCCCAGAGAAAGTGCTAGGAAGTGGCAGACCGGGGCCACATCCAGGCCCACTTCTTCCCCACCTACCCGGAAGGCCTGGGAACGGAGCCCACCTCCCAGGAGGGAATGACCAGGGCCCGGTGGCCCAAGGCAGCTGTATCAAGGGCGGGGTGGCCTATTGCCCTGCCTAGGCTGAGGGGGTGCCCAAGGCATCCACCCACGGACCCAAAAGAGCAGGCAGGACAGTGTTGGGGGGAGTTCCAGAACATCTGAGCTCGGTTTCCTCATTGGAAGGGGAGATGGTGGCTTCCAGCTGTCTGCACCCACAGCACTGCTGGGAGGGGTGGATGAGGTTATGGACAGGGGCCGCTCAGAGCTGCTTCACATATGCACACACATGCACGCACGTGCACACACCCTCAGAATCTTTTATCAAACAAGGCAGGGGCAAGAATTGATTCTGTTCTTTTTAGACTCTGAAAAAACAAACTCTTTTTCTCTTTGCAAATGGGGAATTCTAGCTTAAATAGCCATAAAGAAGACTCCCCCTTTGCCGCATATAGGACGTTTGGATTTCTTTCCGCACAGTGACCCCTTGTGTGTTCATTATTGCAGCAGAGGTCTCCCTCCAAGTGGCGTTTGGCTTTCATGCATGGCCAAGCTGCCCTTTGAGTGTCGTTAGGGAGGTGGCACTGTTAGTGTTCGGAGAGAGAGCACATCTGCCTTGTGGTCCTCCTCTGAAATAACGTGGGTGGCAGTGGCCACATGTTGTCAGTGTTGCAGGAGGACCTGGGGCTGTGGAGGGAGAGGACCGTCCACATACCAGTTGCTGATGAGGCATCCAGGTGCTTGGTCTCCCAGGGAGTGCCTGGCGTGCATTCTCTTTGGGGCAGGTGGTCTTCACTGTACTCCCTGAGCTGTGCAGGCCCAGATCCAGGAGGCCCACTGATTTGCGGAATTCAGGCCTCTCCTTGCCCACCTGCCTGCCGTGCCCGCCACCCCACCATCAGCTCCAGATTTCCCCAATGCCTGTCTGTCCCTGCCTATCCCAGAGGGAGCTTCTGAGGGGGTGGCCATGGGCTTTGTAGATGGAGAGTGGTAGAGGAGGCAGGAGGAGCTGACCACCTCGTTCCTGAGTTCCTGCCCGCCCTGACACAGGTCCTCCCGCAGTGGGCTGTTTCCCGTAATCATTTTCCTTTTGAGAGCTGAACTCCCCAGGCGGCTTTTGAAGAAAAATGGGAGTCTGGACAAGGCTGCAGAAAATCGATTTTGTCCCATGACTATCCTCAGACACATCTATGTTTCTGTTAAGTCATCTCTCTCTGTGATGGTTTTCACTTTCTCTGGGGGACAAGCAGCTGGAACCCAAGCCCGCGTGGCCCTGCGAGGGCTGCTGGCCATGCGGCTGCACCCTGGCTGCTAACAGTCCCCTCAGGCTCCGAGAAAGCGAGTGTGTGCCTAGCCAGTGTGCTCCTCTGTGTTCAGGGCACTTGCACAGTCCCATGGAAACACCTAGCGCTTCACCAGGTCACCAGGTCAGTAGGAGTGACAGGCAAAGGAATGTGGCTATCAGCCTGAGTACAAATCCACATCCCTTTATTGACAGCTTGCTGTGAGCGCCGTGCCCCTGCGTGTGGAGCAGAGCGGGGCTGTGTCCAGACCTGCTTCCCTGGATGTCCGGGTGGAAGGGTTCCCCTTTTTTCTTTCTTTTCTTTGAAATTATACCACACGGAATACTTTGACCTCGGAGTGAGTGATTCTGAGCCTTTTTGTTTTGCTGGGTCCTGTCGTTGATGGGTTTCGACATGCTTCCTGAGAGCCATGCCTTGTGTTAGTGATTTGCTGTGAATGTTAACGAAAGCTAAGAGAGTGTTAACAAAGATGCCAAGATCCTGAGGATTGTTGTTTATTAATCCAGCAATTTCCCTTTATGATGGCATTTCCATAAATTCGTGGAGAATCACTTGGCAGAGAGGTTTCAGACTGAACGGGGAGAGGAGTGGGGCCGGGACTGTCCCTAGTATTCTTGCCCCAGCCCATTCCTGAAAATAATTGTTTTTTTGTTTATTAAAGCTATTCGTATGTATATTTTTTAAAAGACAGGAAGTTTTCAAAGGCTTTTTATCAAAAAAGAGTTGTTCTTTCTCCCCACCTTCCTCCCACCTCAAGGGGCAACCACTTTCAACCTTTTAAGTTGTCTTTAGTTCTTGCTTTTCGTATTTATCTCTGTCTTTCTGAGTAGCTGTTTCTTGATTTTTCAGCTTTAGGTAATGACTTTCTGCAGCAGAAAAGGAAGATGAGAATTGTGTTCTCACCCTCCTCTGCCCCCGACACTGTCTGCCCTCTATAATCTCCGAGGCTCCCCACTTATTGGGAGCAGCTGACTGACCTGGTGGGGTTTGTTCCTCATGGCCATGTGTGCATCCTTCACATGGAGTCACCTCATGTGCTGTGGTCATGTTCCATTCTTGGGCACGTTTTGTTTCCTTGGTCTTAGTTTCCCATGAACTATTCACTAACTCATCCCAAGCAGTTTATCAGAAGAGACAGTCTTTCCAGGAATCCAGCACAACAAGCATTCTGCACGTGGCATCCCCTTGGACTGTTGCTCCCTGCGTCCTTCCCTCCGCGTCCTTCCCTCTGCACGGGGCCGGCTCTTGGGTGCCCGATCCCGCGCCCTCTTGCTCCGTCTCCTCCTTTGACAGAGCGCGCCGTTCAGGGCCTCCCTGCGTCCGGAGCTCCAAGTGGGTGTGAGATGCTGGATGCTGGGTGTCTGAGGCTCAGCATGTCTCGCCCTCTCTCGGGGGAAGCGCAGAGGCTGGAGACAGCTCCCTTGGGCCTTTGACAGTGTTGCTCCACTCTCTTCTGCGTCCAGTGCTGCCGCTGAACATACGGTGCCATCCGACTCCAGTCCTTCACGTCTACCTTTCTGTCCCCTCCCCTGGCATCCAGGAGCTTTTCTTTGTCCCCCCTGCTTGAAGAGGCTGGCTGGTCTTTTCATCATCCTGCTGGAGCAGTCACTGGGCCTGTTCCATCTGGAAAACTCCAGGTGTTCATCTCTGGAAGTTTCTACGTTATGAACTGCTACCCTGTCTCTCTCTGGGACACCTGTTAGAAGGGGGGCTTCAGTTTGGCTCCTCATTTCTGATCTTTTCAATCTCTTCTGATCTGTGTTCGATCTGTTCTGTTGCCATCTTTTCCTTCATCTCAGGGGATTCAAATGAACTGGGAGCTTTGAAAGCCCAGGTCCCCACCCCTCAGCCCCAGAAGTCCTGGTCCAGTGAGCCTAGAGTGGCCTGCCAGGTGACACAGAGGCTCTGCCACATGAAGCCACTGAGCAGATGCCCACTCAGCTCCCTCTGGCTCTGATATTCTGATCCTACTTATCTGAGTGCACAGAAAGGGACGTGTGTGTGTAAGATCTTGCTGTACCCTCATACATCCCTGAAGGGAGAGTCCTTGGCAGGTGGAATCTTCTAGAAGTGCAGGGCTGCTGAGTTTGCCTGCAGGACCCGTGCCTGTTGACCAGTGAGGGAGCCGGCCAGAAGTAAACTCTCACCTCCTGCTTCAGCATGACAGTGTGCGAGATGCAGGACAGCTGTGAGCTTCGCCTGCTGGGCCAGCCCCAGGAGAAGCCCTCTTCCCAGGTGTGTTCCATAGGCTCCACGGCCAGAGAGCAGATGAGACCCCCCCAGTCTCTATCTCTGCCTCTCTCCCTGAGGAGCGAGGAGAGTGGGTGGCATGTGCCCATGATTGGAGCCCCAGTCACCCGGGGAAGCCAGAGGCATTGATGCTGACAGGCACGGCGGGGCCATCTCCTCTGATGGAGGAGGTCAGAGCTTGGCCCTTGTCCCCCACCTCACCTGGGGCTGACATGCCTTTTTTCTGAGCAGAAGGGAATGTTTGGCAGGGTGACTGGGAGCTGGCCCTCGCAGCGCTCCCGGGGGTCTGCACCTCCTTGAGAGTTGTCCACCTGGGAGTCGGAAGTCAGCTCAGAGCCCAGCATGTCCACCCCTGTCCTTAGTCTCTGTCCCATCTGCATGTGGGACAAGGCCTAGCTGAGTTTTGGGGTCACTTGGGCACTTGGCAGGGCTTCTCAGGCTCTCTGTGGTGAAAGGCCAGTTTTGGTTTTCTCCTAATTCATTTCAGACCAATACTTTAGTAAGATACAATAAAAATGCCACGGCAGTGCTGTGTTGCTCTAAAAGTTTAAGCCTTTACTCTCAGTTTCTGCCTCATGTCCTCATGGACCTCTGACACACGACCCTGGTGGCTCTTGTGCGGTGCTCTGTAGGGGTGTCGCTCCCCTTCTGGAACAGCCTAGTCAGGAGGTCCGGGGTTCCCACCCCGCAGCCACATTGGATGGAAGCACAGTGCTGATCTGTTCTGTTTGTCAGGGATGCAGGAGAATGTTCAGTGTCTGTGCAAACACCACATTATCTCAGGGACATGTTTTAAGATACCTTGAACCAAGTAATTTTGCATCAGTTTGACCCCATGCCTTGCCCTCCTGGGGTGGGCACTGAGCTCCCAGGGAGATCTGGGCCTCACTCAAGGCCCAGTTTGGATGTGAACTGGGGGCAGGGTGGCCACTACCGTCTCCAGAAGCTGTATCTGCTCTCTGAGACTTGGAAAAATGGGCTCCACAAAGTGAAATTAGCAAATGTGTAGGTGATGTCCATAAAAAGTAACATCTTATCCACTTCATTAACTCTTCAACTTCGTATTCGTGTAATTTTGATGATATTTGAGCATAAATTGTGAGTTAGAATTTGTCGCTTCATAACAGATCCCAAGCATGCGTGAGAACTTCTTAGAAATCATGTCGGTTTTACATTAAGCAAATTCCTTGCAGCTAAATAATTTCAAAGCAAAATTATAAAAGTCTTTCCATGTTTTTATAAGAAAAAAGATATTTGCTGTGAAGTACAGCTGCATCTTAAAATGCTTGTTATGTGGGATGGAGCCTCTGAAAGTACTTGGGACAGACAGACAGAGTGCGAGACTGTGATTCCCAGAATTCCCCTGGCGGGCTGGAAAGGCTGCCTGCACCCCTGGTTTTGACTCTCTTGGGCGCCTCTGTGCAATCCAGGTAATTGCTGCTGAGAAGCACAGTTGGAATACTGCCGGGGAAGTGCTGTGGTTCTGCAGGGCTGCTTTGTAGGCCTCTCCTCCATCTCTGTGCAGGAACTCTGTAGGTTCCTGCAGGCCGTGCCTTGCAGGCTGCTCCTGGGGCTGTCGTCCAGAGCTCCCCTCTTGCTGCTGGCAGGAAACTCAAGGGGAGTGTGAGCTGAGACGGGGACATCTGTGGCAGGGCCTCTGTGTCTACACTCATGTCAGCTTTACCATGCTGATATTTCATTGATCAGGTGGCAGCTTTAGGCCGGCGATGCAATAAATGGCTCCTGTGCGCCATCGTAAACTCCAGATGTCCTTCCCTGAGTCGTCTTGTCAACCTAAGAACACTGCCCATTTTCCCCTCCCTCCATGCCCCCTCTTCCTCCTTTCCTTTCGTAAAAGAAGAATTTCTCTTGCCAGTGGAAGGTTGACATTTCAACCCCTTCCCTCTGGGCCTGGAACACACCCTCTGGTGCACAGCTCCAGTTGTTCCAGAGGTTTCTCAGCCTGAGCCTCCGTCAGAATGAACCTGCGTGCAGGTGAGATGGAGGGCAGCCGAAAGCTGTGGATTTTGCCAGCGTCTCTCTCTTGCTCATTTCTGCCTGTGAATTAGTTTTGCCATTAGAGAAAAAATTATACCCACTATTCAAATCATTAATTGAAAGGCCCTTATTATCTCATTAATGGTGTTTGATATCTAAGGCAGATAAACTTGGAGAAGCTCATCTGTTCAGTCCCTGAAGAAATATAATTACATCTTGGGTCTTATTAAAATGTCTCCCTCTCAGCTCCCTCTCAGCTGTCACACGTTCCGTTTTGCAGCCTTTTGTGGTGGACACCCAAATGAATCTAGTATGGAAATAAGATTACACCAGCCTGAGGGGCGCGCCAGCGCCCATGAAATGCATTTGGCCAGGGGTCATAAGAGAAGTGAGCTTGGCGTTGATGCTGGCTGGTAAACAGGCCCTGGACTTCCGAATGATGGTTCCCGCACTCCATAGACACCTCCCTCCTTGTGGGCAGATCTAATTCGGGACAAGACCTGCTGGTGGTTTCACGTGGGAAACTTCGAGGGGTGGAGTCAGCCCAGATAGGCTGATAGTCACTTACATGGGCTGCGGATGCTGAGAGCGCCTGAGACTTTTTATGTAAACCCGTGGAACCAAATGGGGACTGCTGGCCCCAGGAGAGCCTCGACCCCAAGGCTGTGTCCTCCTGCTAACCCGGGATTGGCTGGATTAGGTGCTGGGCTCTGGGGCCTTCTTTGTGGAGAGAACCCCTTATGCCCCACAGTTGTTCCGTCCACTCTCTCTCCTGTGCGTCTCTGCTCATTTAACTGTGTCCTGGGTTTCTGATGTGACATTGCTCATCCCTAAGCCCCCAGGGCTCTCTGTTGGGGAAGGGCGTGCTGCATGCAGGGTCTCTGCAATCTCTTTGTCCTTCATTGAGTGGTCAGTGGTCATTGAGCATGGGCTCTGTGCCAGCTTCTTTTAGGCCTGAGTAGATTGACCAAGAAGACCCCTTTAGGAGACAGTGCTGGTCACCCAGGTAGGAGTGGGCAGAGCCAGGGGCCCAGGCGGTCAAGAGGAAGGACGGAGGAGTGGCTTTGAGGTTGTCCGATCCCCACTTCAGGCAGAGTGAGACTCGGCAAAGTGAAAGCACCGTAAGACACAGGTGCCAGCTGGGGTCCAGCAGGGCTGGCGCTCCTTCCGGTTTCCAGCAGCCTCCCACTGCCTGCCCTCCCCTCTTCAGCCCTACTCTGGGCCACAGCCCCCGCCCTGGGTCCCCTTAACCCCACCCCGCATCCCCATGGCCTCGCCCCACGGTCCTTCCTGGGGAGACCTGGTGCAGTGTCAGGAGAGCTCTGGGGTGAGGCTGTCAACATGCCTCCTCCCACCCAGAGCCTTGGGCCTCAGACACAAGGAGCCCAGGCCACTTGAGAGTCCTGCGTTGGAAGCCCCGGCCACCGCCCCCTATGTGACCCTGAGTGGCCACTTAGCCTGCTCCCAACCCCCTCGGGCCTGGGACTCACATGGAGCTCTGAGAGGTGCCGGTGAGTGGGCCTTTGTGGGAATTGCTGCTGGTGTCCGGCACAGCTTGGGCCCTTGGCAGTGGGAGCTGCCCTTGTCTAGATGAGGCGGCAGCAGAGGACACGCTAGCCCCTCCCACCCGAGCCCCCAGACCTGGCTCACCCGCCAGGGTGCCCCAGCTGGCCCAGTGTGGCCACAGGTGACCTTTTAACATGGCCTGTGCCCATGCAGGGGTCCAGCATGAAGTAAGCAGGCTCCTCCACGGGGTTCTCACCGAGCCTTCCCTCTCGTGCTGGCATAAAAAAATAAAATTACGATAAAATGAAATGAGATGCAAGCGCTTGAGGAAATCTTAGGGTTGCCTTACTATCCACTTTCAATCCTAAAAGCCCTTGATCTGTGCAGAATGTTCATTTTGTTACCCTAATTAGTTTGAGGATTTTCAGGGCAAACACGATAGGATTTCACAATTCCGTTTTGGGGTGTTTGTTTTTTGAGATAAAGCACACGGAGAACTTGCGTTGATCTTTTAATTCCTCATGCAAAGAAAAAATATTTGCTCTTCTCTTATTTAGTGTGTCTGATTCTCTGCTGGGCTGGCAGGGGTGGCAGGGCCAGCCAGCCAGGCCGCTGGAGCACTGCGGACATCCCCGCCCGCACTGGCTGCTGCTGAGCCTCCATGCCCATTGTCACCACACCGCCCCTTACAGCACGCAGACGGACCCTTGCTGCCCCTAAATAGGGAGCTGAGGACCCCCACTGCACCTCCATCTTTCCTTCTCCACTGAGGTAGCCTTTCCTGGGGCTCCTTCTGACTGTGCGGGAGCTGGGCTGCCTCTGGCCCGAGCCTTATGCTCTGTGCCCTGAAGCTGGGCATCCCCCCGCCCCGCCCCCACTGAGCACCTCCAGCCCTCAGCAAACTTCGCAGCCAGGACCAGGTTGCTTCCTCTCTGGGGCTCAGTGTCTCCAGCTGTAGGCTGGGGTACCAGCACCACCTCTCAGGGTTATTGTGGATGTGGGGGGAATACAAGTGCTCCGTGGAATGTCGTCATAAATGTCACTGTCACCTAATTGGATTCCTAGTCCCCTGTAATTCAGAGGCTTGGGAACTCTGGAGGTATCGCACATGAACCCACTGTCCTAGTCAAGGAATCGTGAAGGTGGAGCATCTCAGGGTCATCTCCCAGCCCCCTCGATTACTGAGAAAGAATTTCTCACAGTTATAGCTTGTGAGAGCGGCAGTGACTGTACCTAACCCAGTCCACTGCTTGCTGTGTGCTTTGTGTGTTCCAGCTAAGGACACAGAGTCTCACCCCCAGGCACGTGCAGCCTCGTAGGGAAACGGGTCAGGCAGTGGACAGTGGTTACCCACAGCTGGGGTGTGGAGTTAGCATGTTTTCCTGGAGAAGCTGTGGGCACCATGTGTCTGCGGCTGTCCAGGCCCCTACCTGGCACACTGTCCCTTTGAGGATCTCCAGGTGCCAATTCCCCTTGTCTGGGTCAGCACGTCCTTGAGAAGCTTCTTCAGGGGGCCATCAGGTGTTAGTGGACAGCTCTGTGCTTCCCAGCTGCCTTGTTTGGAGGAAGCCTAGGACACATACGTGTTAGCTCCTCAGTCTGTGGCCATCCACCTGGTGGCCTACCCTGGCCTCGGGCCTTTTCACCTAGCCAGGGCCCTCAGAGTCAGCAGCAAGCCTTTGCCAGAAGTTGACCTCATGTGTTTTATTGCTGTGTGTGCACACTTGAGCCACCCCTGGGCTCATGCAGTGACCAGTTGGGTCCCAGGACTCTGAGGCCTCCAAAGCTGGGTCCCCCCAGTTCTGCACTCCCCCATGTAACTGCCGGGCAGTGTGTTGGGGCAGAGGTGGCCGCGGGAAACATTTCAGAGGATGCCATTGGCACAAGCCTCGGTACCATGTGTGGCTGTACCTGCCACATGCCTTCTCCAGGGTGCGTGCCTCTTGGCAGAAGTTTACCAAACATGGATCCTGGAGTGCCCCCCGGCTGGGTGGGCCCAGCTCCTGCATCCCCTCTCACAGGTGGATGCCGCCCCTTGTGCCTTACATGGGAGCTTTGAGACCTGTAGTTTCATGGTGTTCAGATGGGAGGCTGCGCAGAGGGTGACCCGCTGTAACAGGAGTGAAACCTTCTTTCCGGGGTCTCAGGGTGACGAGCCACCCCCTAAGTCTGCAAGACTGCCTCACCTGCTCTCCAGCCACTCTGGAGGAGGCTGGCTACCCGTGGGATCAGTGTCCTCTTGCTGTGTCCACGTTGGTGCTGCCTTCGCCATGTGCATGTTTGTGTCCAAGCGTAGCTGTGGGAGGAGAAGCCCTGCTCTCCAAGCCATGTTTCATGTCTCCAAATAATCCTGTTGTAATAAACATAATTCCTGCAGGAACATGCATACCAGCCCGTGAACCTGTCACAAAGTCAAATATTGTGACATCTCCTGTTACATTATCACTTCTGATTAGAACCTCACTCTTAAATACCAATCTGTGATTCTGTCTGCACTCCCTGCCGCATTAGTATCTTTCTATAATCATTATCAGATGACACCTCTGTCACTTTGGAGACGGGTAGCTGGGAGCCATGACAATGCCCCAAATGAAGCCCAGCAATTTTTAATGCCATTTCTCCTCATTGGGAGCAGTGGACATAATTTGGAGCAGAAATCGAGCTGTATGTATTTAGAAATCAATTGAAACAATCATATCGCTCTGGCTCTGAGTGGTGTGTGTGAAGTGCCCCCTCTTTCCTGGGCAGCCCAGTTGGCTCCGCTGTTTGAAGATGGCCCTCCACTTGTGAGAAGTGCCACCGTGTGGGGCCAGCGCAGGGAGGGCTGTTGCCTGGAAGCTGCTGTGGCTCGGCTGCCTGCCTGGCCGGGGAGGGTACTCCTGCCCGGCTCGCCCTCCACCTGCAGCCCAGCAGCTTGTTAGTGGTGGCTCTGCCCTGGGTGGTGGTCCTGGCAGCTCTCCGTGCAGCTCTGGGTACAGCTGGGTGGCACCACTTGCCATTTGGTTCCCTGTGCTGGGGCGGCTCATCGGCACGGTGAAAACTTGACCCCCCTGAGAAAGGTGTCCCCCACAACTGCTGGCCAGCAGGCAGCCTTGAGCGGATGCTGTGTTGGAGGGGGCCTGGGATTCAGACTCCAGTGCCCAGGTTAGTGCCATCGTTAGCCTGTGGCTTTGGTGAAATCACTGTGTCCTCACCGTCCCATTTTCCAGAATGAGGAGTTTGGGTCTCAGTCCCCCAAGAGATGCCCGTGGTTGAGTGTCGTCGTTTGTGGAGTTCATGGCGCTCTTTACACGCACACCTTTAATCCTTGAAACAGCTCCACCAGAGTGTGGGGTTGTCCCCAAATCTAGGGTTCAAAGAGATGGAGCTGGCCGGGGTTACACAGGTGAGCCTGACCCCAGGTCAGTCCAGCTCCATACCTGGGCTCTCGGCCCCACCCCTGGCCCAGCTGTCTAGACAAATGCCTCTGGAAGTCCCCCCAGCTGCCCTAGTCGGCAGCGGGTGCCACAATTCTGTAGGAAGGAATGGGGCCAAATGAGAGTTTTTTACCAAAGGCCTGTTTCAAGGGGCTTGATTTTGCCTTTGTTCTTTGTGTTTAGTAGTGGGGGTTTCTTTGAAAAGTTGGTTTTTTTGTGATGTTTTCCTAGGAAAGAAGGGAGGGAAGGAGGGAAAGGAATGACTTAGCTAGTATCTTAGTTAAAAACTGCAGTTTTATGTGTCAGATTCCACCAGTTCCCGAATAGAACTCAACTGGATAATATTCTGTGACTGAAATTTCTGTTCTACGAACTGGTTATCTGGCGTGTCATATCTGGCATGTTTAAATTTTTATGCATCAGCTTCATAATTGAACACAGGGACATAAGCCTCCTGTGTGCTAGGCCCTCTGCTAGGCCTTGGGGGTATATACCTGACTCTGCCACAGCTGTGGCCCCACAGACCTCCTGCTGAGGTTGGCTGTTCATGGAAGTAGCTAGCCTCCAGGTTCCCAGTGGGAAGAACAGAGCCACAGGGCCTACTTTTAGGGCCACCGCAGAAGTTATTTTGTTTACTTTCTCATCTATCCACCCATATACCTGCCCATCCACCCATCTACCCATCCATCCATCTGCCCGTCCACCTATCCATCTGCCCGTCCACCTATCCATCTGCCCGTCCACCTATCCATCTGCCCGTCCACCTATCCACGCACCTGCCCACACATCCATCCACTCACCCACACTCCCACCCATCCACACCTCCACCCACCCACCCCACCCATCTGTCCATCCACAGCTCAACGTGGACACATGCCTGCTGCTCTCAGTTGGGCACTGTGAAGTTCCAGAGGCCTGTCAGGCCTAGTGTGTCAGAGCCTTTGCCCTCAGGGATCTCAGAGGCAGGTGACAAGGCCCATGGTTGAGTCCTGCACAGGCCCTGAGGGTGACCACCCTGTGGAAACCTTGTAAGGAACCACACAGCTCCCCAGAAGCAGGTGCAGGAAGAGAGCACCCTGACCTTGGCCTTCAGAAGGACCTCTTCTCCGGAAACCCTGGCTCTGTCTCTCCGGGGGGGCACTATGCAGGTGGATCAGGACGTGGGAGCCACTTCTGTCCCCATTGCCACCCCCTGCCAGCTGGTCAGCGTGAGCCCAGCAGAGTGCCCTCTGTCACTGAGGACCTTGGTGGAACAGAGGAAGGTGTTGAGGCTGGGGAGAATCTCCTCGTTAACCTCCGTGAATTGATGGAGACTGAAAAGAAACTTTTGCCCCTGAAAGTCCATAAATCTCAGGTCCAGAGTACTTGGCAGTGACCCTATAACATTCGTGAAAACAAAAGGAAAGTGTCCTAAGAGCAGACGATTTACAGCCGGGGTGTCACTGGAAGCAGGAGGTAAAAGGCCTGTGTGCGGGCTAGTTGATTAGTTTTGAACAGTGTCCAGGAATGCTTGCATTTTAAATATCACCATAGGTGCACTCGTCCTACAGCTTTAATGGAACCATTTTCCACCCGGAATGATGCGTATGCAGTGCCTCCTGCATGGGCAGCAAGGGACTTGAATAACAGAGCTGGGCCCTGGGGAACATGGAGTCCCCTCCTGCTGCTCAACCACGTGTTCTCTGTACAGTCCTCGTGGACCTACATGTGCAGCACGGGTCCGTCTGAGCTGCTGAAGCGTGAAAGGCCCAGCCAGGAGGAACCTGCCCAGGTGCTGGCCCCTGGAGGCCTGGCAGAGACTGGGGAGGAAGTGTTGTAGCTGCAGTGTCCTAGAAATGTGGGAGGCCTCCACAACACCCGCCTCCTTTCACTAGGTGTCCTGACCACACCTCGTTCTGGCCTCACACTAGAGTCAGTCATTTAGTCAGAGATGTCCCAAGCTCCCTACCCCTGCCCCATCACTCCTGGTAAGGCCACATACCCCTGGATGGATGGCATCATGGCGCCATTACTTGGAGAGATGGGAGGCATAAAACCTTCCCAAATACTCAGGTTAAAGATATTCCAAAATATCACTGCCTTTGGCTTCTTCTGTAGAGGAGCCTGAACCACCCCCACGGGCCTCCCTGAGCCGGGTCTTCTTTCTCTCTGCCTTTCGTAGCCATCAGAGTGTTTCACCAGCCCTTCCAAAGGCCTTCCAAAGGCCCTCAGTGTGGCTGCACATTTTAAGCGGGCTGTAACGGGACACATGCATTCCCAGAGTATGTCTCTCTATCCTAAAGGTTCTTTGTGTTTGGGCGGGGCCAGCTCTCACCAATGGGAAGGGAGGCCTTTTCTGGCACAGGCCACAGCATAGAGATGAAGGGCGAGGTGGCTTCTACGCTGCAGCCAGAACCCACCAGCCCCACCTTCCGGGCGCTGCTGAGGGCCTTAGAAACAATGCCTCTGAGAGAGGACCCCGGCAAGATGAGCCGCAGATGCTGGGGAACCTCATGCCTGTAGGCAGACGCTCCCTCACTGGTCCTGTGGGCAGTGACCAACCCCAGGACAATGTCCCACTTGGCATGTCCACATGCATGAACACTCAGGCACATGCTGAGCACCCTGGACTTGGCGCCTGCAGCCTCGGGGCATGCAGGTGTCACTGTCACCCAGGTCACTGCAGGGGATGGGATGCAGGCCCATGAAGGGCCTTGCCGGACACTACTTCAGTGGCTGAGAGCCCAGGTCTTGGAGTCAGGGGAGGCTAAGCAGCTTGGTGCAGCTGAAGCCCACCGTGTAGACAGGTGTTGTAACCAGAAGTGCGTGGCAGGGTAGACCGTGCCCGCCTGTGGGTTTGTGTATTTTGCTGTATTCTCACAGCAGCGCCATGTAGTGGGCACTGTTGTTATGCGTATTTACAGCTGGGACAGCTGAGGCACCACACTTACTCTGTAGTGAGGGGCAGAGCTAGCAGTCAGTGTGAGCAGCCTGGCCCCAGAGCCCCCACCTGTGTCCCCTGCTTTGGGGGCCCGGTAGACTGGTGAGACACTGCTCCCTCTGCTGAGGGGGTCAGCAGCGTCTTTTATGTCCCCCATGACCACTGGGGGCTTTGCTCGGGGACTGACCCGGGAAGGCAGGAGGGCCGCCTTTGTGGAAGCAGGACCCGAGCAAGGGGACCCTCAGCCCTGAGTCTCAGCCAGCACCGTTGGCCTCTTAGGACCGCCCTGCTTGTCACAGGTGATGTGGCAACCAGAAGCGCCCAGTGTGTTTCCAGATGCTTTCCTGGGGGTCGATGCCCCAGGTGGGAACTGCTGGTTTGGGGTTGCCGGCATGAGAAGCTGATCTTCTTAGTCTCTCCTTAAAGCATGGTATTACGAAAGCATTGTCCTGAGAAGAGGCGATCAAAGAGCATGCAGCTAAAATTTGGAGAAAGGGATCCAATAGAGGTGTGTTACAGAATTAGATAACAAATATGTTATTTTTCTGGAATTTTTGTTGTTTCTTGTATTTGCCAGCTTTAAAGATTTTGTAATTTGTTCTAATTTCTTTCTTTGTAACTAAGCATCTACTTTCTCTCCTGATTTTGGATTCATATTTTATATTCTTTTTCTTTCTTAAAAAACTTCCCCCCGACCTTGCCAAATTGTATAACCTTCAGGGCCTGCAACCCGGGTCCATGTCAACCCCACTTGATATTCATCTGAGGGGAGAGTCCATGAAGCTGACCAGGAGGCAGAGGGAACTTTCTAGTGGAGGCTTGGAGAAGCTCTCGGGGTGACTGTCCTGTGGTAGCTCTCTCATCCAGGAATCCGGTCTTGTGCTTGCCTGCTTGAAACAGTGAAACCCTTCACTCCAGTCTGTGGGGTGGAATTGTAAGAAGGAGCGATCGACTCTGCGTCTCTCCAGCTCCGAGTCCTGGCAGTCGCGCTGAGGCCTTTGATTACGGTTGCTGGAGAGAGGTGATGAAGAGACAGCCAAAGTGCCATTAGAACAAACCTGTGAGATCCCTTCCCAGAGTTAGAAAGAGCCCGGGCCCGTGGCTCTTTGGGCCCGGCTGAGACAGGGAAGGTAGCTTCCGTGTCTTCCACCAGCAGATGTTCCTAGTCTGCAGCTGGGGCAGCTGACACCCACGCCCTTCCATAGTCCTTTGGAGAGAGTCCGATCGGCGGAGGTGCCAGACTGGGCTGCAGGGTCGTGAGCCCGTGGCTAGAAGAGGCGGCGAGACGTTTCTTCCTGATATGTGGCCCTTGACTCAGGGGCCTGTTCTGGATCGAGGTGGGGCGGGGTCTTCCCACAGACCCCGTTGCCTGCTGCTGTCCTCTTGGGGAAGGCCTCGGCCCCCCTGAGAGGCCTTCAGCCTCAGATGGACACACATGTGTTCACTCACGCATTCATTCACAAATACCACAGACCAGCCTGAGAAAGTGAAATGGCCGCTTTTCTCCAGGCTGTCCTCAAACTAGATGGAAAGGGAATTGGTCAGAAAGGAGTTTCAGAGCAACAGGAAGAGCGAGCCAGTTGAAAGAAAGAAGGATCAGGAGGGAGGAAAGTGCTGGGGTGAAAGCAAGCGGCGTGAGTCGTGCAGTGAGGACAGGACGGGAGGTCCCTGCCGGCCAGATGGGGTGGGCAGGTGGGATGCCCTGAGGGCTGGGAGGGCACCAGGGGGACCGCCGTGGGCCTGGGCAGGCAGCGGGAGCGGTCCCCACCATGTGGCCAAGAAGGCCCGTGGTCTGAGGGCCTGGGACGTAGTGACTAAACAGGTCTGCGCGGCTGCTTTCGCCACACCACGGGCTGCTGGGGATAAAGGGCCACAGAGAAAACACTGTTCCCTAAAAATGATTGTGTCCTTTTAAAATCTGTTTCTGTGATGATTATTACGTTCCAGTAATATATTTGTAGGCTTCAAGGAAACAATTGATTACTTGTTCTTTAATGGACGTTGCCTTCTACCGAGCACGTAGCACCTGGAGGTCAGTCCGAGAACTGCCTGGCGTGCTGTTGGCCTCCCACACGGGCACCCGCCACACCCGCTCTGGCGACTGTGTGAGGCCCCGGGGGGTCTTGGCCTTGGGAGGCCTTGGGACACGCGCCCACCTAGTTCAACAGGCAGGGCCGCACCTTGCCTTTTGTCATCTGGTCTGTCAGTAGACACTGAGCATTTTCTCTTCTCAGCAGTACTGATGTGGTGGGACAGGGCCAGCCATGCTAGAAGTGTGCCCCTTGCCGGGCATCTGCCGTCTGTCCTTAACTGGCAGGAGTGGGCCGAGCTGCAGACTCAGAGAGCCAGGCTCAAATAACTGCCCAGCTCTAACCAGGTCAGCGGGAAAGCTGTGCTCAAGCGGCAGGAAAGGTCAGGGACCCAGAGCCAGCAGGGCGAGCAAGGCCTGGAGTCCGTGGCCCAGGGGCATGGAGGACCTGGACATAGGCCTGAGGACCTGTGCTTGGCTGATAAGGCCTGGCCTGGGACCAGAGTGGAGGCCGAAGCCTCTGAGGGGTTGGCGTGAAGCTGGGGCCTTGGTGGCTCCCCAACCCTGCCCAGTAGGCCGGCCCTGCAGCCTACAGCTTCCTTCCTCCTGGGGCCGTGGCAGGGAAGAGGTCCCCCGGGACCTGGCTCCCCAGCGAGCCCTCGGGGTATGCTGAGGCCAGGTGCAAGGCCGGCAGATAAAAGTGGGTCCACACTGGTGAAACTTAGATGTCTCAACAGAGACAGACAAAAGCTGCCCTGAGTTGCCTCGGCACGCTTGGCGTAGTGGGATTCCCGTGGGAGAAGGCGCCCCTGGAGATGAGCCCCAGCCGAGATGACAACCCTCTGCTAAGAGCCTGCTGGGAGGAGAGCGGCGCCCCACATGGAGACCTTTGCAGCACCAGCGAGCGGATCACTCCGAAAGATGTTTACAAACAAACACACGAGAAAGAAGCCATGTGGCCTGAAGAAGGACAGTTGCATTAAGAATGGTGAAACTTAAAAAGGAAAATGTCCCCGAAGTTGTTGGGTGGTCCTGGGAGCACCTAGCCCAGTTGAGAACAGATGCCTGCTCAGAGCCTGAGGGCCGACGGGGTGGAGCACCGGCCTGGTCGGGGGCCTGCATGGAGCCTGGGGACTGGGACAGGCAGGGCAGGGTGCCTCTGGTCTCCATGCTGAGGGTCTCTCAGGCTCGTTGCCGGTCTCGCTCTCCTCCCAGTCAGCTTTCTTGCTCTGCTCATGCTATAGGGACCCCACAGCCTGACTCAACTGTGCTCCCTCCGACTGTGCTCAGCCACCTGCGGCTCCGTGTGCATCCCGTAGAATCAGGGCAGGCTCCTAGGGACGGAGTAAGTGAGGGGTGGTGAGACAAGTAACAAGCAAGTGAGTGGACAAGTGGATGGAGGTGTCACCTGTTGCTGGCCAGCAGAGGAGCAGTGTCCATCCCTCACCCAGTCATCTGGAGGGGTGGGGTCACGCTGCACAGAGGGGATCCCTCTCTTGGAGGGCTGTAGGAGAGCTGATGATAATAGAAATGTCCAGTGAGGGTCAGCCACACTGAATGACACACCACTGACCTGAGGGGGACAGGCTCTACCTATCTGGCTCTTGTGACATGAAACTCAGTCTGGGAGCCCGTGGGAGTGTGTTCACGGCCTGGACCTCATTGCCCCTGCTTAATGGCATCACACGGCCCACTATTTCCCTCAGAAGGTTTTCAAAAAGTTCTAAAATTAGGAACTTAATTGGATTTTTAGCAAAGTGCCACAGAGTCTTTATCCCTGCACTTGGCTACAGTGTTAACTCTACAGGGCTCTTCTCCCATGGCACAGTCCTGTCTGGTTCATGAGACCTGCCGGAAATGGGCAGGGCTGGGGAAAGAACCTTGGGTCAGGGCTGCTCTGCCACCAGGTGGAAAGCTTTGTGCTAGCCTGTTCGTAGGTGGCTCCTTCATTCAGCAGGTGAGCTGGGCAGGGGAGGGGTGCACAGGGAAGGCTGCCCAGTCCTGCCCCTAGAGCTTGCAGCTGCCGGCAGCAAAGGCAGAGCTGGCACAGACAATGAAAGGCTGCGGTGTGCATGGGACAGTCGAGAAGGAGGGTTCTGGAAGGGGTGACGCTGGAGCTGAGGCAGCTGAGGAGGTCTGTGTGGCTAAGGGCACTCGGGCTTTTAGACATTTGTTCTTTAAGGATTTGATGACTTTCCCGGGAAAGTTTCTAGATGCTGCAGCTTGCCCATTGTGGACCTTGGGTGATCATAAGCTCCAAGTTCAAGGGAAATCGCGAGCCCTTTGGCCCAGCCTGTCCCTGTCCACTCCGTGGTGTGAATCTCCTCACCAGCCTCAGATGAACTGCCTTGGGGGTGGGACCCCACCTCCGCAGGCCCCATGCATTCGTACGACTCCTGTTTCCGCTGCCTGCCTCATTCACAAAGGCGCTGAGGCCTGGGTCTGTGCACAGGAGCAGAGGAGCAGCCTCCTCTGGCCTGCTGGGCACTCTGAGCCCCGGGCCTCAAGCCTGGGCTGTTTGGGCTGCCGCCTGCACCCAGCGGCACTACTGACTCTGCCCCCGGCACAGCGTGGACACAGCCAGGTGGGCCCAGCCCACCACCGACCCTTCGCTCCATACCTGAGCGAGCACTTTGACGCCATGTCTGTCCTAAGAACTTTGTAGCTTGGGGCCTGTGGACTTCGTCGGGAGCTGAGCCCATGGGTAAGGCGTGCTTCTGCCGGCTGGCTGGGTCATTCGCTGGCTCTAGCATGCCTGCGAACAAGCCATTTAACCTCTCTGGTCTCAGGTTCTCATCTGTAAAGTGGACATAATGAGTTTCTCTAAGCCTGTTAGATTAAATGAGAAAAAGATAGGGGTCACAGAGTGGGCAGTCTGTGAACACCTGAGGTCACAGGCAGAGGCAGCATCACTGTAGCCCCATCATCCCCACCATCCAGACAGAGCAGGAAACGAAAGGGATCGAGTGGCCCAGTCAGATGTGAGGGTGCTGGGGCATCTGGGCGGAGGGCTCCCAGTCCTCCTCGCCTCGTCTCCTGCAGCCCAGCACTGCCTCGGGCCACCTCAGGCTCAGAGCAGGGCCTGCCGCTCCCAGGAGGATGATGGAGGAGCGTGAGTGCTCAGAGCAGTCGGGCCTGGCCTCCAGGCTCCGGGAGCTCACCTTTTCAAAAGATAGACATTCTAGTAAGTAATTGGATATCAGCAAACGGATTCTAACGTTTATAGGGAGAGGCCAAAGAGCCAGAACAGCCAGTGCGACATTGAAGGAGAGCAAAGTTGGAGGACTGACTGCACAGCGTCAGGACTTCCTGCAGGTACAGTAAGCGAGACAGTGTGGTGTTGTGGACAGAACAGCGTCAGGACTTCCTGCAGGTACAGTAAGCGAGACGGTGTGGCGTTGTGGACAGAACAGACCAACAGGTCAACGGAACAGCAGAGAGAACCCCAAAACAGACCCCCACGAGCACAGTCACTGCTCCTTGACAAAGGAGCGAAGGCAATGCAGTGGAGCAAAGACAGTCTCTTCAGCACGTGGAGCTGGGACAACCGGACACCCACATGCAAAAAGATAAATCTAGACCCAGAGCTTATGCCCTTCCCCAAAATTAACTCAAAATGGATTATAGACCTAAATGTAAAATGCAAAGTTATAAAACTCCTAGAAGATAACACAGGAGAAAACCTAGATGACCTTGGGTATGATGATGACTTTTTAGGTACGACACCATAGGCACAATCTGTGAAAGAAAGAATTGACAGGCTGGACTTCACTGAAATTAAACACTTCTGCTCCATGAAAGATAGTGTCAAGAGAATGAGAAGACAAACCACAAACTGGGAGAAAACATTTGTAAAATATATCTGATATAGGACCGGTAAATACAACAAACTCTTAAAACTCAACAATAAGAAATCAAACAATCCAATTTAAAAAGTGGCAAAAGATCTGAACAGACACCTCATCAAAGAAGATATACAGTTGGCAAATAAACATGAAAAGATGCCCCACATCTTGTGTCATCAGGGAAATACAAATTAAGACAACAATGAGATGCCACTACACACCTATTAGAATGCTCAAAATCGGGAACACTAACAACACGAAATGCTGGAGAGGGTATGGAGCAACAGGAACTCTCATCCATTACTGGCGGGAATGCGCAATGGTCTAGCCACTTTGGAAGACAGTTTGGTGGTTTCTTATAAAACTAAACATTTTCTTACTACATAATATAGCAATCACACTCCTCAGTATTTACCCAAAGGAGCTGAAAACTTATTTCCACACAAAAACCTGCATATGGATGTTTACAGCAGCTTTGTTCATAATTGCCAAAACCTGGAAGCAACCAAGATGTCCTTCAGTAGGTGTAATAGGTAAACTGCGGTCCATCCAGACAAAGGAATATTACTCAGCACTAAAATGAGCTCTCAAACCATGAGAAAACGTGGAGGAACCTCTATGCACATTACTAAGTGAAAGAAGCCAGTCTGAAAAGGCCACACACTGTATGATTCCAGCTGTAGGACATTCTGGAAAAGACAAAACTATGGAGACAGTGCAGGATCCATGGTAGTCAGGGGTCAGAGGAGGGGGCTGAACAGGCAGAGCACGGAGGACTTTTAGGGCGGTGAAACTTCTCTGCAGGATCCTGTACTGGTGGACACGTGTCATTACATTTGTCCAAACCCATGGAGTGTCCAACACCAAGAGTGAACCCTGATGTGAACCATGGACTCTGGGTGATCATGAGGTGTCAATGTAGGTTCATCGATTGTGACGAATGTCCCTCTCTAGGGGGATGTTGATAATGGGGGAGGCTTTGCTTGTACAGGGTAGAGGGTATATGGGAAATCTCTGTACCTTGTGCTTAGTTTTGCAGTGAACCTAAAACTGCTCTTAAAGTGTTTTGTTAAAAAGTTGATAAACATGGCCTAGGATTTTCCCTGTGCTCTGGTCTCTGTTCAGTGAGCGTGCCAGGTCCAGCCACCACATCCACTGGGCCCTGGAGCCTTCTGGTCTGGTTCAGTCTGGGTGGTGGGATCTGGAAGGCTCCCTGTGCCTCGGCCCTTCTGCTCCTGCGTTACTGGCACCTCCTCATCTAGCCCTTCACTTCTTGGCCTGGCCATCTCTGGATCCCTCCTGTATTCAGCAAGCACGCGGGCCAGACCCATGCTGACCACTGGCGCACGCACGAGTGAGCTGTGATGCTGACCCGTAGGTCCCAGGTCCAGTGCCACAGCCTCCACCAGCCTCCCAACCTCCTTGCCTCTCTTCTCCTGAGCAGGCCCTTCTCTCCTAGATCACCAGCCTAGGGTGCTGTGTGCCCTCTGCGTAGTCCCTGCATCCACAGGAGAACGGCCCCGCGCCACGCACCTCTTTAATGGAGGGGCGTCTGTGATAGTGGTGGCCATGTGACACGTGCCAGGAATTGCATGGTCAGTACGGAGTCCCTTCAGTTCCACAGTCTTGCATTAGACCTCGCTGTACCCAGCAAGACAGACAAGCCTATTCCCCCAATTTCATGCTGAGGGAACTGGGGCCCAGGATACAGAATCTCCCATGGTCGCACAGTGTGTAGAGTATCCACACCGAGTCCACATCGTGGGGGTCAGTGCACTTCCCACGGCCTCTGAGGGGCCTGTGAGCAGCTGGGGGACCACTATGGTCAGGTAGTGAATGCCTGCCTTGCTTGTACAGATTCCTCACCAGGACCCCTATCGTGAGGACCTGGGACCTCACTAGTGCATCACTTTGAATCCACTTTTAACACTTTGAGGCAATCCTGTGTGATGTGTGGTGCTCCCTGGTGTTTTTGTGATTCTGTGCACAGTCTGCACGTCTCCCCAGCACAGCAGGTCAGCATCCCCCAGTATGCGGCAGCGCAGAAGCTGGCCTTGGCAGAGCCGAGCCACACTGCAGCTTTCCTCCTGGCCTCCCAGGCAGCGGGAAAATCAATGTGGGAGCACACGCCCCAACAGCTCAGGAACTGTAGCAGTTTTTACAATGTATATCACGAGGAAGATACCATTTTGCTATTGAGGGTATGAACTCAGCTCTGCTGACAGTCAGTATTACCACCGTGTGGATGTAGCCTTTGAATCATGGTCCTTTGCTGTGGAGTGTCCTGGTGCCGTGGCCCTGCCTAGTGGCCCCTCTCCCTGGTGGGCCATCTCCCTTGTGGGTGAAAGCTTCATGTCTCTGCTGCACTTGGGCTGAGAGCTTTCCTCTGGGAGCTTTGGAGATCAAATGACCTTGGGGAGGTGATGCGCCGGCGGAGTTGGGGTCTTTATAGTCCTTGTGGGCTTACTCTGAAGACCCCCCTCCCTGCCTGCCCTGGGGTTGAGGACGAACCCCGAGCCAGTGAGAGTCATAAAGCCACCATGTGGGCCTTTCCTGTTGGAGAGAGGGCTGAGGAGTGGGTGGGACCCCGAGGGTCCTCATCAGGCTGGCCAGGGAACCTTCTGAGGCAGCCCCACCTCATTGGGAACCCTTGTCTGCCTGTTCCCCCGAACCCAGGCCCAGGCAGGCCTGGCATGGTGACCGCAAGTGGCGTTTTCCTGTCTCTTCGACTGGGTAATGGTTTTTATTGTATACTGGGTATTGTGGAGGATGTCTTGTCACACCCTGGCTTCTGTTATCTTCCTCTGCTGAGTGGTAATTTTGTTCCAGTGGCTCTGCTAAAACTCGGTAATTCATCATGTGTAAATCTTAGAGATGAACTTCTTGTTTGGGGTCTTTCACCAGAAGGGAGATAAGCTCTCTGAGGGAGCGAGAGGACTTTGTCTGGTTTACAGCACATCCTGTGCTCAGGCCAGCTGGTAGGATAGGTTCTCTGAGGTGGCACTCAAGATCTGAAGGAGTAAAAGTGACAAGGCAGGGGACCACTCTCTGGGCCCGGGTGGGAGGAGGAACTAAGTGTTTATTAAGGGAAGAGGGAGACTCAGCTCGCGGGTTTGGGTTCCAGTCCTCGCGCAAGAGGAGACCGTTAGGTGGCTTTAGTGGGCAGAGTAAGTGAGATGGGGGATGCTGCTCCTTTAAGAGGAAGCCAGCATTCCTGCCTTGTGGGTGATGGGCTGTGGGGGCTGGGCAGGACACCAGTGAGGGCTGTGGGGTCGTCCACTAGAGGATGGCGGTGGGCTGAGGGGTGCGTGCTGGCAAGGTGAGGAGTGTCGTTTTGGACCCAGTTGGAGTCAGCACTGATAGGACGGGCTGGGCTGGGCTGCGTGTCGGAGAGGGAGGAGCAGTGGGGGAGAACACACCCTTTCATGATGTCTTCACTGGAGCACAGGTGATGTGTGCCCCGAGGAGAGGAGGGCTGAGGGACAGCCCAGTAGGGACATGTTTAGTTTGAGATGCCTGTAGGTACTCGTGTGGAGGTGAGGAGTGAGGAGGTAAGGGGCATGCAAGTATGCAGGTAGCTGTGGGACGTGCCAGCCTGGAGTTCAGGGACAGGTTGTTGAGGGTGAGGACATAGGGAGGTGACCCTGGCCCCAGAGGACACCCCTGGGGAGGGCTGCAGGGGCCAAGAGGGCCTGGCAGTCAGTGTTGAGAGGCCTGGCAGAAGGGAGGGTTGCCAGGGAGGCCGGAAGGGTGGCCCCGGCGATTGGCGGTGAGCTCCAGGCAAGCTGGGATGAGGGGCCTCAGGAAGGGGGAGGGTCAGCAGGGAGGGCTGCGCTGGGGCATTGGGGCATTGGACACCAGAGACCGGCTGTCCCTGGGCCTGTGCCTGTCCCGCCAGCCCACCCGTGGCTTGGGAGCTGCTGCTGGCTTGTGTGGGCAGTGCCCCCAGAGCTGTGGGGTGGGTGCAGACTGTAGCCCCTTTAGACGGGGAGTGAGGACTGCTGCTCTGACAGGTCCCCAGGGTCCAGGCTGCCGGGACCACCGCCCACAGCAGCCATTAGTGCTCCCTTCCCGCCCGGCTCTGTGCCCCTCCCACTGATGTCTCTGAGCTGGTGAGCTGGCGTGGCCTCCAGACGCCCGGCCTGCCCCACGGCGCCTTCACTGAGGCAGCTCTGCTGCCTTGTAGATAAGTGCGGGGGCTGGGGCCTCCCCGCTGTACGTGGGCGTCCTTCTCACCAGGCCCTTCTCGAGGGCACCTCCAGACGACATCTCCATGGCCCCGTCTGACCAGCTGCCTGGTTCCGAGTCCCCAAAGCAGGAAGGTCTTCACAGGATGAAGCCGACTAATTGCTGTGCCAGGATTTCACATACTCTGGGTGCCCATCAAACGTCTCTCAGCCGTGTACGGAGACATGAAACGGAAAGGCCAGCTCAACTGGGCGCTCACGCCAGACTCGTGGTTTCAGTACCCAAAAGTGTTTTTCTCTTTAGAATCCTTTTTTTGGAAAAGAAATATGAAATTAATTACAAGGATGGTGTACCTCCCTGAGCCATCAGAGGCTCCTCCGAAGATCGCTCCATTTCCATGTCGCCTTCTATTTTCCGCCTTCCAGAGGGCTGTCACCAGCCAGTCGGCCAGCCCAGCAGCTGCCTGTCCGTCCCAGCCGGCTGTCACCATCCTTCTATTTTTAGCCCTGGTTTGGTCCAGAACTTGACAAGATTTTCAAACTAATAACTGGATTGTCAAAGAAATCAGCTGTCACAGGATGGTCTGGGAGGAGAGGGGAGGGAGGGAGGCAGGAAGCAGCCTCGGGGACGGCCCGGTGCCGGGACCAGGGCCAGACTGAGGCAAGTGGGGTGCCGCCCAGCCACTCGCCCCTTCCGGGAATGTAGCGTGCCTCGCCTGCAACCATCAGGTCACAGCAGCGCAGCCACCACACTTGAGAGAGCAGAGCGTCTCTCTTCTTGGGCGCGGGGTTGTTCTGATGAGGATGCAGGAATGGACTGGGTGAGTCAGATCCCCGAGTGAGCGTCTGCCTGGGAGGGAGCAGTGGGTGGTGTGGAGTGACCTTCATGTGTGGTTACTTTGTGTGTCTACTGTGCATCAGGTTGTGTTCTGTGTTCTTTGATCTACTAGCTAAAAGGGCGTCGAGTATGATAGAAAGGTTAAAATAAGATGGACAAGGATGAACTTTTCATAGGCAATTTTCTTCCCGCGCCTCTGCACGCCTCCCGCAGCTGTGGCTGGTGCCTGGGCCCTGAGGGCGGGAGTGGGACGGAGATGCGGTTTCTTGTGTGTGCCCCCGACACACCTCCCTCAGGTAGCATTCAGCCCTGCTCCTGCCTACCCCACGGAGCTTCCCACAGTCTTATCCTCTGGTCAGCTCTGGAAGGGAGGCTGACGGGCAGTGGCTTTGCTGGGATGAGGTCAGAGCCTTGGCTGCTCTGATCACCAGTCCAGAGCTGCAGGATTCCAATGAGACGGCCCTCTAGGTTCCAGGCGGAGAATGGGGACTTATCTGAGGGGGGCAGTCCCCTCTGAGCGCTTGGCCTCTCAGAGAGGCAGGGTCATGTGGTGGTCAGATTCAGATCTTTGGAGGGCAGCCCTGGGGGGGGTGGTCTTAGCCCTCCCCTGCCCGACCTGCTTGACTCTGAGTGATCCCTTAGCTTCCTGGAGTCTTGGTCTCCTCTTTTAGACACAGGAGTGTGGGAGCCCCCAGGCTTGGTTGTAGACACAGTGGGTGATGGAAGCTGCCTAGGATTCATTGTAGACATGGGCGGGTGTGGGAGCCCCCAGGATTGGTTGTAAGGGTCAACATGCAACACGGTGCTAGGCACAAAGGGAACACTAGAAGACAGGGCAGCATCCTTGTTGACCACCAACACGCAGGATGGCCCTGGGACATTCATGGACCCAGCAGCCTGGGTGCTGCCCTCACCTGAGGAGGTGGGCTGGGCGGCATGGGAGAGGTGGAGGTGGGCCTGCAAATCTTCTCCCGCTCCACTCCTGCTGGGAGGGGTCCTTCTCTGCCCTCGTCTCATGTGTGTGCTGCCTCAGTGTCACCCAGTAAATCGGCATGAGTGCCCTCACCAGTTGGCCAGCGGCCCTCCCTGCAGCCTCCTGGGAGCCGCCACCTCGCTTCCAGCCCCCAGGTCCTCACTCCTAGTGCTGGTGGCTCCATGTTCCATCCATCTGCCCTCCTTCCCGTTTTCCTGGTCACAGGCCCTCGGACCTCAGGGGTGTCCATGGCATGACTGCTCTTGCAGAGTTGAGGGCTGTGTTCAGTGCCTTCCTGTGGGATGGATCGTGGGGCTGGACCTGAGCAAGGACGGTTGAGGGGGGCAGTGACCCAGCTGTGCAGGGGACCAAGGTGGCCTGTGAGGGTGTGTCCTGCTGGGGGCACCCACTTCCCATGGGAGATCCTGTCTCCTCCCAGGGCTTCTGTTGGCTCTCTCCATTATGCGTTATCATACCTCCTGGGACAGCAGCACACTGAGTGGGCCCCACTCCCAGCGCTCCCAGATCCTAGCGTTTGCCACGTTGCCCTCCTCTCAGAGCCCCGCCTTCTTGATTTCTTGGCTTTGGTGTTCATTTTTCACACACGTGGCTTTAGACCCCCCATGCAGCATGTGGATGTAGTTTGCATATTGTCACGGGGCTTGCCCCCTTGGTCTGCTGTGAGGTCTCTGAGCTGACTGCCACCCTCACTGCTGCATAGTGGCCCTTGTGTGACACTGCCATTCCTTTCCGTTCTCTGGACCCGGCTCATGGGCTGGTCCTGGTTTTCAGGACCACAGACAGTGCACAGTGACCTTCTCACGCGTTTCTCCTGGCACCTGAAGGAGAGCGTCTCCTGTACACACTGTGTCCACCGGCAGGCGGTGTGGGTGGACCACGCCATTTTTCCTTACTGACCGCCCAGCACTGCTTGCTGACCCTCGGACCAATATGCTTTTCAGCCGCCACAGGTCTGTGAGTGAGGTGCTGCAGCTGTCATCTCTTTTCCTGAGTCCCCATTACCTTCCGTGCACGGGGCCGGCCAGGGCCAGGGCTCGGGCTCTTGCGGGGCGGCAGCTTGTCCTAGCGAGGTAGAGCATGCACTCCAGATGCAGAGTACACGTGGGGTGTCCCGCTGTGGGTGGGAGGCGACCTCTCAGCCCTGGTCCCGCTTTTGTGGGGTGAGGACGGTTCTGCTGTGCTCCTGTGATGGGCCTGGACTTCCAAGCCAGGTGCTTGACCCAGAGGTGAGCGCTGCCCACCTCTGTGCCCCTGCCAGGACAGCTCCCCCGGAGGTTTTGTGGTCCACCCCCAGCCCCTCACTGACCCGGTGCCCTGTGCGCCAGGTGCTCAGTGTTTGCTGACTTCTGTTGTTAACATCATTAGAATTGCAGAGAGACTGGCTCTACACATCACACACACACACCCCCTGCACTGCACACATCACACCTGCAAACACACACACACCCCACACACTGCAAACATACACACACCCCCCCAGGCTGAGGAGGGTCATCCCCTTGACGTGGTTTTCATTTTCCATCTGCTCCTTGCCCTCCCGTAGGCCTGGGTTCTCCTCCACTCGCACACTTGGGCCTTGAAACCTGACATGCAGGAGAAGGTGGGCTCCGAGTGCCACTGTGAGCAGGAGCAGTGCTGCCTGAGTACAGAGACTGGGGCCCCAGGAGGCTCAAGTCAGGAACCAGTGTGAGCACTGGGCAAGTGCTCGATTTCCTGTTGACTCTGTCCCCAGCACAGAGCTTTATGGAGGACACACTTGTTGTTTCCTGGGGCATGATTCCAGACCAGCATCCAGTGGGGCCTCAGGGCCAGGCCTGTGCTTTGTTGTCCTTATGGGAGTCTCGCAGCCCAGCTGCACAGGCGTGTGCTGGAGAAGGGGACTCTGTTGTTAGGTCGGTGGGGTAGGTATGCCCTGGACTGCCGGCCCACAAGCTGATGCCCTCAGCAGCCCTGAGCTGCTGGCTTGTTTTTAAGTATCAAAATACAGAAATTTTTGTTGCAGTCATCCCATTGCTCCATGACTTTGAGATGTCCGAAGTCTGAATTGTTTAGTCATTTGTGTCTTGACAGGTTCACTTCCTAACTCTTCCATGCCCCCACCTCCCTGTGGCTGAGCCACAGAGCTTGGAAGTGCAAAGGGGAGGAATGTCTCACAGAAGAATCAGGACTGTGGCCCCAAGAATGGCTGCAAGGTTCCAGGCAGAAAATCCCCCAGCTGCCCAGTCCCCTCTCCTCAAGGACGCCCCTGGCCGTGGGAGTTCAACACAGCCCCAAGAGTAGCCTGGTCAGTCGTCGTGCTCGTCTGCATTCGAGGACAGGCCATGGCTGCTCTCTGAGGCATTTTAAAATTAATTCCTGTTCACACAGTCAGTCTCTAAACCTTTAAAAAATCGTTCTTAGGAGACTGAAAAAGAAAAAGGCCTCAGGTTTCAACATCAGTGATGAGCAGGGGTCATTCGTGCTGCGTCTAGAGGTGTGGGCTTGATAAGTATTAGTCAATTCTCACTGGCTCTTCAAAGATGAATTGGAGATACCCAGAAGGAGGAGCAGTTGGCAACAGAAAAGACCCAGCCCATAGTCACTAGGGGAGTCTGAGACAGCACAAGGGACAGGATAGAGGGGGAACACGGGAGAGGAGGGCAGGGGCCAGCCATGGACTCTGCTGACTGCCACGCCAGTGTCCTGAGCCCAGCGGAGCCTACACCCTGCCGGAGCGCATGGAATCTTGACCTCAGGACTCCTTCCCGGCTCTGAAATGGCAGGATTGCTGCTGCACCCGTCCTGACACCAGATTCTTTTCCTGACGCACATCTTGTACCTCTGGACATGGAGCGCAGGAGGGCAGGATATGGACATGCCTTCCTATGTCCTCCTACCCAGCCGCACAGCATCAGAACCACGTCCATAATAGTAAATAACAGCCCAGTCTACTTCGAGAAGACATTCTCGCTTCTCTTGAGCACTAACACCCCAGGGTTCATGCTTTTCCTTGTCATTAGCAGCCACAGCCGTGCCAGGTGACAGAACTTGGCCTGTTGCTGCATACCATGCTCTGTGGCTCTGGGGCACTTGGGCAGGGCATGTGCCGTCCCCAGGGTAAAGTCTCCCCCGGGGCCCAGTGGGCTGAACACTGACTGAAAAGCTCTGACAGAGGGAGCAGACAATAGCAGGGGAGGTCCAGAAACAAGAGACCATGGGCAGGGGGCGAACAGCACAGTTCGAGGAAAAACTGCAAACGCATCCCAGCTTCCACGCTCATCACACCGTGCCTGCTTCAGCACCCCTGTAACCCCCACCAGGGGTGCCCAGCGAGGCCCGGCCAGGAGCACCGGATCATTAGAATTCCCCATGCCGTCAGTGCTGCCGGCAGACACCGCAGACCTTTCTGGTATAATTTAATCTCGGCTGCTTTTTTATCTTCCATTTTACACATGTACTTTCCAAGAACAGATATTTTATGTTGAATATGGATTCAAACCCCAGCAGATCCTGCACAGGCAGGAATGCAAATGACGGCTCCCTCCACCGGCTCTCAGGGGTGATGAGTTTTGGCTGAGACCATGACCTTTGACCTGTGGAGCATGTGGTCCATGGTAACTTCCCAGGTGGGCAGATTGGACGATAGCCGAGGAGCTGCCCACAGGCAGAGGAGGCTGGGAGCCCGAGAAGGGTGGGAGTGGGCCCAGACCAGCACTTCCGCTCATGGAGGGTGAGCGTCAGCGCCCAGTAGAGCTCAGGGCAGGTCTGGGCGCAGGAGCTGTTTAGATTCTGGTGCGGCCACTGTGAAGTGTGACCACCTCACTCAGTTGTCTGAGGTTCCTGGCAGCCGGGCCACGGCCATGACAAGGACAGTGGTGGGGACCGTGGTAGTAGTGGGGACGGCAGTGGTGGTGGGGACCACGGTGGTGGGGATGGTGGCGGTGGTGGTGGGGATGGCAGCAGTGGTGGTCCCAGTGGTGGTGGGGATGGTGGCAGTGATGGGGACAGTGGTGGCGGTGGAGACCACAGTTGTGGTGATGGGGACAGAAGTGGTAAGGATGGCCGTGGTGGTGGCGACGGCAGTGGTGATGGGGATGGCGGTGGTGGTGGGGACCACAGTGGTGGGGATGGCGGCAGTGGTGGGGACGACAGCGGTGGTGGGGATGGTGGCGGTGGTAGAGACAGCGGTAGTGGGGACCACAGTGGTCGGGATGGCAGCAGTGGTGGGGATGGCGGTGGTGGTGGGGACAGTGGTGGTGGGGATGGCGGTGGTGGTGGGCATGGAGGCTTTGGTAGGGATGGCAGTGGTGGGGATGGCGGTGGTGGTGGAGACAGTGGCAGTGGGGATGGTGGCAGTGGTAGAGATGGCAGTCCTGGTAGAGGTGGTGAGCTCCCATGTGCCAGGCATCGTGCCGAGCATATGTGTACCCACTCCTTCAGTCCTCACCACAGCCCTGGAAGGAGCTGCCCTGTCGCCTCTGGGGAGGTGTTGGTACGGTGCCCAGGGCCCCACAGGTGTGAATAGGATGATGGTGATGACGGTGAGGATGAAACAATAGGGCGCCTTCCGGGAGCACTTTCTCTGCGTCAAGCACGGCTCCGAGTCACTTATTCTCTGACCCTCCCAGCCTGGAGGTGGCTCCTATCATTGTCCCCACCTCACAGACAAGGCACTTGACTTCCAGGGTTTCCAGCCGCCTATGCTCTGACCTCGCCTGTCTGTCTGCTGCATGGTGCTGAGCTGTGCGGGGCCCAGGGGCAGGGCTTCCGGCCTCTCCGCACCTTGGTCTCCTCTCCTAAAAGACTGATGAGTTGGGAGAACTGCCTGAGCCTGTCCACCAAGAGCGCTGTGCAGCTGCCACGTTCCCCCAGACGTGAGGGTCCCCGTGGCCTGCCAGGTAGCACCAGGACCTCCTTTCCACGGATGGCCGGGACGCCCCTAGCAACTGAGTTTTCTAGCCAAGCTGCACAAATTGAGCATCAGAACGCAATGGAAAAGTGAATTAAAGCAATTAGGCCTGCTCCCTGACTTGTATGTCAGCGAAGTGGCGCCTGTTTCTTCTTTCTCAGTTAAGGGGAGAAAATAATAAGAGTCGGTAAATGGGCCGCTTAGCCCGTCATGATTAATTTATTCCTCGCTGCGCTCTGGCAATTTGTAAACTCCTGACTTGAGCAGCTTTTACGCTGACCTCTGTGCCGTCTGCTGGGGAGCCTTCCAGTGCTTTCTCTCTGCCAGAAGGAAGGAGGGGAAGCACAGACCGGCCACCCAGGTGGGGCAGGCGGAGCGAGAGGCAGTGTTCTCAGTGTCCCTTGGAGCAGTGCCTTCCAGGAGAGTGTGACACCTGCCACGTGGGAAATCTTACATTTCCTGGTAGCCTCACAGAAATGGGAAAAACTGGTGAAATTGACATCAGTATTTTATTTCACCCAGTACATCCAAAATATTATCTTTCAACCTGTAATCAATATAAAATTAGTAAGAAACATTTGACATACTTTTGCTCAGACTCAGTGTGTGAGATCCGGAGCGTGTGGTACGAGGACACACATCTCCATGGAGACCCCCGTCGTGGACAGGCAGCCCGGGAGGCTGCGTCCAGAGCAACCAGCCACTCACACGCCCCACTGTAACTCTGCGTAGGATGAAATATTGTCTGTTTCATCTTTGTGTGTCTGAGTCTGTTGCCTGACACGCAGCTCCACGCACACACTGGCACATGCACACCCTGAAGGTGAGCCCCAGAGGGCAGGCTGCCTGACACCCAGCTCCATACACACACTGGCACATGCACACCCTGAAGGTGAGCCCCGGAGGGCAGGCTGCCTGACACCCAGCTCCAGACATACACTGGCACATGCACACCCTGAAGGTGAGCCCCAGAGGGCAGGCTGCCTGACACCCAGCTCCATACACACACTGGCACATGCACACCCTGAAGGTGAGCCCCGGAGGGCAGGCTGCCTGACACCCAGCTCCATACACACACTGGCACATGCACACCCTGAAGGTGAGCCCCAGAGGGCAGGCTGCCTGACACCCAGCTCCATACACACACTGGCACATGCACACCCTGAAGGTGAGCCCCGGAGGGCAGGCTGCCTGACACCCAGCTCCAGACATACACTGGCACATGCACACCCTGAAGGTGAGCCCCAGAGGGCAGGCTGCCTGGCTTCTGCTGCGTCGTGCCCAGGGTGCGGAACAAGGCCTGCCATCCTTGGTGTGTCCTCACCGAGTGAATGGATGGACAGTGAAGAGCAGGACCATTTGTCCTCACTGGGTTCTCTTCTCTCTGCTTCTGTCCCAGCGTGTCCTGAGCCACCGTTGCGGCGGGATGAGCCTGATCGCACCATGGTCAGGCGCTGTCCAGTCCTTCATTTCTGTGGCAGGCGGACTGGCTGTCTGTGGTCCAGGGAGGGTGTCTGACTTTCACTTAGGAGGAAGCGTGTTCTCAGAGCTGGGAGCTCAGCCCTGTGGACATGGGCAGGCTGTCACCGGCACCTGGGGTTGTAGGGCTGTCACGAGGTTTGGAGGAGGCCGTGTGCTTTGCAGAGGACTGCTCAGGCAGTCAAGTGTGCCCCCAGACGCCGCGTGTGACAGGAGTAGGTGCCCTGATGCCCCTCCATGAGGTCATCCTGGCGCAGGAAGCTAAAATGCTTGGTGGGCCGTTCTCTTTTATGCACCAAGCAGCTCATGCTCCCGTCAACTCTTTAGGAATGTTTTAAGTTAAACACAGTTCATTTTGTGTCTGATGTTAGAATTTGAAGATCCATTCCAAAGAGGTTAGAAAGCAGGGTCCTCCCTGGTACCTTGGCAGACTCTCAAAATGACCAGATGCGCACAGGCAGGTGCGCTGGGGTACTCCCTGGGTTGGGATCCCACCCACAGCCCGTGGGTTGATGCATGTGGTGCATTTCCTTCCTTGGACATTTTCCTGAACCCACCAGGTAGCTCGGCAGGAGAGTAAGATGTCATTGCTGCCTCCTGGGCGTGCTGCTCAGGAATGTGATTTTCTTGTTAAACTTGTTTGCTAAACCGTCTGGCATTTCCCACAGATGACAGTTTATCTAGCAACAAGTGCTACTGCTATTACTGTGATTATTACTACTGTCAGTGGCAGTAATTACACTAATAATAATTGAACAATGGCAGCAGCAGGTGACACTTGCCTTGTGCTCTTTATATTCTGGCACTGTTGGGGACATTTTGCACATAGTAACAATCCAGTGAGGGAGGGATGTTATTACCCCATTTACAGATGAGGAAACTGTGGCACAGAGTGTTATGAGACTTGTGCAGGGCTGCACAGCTGATTGATGCAGGACTGGGGTTTCAACCTTGGCGGTTTAACGTCGTTTAAAAGTGTGCACGTGCTATTAGTTGACCCACTGTGCTGTTTGAGCAACTGTTCACTGATCGCCACCACATGCTGTACAATTTATCTTAAGGACATGTGGACCTGTTGGTGTCGCAGAGAAGATGGATAACCCTGTGACGTAGGTGGGAATGCCCAGGATGCACCTGCCGAGTTCTTTGGGGTCAGGAAGGTGGTGGGGCCTGGGCTTGGACCCAGGTCCTCTGACTTCTGAGCTGTGGTCTTTTCTGCCCCACCTCACTGGTGCCCAAGCTCACTTGAACCTCTGCAAGGGGCCAACCAAACAGAGAACTGTGGGGCCCCGGGAGGGGACCCGCTGGCCACTTTCCTGGATCCCAAGGACACTGATGTCTCACCACTTCGTCCTTCGTGGGAGAGTGTCCGCGTACAGATAGTCATACTTGGCAGATGGCGATGTAGCTCCTCTGACTCTCCGGAAAAGTGGAACCTTTTGGGCAAGGAGGACTCAGAGCCATAACTTTGTTTGCTCTTTAACATCAGAAGACTCACCTCTTGCAACCTCCCCAAGAGGCAACAATCAGCAGCAGGAAGATTTCTCCCTAAAAGATGTCCCCGTAGCATTATGGTGTAAACTGTTGGGAAGAGCCCGGCTCAGAGGCCCCCACCTGCCTTCTGCACCCCACTCACCTGGGAGCTTTAAACAGTACCTTCGCTTGCCCCGAGGCTGTGTGAGTCCAGGTGCCACTGTTGCCGAGGTGGCGTCGACAGGGCCTCTGTACGGTGTGGAAGACCAGCTGCCCTCCACACACTCGTGATGTCACATCCAGAGTGTCCAGAGGGCAGTCGAAACTGCCCGTCGTACCGAGAGTTGGACAGTAACGTCTGCCCAGGCCCCCCCCCCCCGAGACTGTGGGCTGCTGCCCTGCCGTGTGCCGGGGCCCTAGAAGGTCCAGAGCTCCCTGGGGGATTCTGATGTGTGGGCACGGCTGAGAACTGCTGACCTCCAGGCCGTGTAGGCGGGGAGGGGTTCCATCGCCCACAGTCCTTCGCTGACCATTGTGGACCGTATGTGGCAGCATGGGAGAACGTGAGTAACTCAAGGCTGATTGTGACAGGCAGGAGGCAGGAGACCAAGGTGCGCCCTTGCTGTGGCTTTGTTGACCCGGTGGCCTGTCTCTTGGACGAGGGGATCTGGGGCCAATTGTAGGGACTTCACTCATCTTTGATTTCTTACCATGTCAGTGTTGTGAACAAGCCTTCCTTTAATTTTTATATCCTCTAACGTGGCCATAGCATTGTTTATGGGAAAGTTAAGATTGAAAACTTAATTGCCCTCTACAGTTTGCTGACTTGACCTCTGATGGGCCTGGTCTCAGCCCCTCCCTCCTGTCATCTTATCGCCGACAGACTCATCCTGGGGAGAGCTGGTCTCCTGTGACGTGACCCAGTGACGGCTTCGTGAGCGACGGCCCGTTACCCGACTGATGTGTATAATGCAGAACAGCTCAGGCTAATAAATGTGCCGTGCGTCCAGATCGGAGACAGCTCTGCCCAGTGCATAAATAAGACAGGCCTTTTTAAAAAAGAAATCTGTATTTAAGGACGTGTTTGGCTGTGTCTTTGCCTCCCGTAAAGGTCACCCACATAGATTCTCCTTCTTTAGCATTGCAGGCTGTGAAGCGCTGGGCATTTCTATTCTCCCTCCATCCAGTGAACCTGGGGACTAAATTAGATTCTGAAATTGAGTGTGCAGTGGAGTTGGTGAGCTGCCGTAATGGGAGGGTATTGCTTCTCACCTTGCAAGTAGCGAGGTCATGATAATATGAAGCGAAGTGGATTAAAAATAAAACCAAAGGTATTTATTTACGACCTGCTCAGAATTGGATTGGCATCCGTGTAAGTTGCAGCTAATGGTGAAAGACAGCAGATTGATGTTGATATGTCCCCTGGGACATTCTGCCAGTGAAATTTGCTCTGTGAATTCAATTTAAAGGCCCCCAGAAAGTATCCAAAATGCAAAAGGAAATGGGATGGAGGAAGGGGAAAAGCAGCGACAGTGTCACAGCGTTGGAAGAGAGTCCCAGTGTGTGCCTAATGATTCGGGAGTGCGGGGAGGACCCTGGGATGGTGGGAGGCAAGTGTGGGGACACAGACCTGACACAGGGCTGCGTACCAGGCACTGACACCCCCAGGTGGGACCTGGGACCCCCAGATGAGGACCCCAAGGCCCTGAGACAGTCTGTGGCCGGTGCAGCCCACACAGCCAGGCGGCAGAACATCCAGGATCTGAGCCCAAGCCTGGCTTCCAAGTCCGTGCCCTGAGTGCCCCCTGTGGCCGAACTCTGTGCCTAATGGCTCAGCATCCCCCACCACAGATAAAGGGGGTCGGGGCTCAGAGAGGGGAGGTCAGTTCCCCAAGGCCACACAGTAAGAGAGCCAGGGGTATGAACGCAGAGCCCCACTCCTCCTGCAGTGCCCACGTGCCAGCCTTGCCAGAGTGGGGAGCTCGGTGGACAGAGGCCGTGAGCTGCTGCAGGTGGGGACGGAGCCCCTCAGTCTCTCTGGGCCGCTCCTTTTCCAGACAGGCAGCTCGGGCAGCCTGAGTCTGATGCCCTCCGCCACTTGTCGCCTGCTGGGAGCTGGGTGGGAGCAGCACCAGCTCCCTCAGAGCCCCAGCCACCCTCCTGACTTCCCCTGATCCAGTTTCTGCATGGGATGAGGCAGGAGGAGGGCCCTGGGGCCAAGTTCTACAGGACCAGAGCCCGCAGGGCCATCGGAGCAGTGTGGGCCCCTCCCTAGACTTCTCTCTGCTGCCCGAGTGGCCCTGGTCCAGTCCCCCGTTCTCCTTCTTGAGACTCCGTCCCAGGAAGCCATCCTGGCCACACAGCCCTTGAGCCTACCCGACTCCTGCCAAACCCCTTTGGGGGCTGGGCCCTGCACTCTGCGAAGCCTACCCCGTCTGTGGTGGGGTTGCCGGCTGCTCTGGCCACGGCCGTGATCTGTCGGGAGGGGCTGGGCTGCGGGCCCGAAGGTCGGTGTACCTGGCTGAGTCTCACACGTGCTCTTTTTCCCAAGCTTCCTCAGCTGCGGTTTAGTTAGTCACTGTCTCTTCAGTGTCCCTCACCCTGGCTTTCACACCATGTGCTCCCCAGGCAGTCCTTCTATCCTGTGAGGGTGGGCTAAGTGCCCAGCCCACCAAGACTTGGCCCAGCTGCAGGGAGGGTGGGCTGGGGCAGGAGAGTGGCTCCAGCCTGGTCTTTCCTGGAAATACCGAGAATCGAATGAGTGACACTAATGAGGGCTGTCTGGTGTCCACCTGCCCTGTGTCCCCACCCAGCGTGTGCCTGGTGTGCACCCGCCTGGATTTCCCCCCCGCGTTCCTGTTGAAGGAGCTGGTGCTGGAGGAGCGTCACCAGATGCCCAGACATCTGTGCCTAAAGATGCCAGGGGGGCGGTGCTTTACTTCCGATTCTGGGGTGATCCTGGAGTGGGTTGGAGGCTCCTGGGCCAAGGGACACACCTGCAGCCAGGCCCACAGGACCAGGGCCTGGACGCTGTGGTGCTGGGGAGAGTCAGCGAGATGAGGTCACAGATGTGGAGTGCCGGGGCCACGCAGCCTCAGTGTCCTAGCAGGTGTCGTCTCCAAAGTCTGAGGCCTTTCCTGGCTGCTGGGCCTGTCCTGGTCGAGTGCGGAGGGGACACGATTCCTGGCCACTGAGGGTGGGGGCTTGGAAACTGCGGAGCCCCCTGCTGGCTCACCCCCACTGCTGGCCGGGTGTGTTTCCTCAGGGTTCCCACGTACCCACTGCTGGTCACCTCCTCTGACCTGGGCTTGTCTCTCTCCCGCCAGGAGCTGCTGCTCTTCCTCCAGAACCTGCCCACAGCCCAGTGGGGCGATGAAGACATCAGCCTGCTGCTGGCCGAGGCCTACCGCCTGAAGTTTGCCTTTGCAGACGCCCCCAATCACTACAAGAAATGAGCTCGGGGCCCACTACAGCAGGCCTGCCCCCGCTGGCTGGCTGCAGGCCCGCCAGAGAGGCCTCGCCGGAGCAGCCCTGCCCTCTGGGGAGGTGCCAGGACTGGGTGCCGGACACTGCCCGAGGCCTGACTGGGGCGGGGCTGCCTCTGTTTTCCAAGATACCAAAGAGAGCCAGGGGAGGGTCTCGGCCATGCTGGGGGCCAGCGAGGGGTCAGGCGCCTTCCTCCCCCAGCCCCTGGAGCGTCCTTGCCAAATGACCACCTCCTGGGGCCTCCAGCCTGCGGCAGCCTGAGAGGCAGACCCTCTGGGAGAGGCCTGCTGCCTGGGTGCCAGGGACGAGGGAGGTGGCAGCCATCTCGTCCCTCCTTTGAAATGCAGAGTCTATTCTGTTGAGTGAAAGAGAATAAAATATAGACAAAGTCAGTGAATGTTGCACTAACCCACGGCCTCCCTGGGCTCTCTCGGGGCCTGTCCCAGCCAGCCATATTCCTGTAAGTGTTCGTCACTTTAGTGTTGGTGTGTACTTGCTCTCCTGGTCTAAACCCGGCTAGAAAGCGATGGCAGAGCCCGACGTGTGAGCCACCGAGGGCCTGGGGAGCCTCTGGCTGCGGCAGGCTGGGAGCAGAGAGGGCTCAAAATTGCCTCACTTGCTGTCTCCATTCTCTTAAAAGAGACTCCTGCCCCACCTGGTCCGTGTCAGGCACCTGGCTGTGGGCGGCAGCTGCTCTGCTGGGTGCTGAGGAGCACACAGGAGCCTGCAGCCCTGGGGACAAGCCACGCAGCTCAGGCTGAGGACACTGCTCCCTCCAGGGGGCCCCCAGACAGGCAGGGTTTAGTCACTCTGATGGAGCTGTGAACATACACGGTGGGGCGGGAGTGGACAAGCTTCTGGGAGACGCCCCCAGGCCTCCCCCTGGCCTCACCCCTTTTCCAGGTCTCCAGTGCAGCAGAGACTTGACTGCTTGCTGCTGTTTACCGGTCACTGGGGTGGTGAGCCCAAGTGGGGGGGGGGGTCCCTGACTGGCCCTGCCTGGGGCTTCCCACGCCCTCCCTGCCCATGCAGAGAAGCACCTGTCAGACGAGTGGCCAGCGGTGACATGGACACCCCTGTGGGGCTGTGAGCTGCTCTGGGCCGCAGCCACAGCCTCTGACCCCTGAGCCCAGGAAGGCTCCTGTCCTCAGCGCCTGCTTCTGCTCTCAGACTCTCATCTGTTTACAGGCATCTCTTCCTGCCATGTGCCCGACCTTCTGGAGCAGCCACACCACCGCCCGTCTTTGCACAGCTCAGGCGCTAGGACACTGCCGTTGTAGGACAAAGCAGAGGATAGGAATATATATATACACACACACACACACACACACACACACACACACACACGCGTGCACGTATGTGTGATGTGTGTGTTCCTTTTTTTATTAAAAAGATTCTTGGGTCATTACATGTGCGTTGAAATCAGTACAAAATATGTGCAAATGTCAGATGTTCCTAAATCAGCAGAGGGACCTGCTTGCCTTAGTCCAGATGGAGAGGGCACCCCGCACTGGTCCCTGCCCACACCCAGGATCAGGGGTTCCTCCGACCAGCACACAGCAGCCTCCAGGCTACCAATCTTTTACTAGCGGGGGCATCCAGGTCCAGAATTGCTGCGTGGCTGTGAGCAGGGAGCCTCCGCCTGCTTAGCCAAGACCCCGCCTGGGAGCTGCCCGTCAGAGCTCAGATCGCTCTGCGTAGCCAATACGTTGGGGACACAAAAGGTCTGCCCCTTGGGGCAGTTTATTTTGCAAATAGGAATGATCTACACAGTTAAGTGAGGTTCCGCGCATATTTTCACGTGTATGTAAATCTGGAACTAAATGTGAGGGATGTTGACGGGGTCCTTGGAGTCGGAGCAGGTCCATCTGAAGTGGTTAAAGGGCCCTCTGTCTGGAATACAGTGTGCTGAAACAAGGAATAAAGACGCAGTGAAAGCCCGAGCCTTGGCCCTTGATTCAAGGACTCTTCTGCGGGGATGAGGTGCCCTGGCCCAGGCGGCCTCAGTCCTTGGCCCTCTGGTCTGAGGCAGGTGACAGTGGGGAACTTAGGTGCTTGCCCAGCCCTACGGGAGCTGCTGGGCAGTTTGAGTTCTGGGCTTTTCCATACAGGCCATCGGCAGTGTGCCAGGCCTGGCTTTGGGCAGAGCACCCACAGTCTGGCCGAAGCCCACAAGGACCTCGCAGGGAGATGGAGGGAGAGGGCAGGACTCAGACCCTGGCTGAACCCAAACCCAGACTGTACTGGCTAGGGGTCAGGATCTAGGCCGGCCCCTCAGTTGACCCTCTGCCAGGCCTGGGACAAGAGGGGCCTCCTCATCAGGCCACACCCTGTCAAGCACCTGCCTAGGGCAGGCACTGGGGACCAGGACCCACTCCTCCTCACTCCTAGGACCCGGGGCACACTTGTTCTTATCTCCCAGCCCTGGGTGTCCAGCCCCCCACCTCCTCCCAGGGTTTCTCAGGGCTGCTTTCATGGTACCCCATGCCCCTTGGACACCCCACATCTGCACTTCCCCCACACTGGGGATCCTCCAGGGCGGCACTTTGCTCTCTGCCATCTTGGGCTGTCGGCTGATGGGAGGGGTGAGGTGCCGTCCCCATGGATGGGCTGGAGACCCCACAGGTAGGGCCTGTTCCCCTCTCTTCCCCGTGATCCAGCCTGCGCGCACCTGAGGCCAACTCTCACAGACCTCGCCGGTGCCGGCTTGTGATCTCAGGATGGGCTGCGCAGTCCCTCCGGCTGTCAGGGGACCCCAGTGGTCCTGAGACAAACCCCTGACTTTTGGTGGCACTGTCCCCGTGTATCTCTGCTTGCCTGGCTACGAGGAGAGACCCTGTCTGCTGACATCTCTACTGAGTGGGAAGTGCCAGAGACTTCCCTGTCTGTCAATCCTGTGGGGCAGCAGGCCCCAGGAAGGTCAGACGCGTGGGGGTGTGGGGTCCTGGTGTGGGAGGCAGGGAGAGGTCTGTGTGATTTGTGCTTTTGAACAGACTAGCAGGTGGAAAGTGCTTTTGTGCTGCTGTTAACTATGGATCTTAAACAAGAGAATGCTATCTGTGTTTGGACACCCTGATTCCATTTACACCATGGGGCCTGCTGCCCAGAGACAGGTCCTGGCTCAGGCTGCACCGAGCCTGGGCCTCTTGGCACTGCCCACCCTGAGCTGGAGGTTTCTTGCCAGACTGTGGCCCAGTGGTCTGCTCTCGGGGCTGCTCAAAGCGTCAGCCAGCTGGGGCCCTCCGTGAACCTCCCCAGTCCTGACCCACTCTAGCTACCCCTCTCTTCTCTCATCCCCTTCCCTCAAGTGTTCCATGTAGCCCCAGGGCGTCATGGCTGCTCAGCGGTCTGCCCCCCTCAGCTGTGAGGCCTTGTCCTGTAGCCTCACCCCAGCCAGTCCCTGGCATGGAGATGATCCCCAACAAGGATGCCTGAGGGAGTACTCACAGCCGCTATGTGACCATGTGACTGGGTGAAGGATCTAATCCCTGAGCCCATTTCATTGATAAATTGAGGCTGACTATTCATGTAGGAAAAAAAGTGGTATACTGAAATAAACTCCAGATGAATGGATTTAAATATAAAAATTAAAATAACCCCCACCACCCCATGCGGCCAGCCCCAGGGCCGAGTGGTTAAAGTTCCGTGTGCTCCGCTTTGGTGGCCTGGGTTAGGATCCCAGGCGCAGGCCTGCTCCACTTACTAGCCATGCTGCGGAGGAGTCCCACATGCAAAATAGAGGAAGACTGGCACAGATGTTAGCTCAGGGCTAATCTTCCTCAGCAAAAAATAAAATAAGATCCCCAAAATACTCAAAATAGCAATAGACATTTTTATAACTGGGGGTGGTGAAAGGCTTTCTGAGCATGATGCCAGTGACCAACACGATGTAGGAAAGACTGAAGATAAACACCTATAGCATGCGCTACAGAACTAACTCCACCGACCACCCGGTCTCAAGAACCTCAGTAAACGACGAGAAATGACAACAAGCTCGGCTAACGGATTTGTAGCCCAGGTGAGACATTTCAGTTCCTGAATACATACAGAGTTCTTGGAAATAACTCTGGAAATGAAACCACTCTTGGACATAAAAATGGGCACAGCCCAGGAAATAGGCCAATCACAAGAAGAACAAATACAAGTGACCGATAAGATGTTCTCGTCATCAATAGTTAAAACAGTGAAAAAAAAGTCATGAGAAGTCTGACTAGCTGCGTGACCTTGGCCTAAGTGTGATAATTTGTTCCCTGGCCAAAGAAAACCAATACTCCAGAGTCTTGTAGTCTTTATGTTTTTTTCTGAAGATTTATCAGTGATTTCTGTTGTTGTTTTTACTTTTAAACTGTGGAGTATCATACTAACAGAATAACCCATGACACAAATCTGGCACTTGGTGAATTGTCACAAAGCAAACACCCAGGTCACCACAGCCTGTGTCAAGAAATAGAACACAGCCTGCCCCCTGGAATCTCCCTAGGCGCCCCTCTCCCCAAGCGTGACGCCACCGTGACATCGGACACTGTTGCTTGGTTTTACTTCTTTCTGACCTGTGCTGTCTAGAGGGATCACGCAGGATGTGCTCTTTCGTGAGCAGTCTTCCGCTGTGAGAACATCTGTGTGGCTGGGGGGCTGGGGTTCATTCTGTCCTGTTGCTGTAGTCTCTCTTCTGTGGTTGCATCACAGTTTATCCATTCTCCTGTAGGTGGACATTGGGGTTGTTTGCAGTTGGTCTGTTATAAATAGTGCTTCTCTGAACATCTGTGTGCACGTCCCTGGGTGGATGTGTGCCCACGGTTCTGCTGGGTGTTCATGTAGGAGTGGATTAGAGGGCCATATGGTGTGTGCATTTTCCACTTAAACAGATGATGACAAACTATTTGCCAAAGGGGTTTTCCGATTACGTTTCCACCGCAGGGTTTGAGGGTCCTCCTCCTCCCGTGTCCTCATCGCTTACACTTGGATTGGTCAGCCTTAGCCATTCTTGTGGGGGTGTCATGTTATTACCCTTGGCCTGGTGCGCCCTCCTTCTCAGAGGTTTGCCGCAGCCTCTCTCACAACCCCCAGTCTGGGGCAGCATCTGTTTCCTTCCTGCCACCAAAACTGACAGACAGAGACCTGCTTGGGACATCTTGTTAAGCTAACATCATAAGCATTTTCTCATATCATTAAAATTCTTCAGAAACATGATTTTAATGACTACATAATATTCTGTTGCATGGATTAACATAATTTGTTTATTCCCTTACTGTACATCAAGTTGCTTCCATTTTTTCCTCTTGCAAATGAGGCGGGGATCAACGTTTCTATTGGTCTGCATTTCTGCATACTTTTCCATCATAGATTTCTAGAAGTGGGATTCTTCAGTCATTATTGCTGATGGATGAGTTGGAAAAATGGCCATAGCCCGCCCATCCTCATGGGTTTGCAGCAAGTGGCTGCAGATCTGCTCATTTGGTTTCCTTGGGAATGTCTTGGAAAATACAATTTTAAGGAATTATTTAAAAATTTAAGGATAACTTTTTTTGGTGTGTGTGAGGAATATGAGCCCTGAGCTAACATCTGTGCCAATCTTCCTCTATTTTGTACCTGGGACGCCACCACAGCATGGCTTGATGAGTGGTGTGTAGGTCCACACCTGAGATCTGAACCAGTGAGCCCCAGGCCATTGAAGTGGAGTGCACAAACTTAACCACTGTGACACCAGGCCGGCCCCTTAAGGAAAACTTTTAAAAGAAATAAGACTGTGTAACTTCCAAGAGAGGGGAAAAAGAAAGTGAATCAACAAAACTGATCAAGTTAAGAGACGATAGGAAAGGAGATGAAGAAGCAGCAAAGAGAAAATACAGTAACTCAGAACTATTAATTAACACATCCCATGCGTTCAGATACAAGTGATCATGAGAAATGAATGACTTAAACTCACCTCTTCAAAGAGACTCACACTTTAAAAAACCCCTATAGGGGCTGGCCCCGTGGCCGAGTGGTTAAGTTCACACGCTCCGCTGCAGGCGGCCCAGTGTTTCGTTGGTTCGAATCCTGGGCGCGGACATGGCACTGCTCATCAAACCACGCTGAGGCAGCGTCCCACATGCCACAACCAGAAGGACCCACAACAAAGAATATACAACTATGTACCGGGGGGCTTTGGGGAGAAAAAGGAAAAAAAAAACCCTATAAAATCTGACAACCTACTATTTATAAGAGAGACACCTAGGACAAAACAGCACAAGGTTTGAAATAAAAGGATGAAAAAAATAAATGTGAGGGAAATACTAACCAAGAGAAAGCATGGCTGGGAATATCAGTTTTCCCATAAAAGATATTTGAAGAGCCTTCACAAGGACAAAGGGTATGTCCTGTGATCAAAGGGCACCTGAGTAAGTCATGGTCATGCATGATAGACGACATAACCCAACAGAAAGCAAAGAGTGGCACAATTACAGGCAAAGACCAGCCTTTCCACAGATCATGGGGAAGGTTAACACGTCTCTTGCAGAAAATGTGGACCAAGGGGGGAACACGTTTTAAAAAGATTTAAATAAAAATGATTAGGTTTGATCTAATAGAAAGAACTGCCTTCCACAAACAGAATATGCATTTATTTCCAGCACACAAGAAACATTTACATGTTTGACCTGTTGTAAGAGAAATTTCAGTAAGCCCAAAGCCTTGACAGTAGACAGAACTATATTTTCTGTCCACAATGCAATAATGTTAGAAATCAGAACCAAAAAGGGAAGATTTAAATGCCAAAGCTCCATATACATATAAATAATTGAAGTAGAAATAGAATCATTAGAAATTGCAGAATGACAGGAAGAGACTAAAATATCAAAACTCGTGGGCTGCGGCTAAAGCAGTAGTCAGAGGAGAATTTATAGCCTTAAATATATATTAGAAGATAAATATTTTTAAAAATTTAGCTGAATATTTGACTTAAGCTGGAAAAAGAAGAAGAGAGCAGAAGTGGGAAAAAAAAAACCATTGGGATTAAAATAATAACTACAGAAGCAGAAGTTAATGGGTAGAAAAGAAGCACAAGTAATGGAAATGACTGAGAAACCAGAGTTAAGTTTTAGTGTTGTCTAATGTAAGCTCCCGGAGGGCAGGGGCCTTTGTTGTGTAGCTGGTGTATTCCCAGCACTCAGAAAGAGCACTTGTGCATACTAGGGGCTGAATAAATGTTTGTTGAGTGAAAAAGAAATTGCTAAGGGATAAAATTTAACCATACTAAGGGGAAAAAAAGGAACCAAACTGCAGATACTGAAAAGATTTTTAAAATCTTACGCATCAAGAGAGTGAGAAGACAAGCCACAGACTAGGAGAAAATATTTGCGAAAGATATATCTGATACAGGACTGTTACCTGAAATATACAAAGAACTCTTAAAATTCAACTATAAGAAAATGAACAACCTGATTAAAAATTGGGCAAAAGACCTGAACAGACACCTCACCAAAGAAGATATACAAATGGCAAATAAGCATATGAAAAGATGCACCCCATCCTATGTCATCAGGGAAATGCAAATTAAAACAACAATGAGACATCATTACCCACCTATTAGAATGGCCAAAATCTGAACACTGACGACACCAAATGCTGGCAAGGATGTGGAACGACAGGACCTCTCATTCATTGCAGGTGGGAACCCAAGATGGTACAGCCACTTTGGAAGACAGTTTGGGGTGTCTTACGAACCTGAACATACTCTTACCCTAGGATCCAGGGAGAAAATGTGCTCCCTGCTATTTACCCAAAAAAGTTGAAAGTTCATGTCCACACAGAAACCTACGGACACATGCGTATTCATAATTGTCAAAACTTGGAAGCAACCAAAGTGTCCTTCAGTAGGCGAATGGATAAATAAGCTGTGGTCCATCCAGACAGTGGAATATTGTTCAGTGCTAAAAAGAAATGAGCTATCTAGCCATGAAAAGACACGGAGGAATCTTAAATGCACATTACCAAGTGAAAGAAGCCATTCTGAAGAGGCTACGTCCTGTATGGTTCCAGCTCCATGACGCTCTGGGAAAGGCAGGACAGTGGAGACGCTACAAAGAGCAGTAGTTGCCAGAGGTTAGGAGAGGGAGAGAGGACGAGGCAGAGCACAGAGGATTTGGGGGGCAGTGAAACTCATCCCTGTGATGCTGTCATGATGGGTACGTGTCATCATACTTTTGTCCAAACCCACAGAATGAACACCACCAAGAGTGAACCGCAATGTAAACTCTGGACTCTGGGTGAAAAGGACGTGTCAGCGTGGGTTCATCAGCTGTAACCCGTGCACCACTCTGGTGGGGACGTTGATGCCGGGAGGCTGTGCGTGTGGGGAGTAGGGCCTATGGGAAATCTCTGTACTTTCCATTTAATTTTACTATGACTCTAAACTTCTCTAAAAATTACAGTCTATTAATTTTTCAAAAATCACTAGTGCATCCTATGAGTAGCTTTGTACCTATAAATTTGAAAACCTGAATGAAACGGACAATTTTCTAGAAAGAATACAAATTACTAAAATTGACTCAAGAAGGAAATAAGTACTGAGTAGATCAATAACCACTAAATACCTTGAACAGATGGTCACAGGTCCCCTTTGCAAAGGCAGCATGCCAGATGGTTTTACAGCACGTTTTACCAACCCCAGTGATCAGCATTTAGAGAGCGCGATACTGCGTGAGCTGGGGCTCCTGGCACAGCCAGAGTGGGGCCTGAAGCCTTGGCTGTACCTTATCAGCCTCAGGCCATGCCCAGTCTTGCCTTCGAGGCTTGCTGGGCCTACATTTTTACAGTTGTGTGCTGGCTTGTAAATTCTTTGGCTCCTCGAGGACCTGAAGAGGCTAGCTTTGGGGGCTTTAACCGAGGCATGGTCCTTTGGTCCACCAAAAGTGGGGTCCGGGCCTTGGGGAGCAGCTGCTGGCTGCAGCCTGATCTTGGTGCACACCCAGCGGGGACGTGGCTGGGGGAACTGAAGACAGAGCACACCACAGAGGGGCTCATCTGCTGCTTTTACGGTTTTATTTACTTTTTCCATCAAGTCTGCAGGCTGAGAGCCCACAGGCCCCCTGGCCCCCTACGTGCTTTGTGGCTAATGCAGCTTTTACGTATAAATCATTAGGGCCGGGCTGCCCACCTTCCTGTCCGTGTGGTTTTGACTGGATTCAGGCTCATGGAAGAAAACGTGGGGAGACTGACCTCAACTTCAGATTGTTCTGGTTAATTACAATCCATGACCAGTGACCCAAACTGGGGGAAGATTTTTATCTTAAAAACAAGTAAAAGGAAGGGAGTGGGGGGCTTACTGTCAAGAGAACCTGGCCTCTTCTTGGAGGGAGGCAGAGCTGTCACCAACTCCCAGGCCAGGAGGCGCCTCAGCTGCTCTGGAAATCGGAGCTGGGTGTGGCCAGAGCCGTGGAAGCAGGAGACGAAGGGAGCAGGAGGAGACGTTTCCACGGAGACTAGTTCAACCTGGAGGCCAACATGGAAACGTGAAACGGAGATGCACCCAGATTGCACATCTGAGAGGGGGTGTCAGATCAGGGCCAAAGAGACCTAACAAGGCCGAGGATCAGAGAGACACTCTCCTCTGAGGGCAGTGGACAGGTGTGCCCCCTCAGGGCCACCACAGTGTCCACCCGGGGAGCAATGGAGCAAGTCCAGAGAGAGACCTCGTCGGTGTGGGTGTGCACGAGGAGCTGCGCTGGGACGGCGGTGCCGACTGAAACAGAGGGAGGCTGGGGACGCCTAAGTCATTCTGCAGAGAAAGTAAGGCCACAGCGGATATTCATGCGGCGGGTGGCTGTGCCCAGCTAAGATGGATAAGTAGATGGATACCCACCGCATGGGGAGACCTGGGGAACAGGCTGCGTGGACCAGCAGATGGCACAGAGCGCAGGAGCACAGGCCTCGGCAAGGGTGTGTGATGGGCGCTGGTCTCAGAGCGCCACCCGCCTGCTCTTGTCATCATCCTTCTCTCATCCCTGGAGGCAGGCGCAGGTCTTGTTCCCACCCGAGGCTCTGAGAAATAACAAACGTGGCCGAAGATACACAGCTCCCGTGGTGGGGCTGCGAGGGGCTCTGGAGCCCACAGGCTCATCCCTACCCGAAACTGCTCTGCCGGCCACGAGTCAGACCCAATGCAGGCTCGCGCGGGCACACGGAGCGTGAGCGTGTGCATGTGCACATGTGCGATGTTTGGAGACACGTGTGAAAACATCAGGCACACCGGGAAGGATGTATCTGCCTCTCACTATTGTAGCCATGTGGTTTTTAAATTATTTTACATTGTGTATTTATATAACTTTATGTGTAGTTATATTTGTTTATAAATGTCTCATATATTTACATATTTTATATATTTTTAAATAAAATGTATTTATATATAATTATATTTACTATAATTTATATTTGTGTTCTATTTTATTTCTTAAAACATGATGATTTAGATATAACCAAATGTTAACAGGTGTTAATCCTGGATTGTGGATAAGAGAGTGTTAAACTATTCATTTTTCTTTTCTGTAATTTTCAAATTTATTATAAAAAAGCCTTGGTCCTGGCCCTTAGAGCTCTAGCTGATAGCTTTGGAAGGCCGGTGACCCAGGGAGCAGGGTGAGGCTGGCGGGGTGACAGACCGCATGCATCTCCCTCCTGGAGGGATGATGCTGGCACCGAGATGGGCGCCTGACCCCCTCTCCCAAGGGATGGACCAGGGAGAAGGGATGCAGGGATGTACCGGGGACGGCGGGGAGCGCGTGTCCTCCCATCTGGGGAACAGTGGACACCCGCACCAGCTGCCCTCCGTCCATCCCTCTCTCTGAGGTGCTCTCTGCAGCCAGCCAACCTGCCCTTGCTCACTCTCTGTCCGCCTCCCCCTCCCTCTCCCGCTCTGTCCTCCCTCCCTCCCTCCCTCCCTCTCTCTCCCCTTCCCCCTCTATCTCTCCCCCTCCTCCCCCCCCCACCCGCCCCGCCCTGGCCCCCTTCAGAGCCCGTCACCACCTGCAGTGATCGAGCTGTTTATTAGGTCGTCTCTCCCTAGGCCTCTGACTGGCCCTTGATAATATTTGAGGAGCGAATGAATGGAGCCCAGAGAAACAAAGGGACATGGTCAGGGCCCTTCAGTCAGTGAGTCCTGGATCCCAGGGCAACCCCGCAGTAACCCCTGTGCTTTGGGCACACCCTTCCTGTCTGTGGACACCTGACCAGCTTTTGCTGTGGTGGTGACCCAGGGAGGAGGGGTTTTACCCAGCAGGTGGCGGGGGGGAGGCTGGCCTGGCCACCTGGGGTTCAGAGTTTGGTCATTCACTCGGTGAGCATTTACTGAGCACCCACAGACTCCCAGGCACTCTGGTCTATGGAGAGACCGACAGCCCTGCGGGCAGGCATCGGGAGTCCACTCCAAAGGTCAGCACCTGAGGGTCAGAGAGCAGAAAGGATGTCCAAGGTCACTCCCAGTAAGAAAGGACAGCGGTGCCTGAGTCCAGGGAGACCTGACCCCAGAGCCTGAGCCTCTGTCATCCAGCAGACCGGGCTGAAGGGCGGAGATGGCCACAGGCTGCCTTGGTCTCCCCCGTGACCAGTGGCAGGAAGCACATCCCTGCCCCCCACGCCAGGCTGGATTCTCTTAATAAACTCTCAGTGGCCTCTGTCTCATGTGGCTGCTGCTGGGGATGCTAATGGGGAGAGGGGACCCAGGGACAGCCGCCCTGACCTGGCTATTAAAAATAATTGACCACCCACAACGGGAGGGGAAATGTTCTCCTTCAGTTTGGCTGGGAAATGTGAATTATTCTCATGTTGCCATAGAAACCAAGATAAGTTCCCAACATCTTTGAGACATTTAATTTTGTGAACCCAGTGATGACCCTCTGAGCTCTGCAGAGAAGCAGGAGACTGAGGGAGAGGGAGACAGAGAAGGAGAGCGAGATGGAGAGAGAGAGAGGGAGGGAAAGGGAGAGAGGAGGGCGGGGGAGAAGGAGGCGGCGGGAGGGGGAGAGACCACCTTGTGGGTGGCTGGTGGACACTGAGCCCCTGCCGGGACGAGTGCTCGCTGGGCGGTGACGACAGACCGGTGCCCTGAGCTCTGGATGGGAGGCCACCTCCTGTGGGGAAGCTGGAGTCCTGGGCGGCAGGGGCACTGGGCCAGGCTTGCTGGGCACTGGACCCCGGCCGGCTCTGCCTCCTTCAGAACAGCTTCTTCTGGGTCTCAGCTGGAGCCCCACGCGCCCTCCGAGGGCAGCCTGCAGCTGCTCTGCTCGCCTGCCCTGGCCTGTCCCTGCACTCCGGTGCTCCCAGCCCTGCCTTTGCCAGGACCCTCCGTCTGCCCAGCATGTCTTTCTCCAGCTGGGAATCCCCGTCAGTCTTGAAGGCCCTCTGGACAGGCTCCATCCCGCCCCTGGAGAGCCACCACCCCTCCCCCAGACGCCCAATGCAGCCCGGGCCCCCACACTTGCCTTAGGTGCCAGGCGAGGACCTGCAGCCTCTGTCCCCTCCTCCTGGCAGGGACTGGCCTCAGGCTTGGCCGCCCCCAGGCCCAGGCGGCCTCCGAGAGCTAAGGAAACCCTCAGGTGCGATGACTTCTGCCAGCGCAGGCGGTGCTGTGCCCAGAGTCCTGGGCCTGGGGAGCCCGGATAGAGCCCAGACGTGCTCTGGTGCCCCCCGAGAGGACGTGCACTTCATTTGGGGGGTGTGGAGGGAGGGTCTGGGTCCCGCGTGGGGGCGGGGGTGGGCGTGGTGGGCGTGGCAGGGACGCCAGGCAGTGGGCTTGGCTGGCACTCCTGCTGGCCCTGTGGCCGCCCCGCCGCCTCCCTGTTCTCTCCTCACAGTTCTCTGAAGACCATTTACTGCTTTTATTCCAATTTCAAAGAATTTGCTTAGAAATGCCTCTGGCATTCTGCTAATAGTGGTGGAAAGAGGGGAAAAATGATCAGCTCGAAAATGACAACTTTAAATTGAGCTGTTTAAACAGCAAAATTTCTACATTAGAGGCCGGTGTGAAGATATAAGAAACACATCAATCACTGAATTTCAGAGGGAGGGAGAGGGGTGGCCTGCCCTGCTGCCCCAGACAAGGACCGGTCCTGCCGGGAGGCCTTGCAGGCTGAGAAGGGCCCAAATGCGTGTTTTGCACGTGACTTCATGTCCCCTCTCTCTCTCTCCTTTTGTGTGTTTCCATGAGGAAAGCCGTGGAGACCCTTAAAGAATCCTAAAGTAGAGGAAGTGGGAGGAGGAGGCGGGGCGGGGGGGAGAGTCTCCCCCGGGGATCCCTCTGGGTTTGAGCTTCACCCTCCTTGTCCTTGCAACATGTCCCGGCTGCCTGCGCCACCCTCTCCGCTCAGGTCGGACTGTCTGCCGCTGCCCCAGCCGGCCCTGTCTGTTCCCCAAGACGGGGTCCCTGCGTGCAGCCGCTGGTCCCCTCCCTCCCTCATCTTTCCCTGGACCCAGCGCGGTGCTGGAGAGCTGCAGCATGGCCCTTTTGTGCTAACTCCTCTGCTCTGCACAGCAGCCCATTTTACAGACCAGGAAACCGAGGCACAGGGAGGTCAGACAGCTCGCCGGAGCTCACAGAGCTCGTCCAGAGTCATGCTCTTACCCACAACCCTCTTCTTCATCAGTTTGTCCTCACAACAGCCTAGTGGGGGCTACCCGCATTGTCCCTGAATTAAAGATGTGGGGAGGGATGTCCCACAACTTACCCAAGGTCGCCCAGCCAGCGCTGGCTTGAAGGATCACCGAGGGCGGGGCAGGTGGGAGTGGCCGGCTAGCTGTGGCCTGGGCCTCGGGGGGCCACCGTGGGTAGCTCTCTCCAGGTGCCTGGTCCCCAAGTGCTGAGTGAGTCCTCCCCGGGGTATCCACGCAGAGGGTCCCGCCTGGGGGGAAGCTGCGGTCCCAGACTCTGAGGTCTGGTTTGGCCCCAGGCCCCGGCCCTGCATAGTCTCCAGGCCGCGGGCCGGAGCTGGGATCCGTGCTGCTGAAAGATTTCCATCATTTGCCAAATTAATGTTCCAGTTCTCCATGTCGCGGGAGCGGTAATGAAGTGTCCATGGGATGAGAGGACTGAGCGAATGAATAAAATGGCTTTTATAGTGTCATTACACTTTGTGCTAAGATTTACTCGTCAGCTTAAAATGTAATCCTGCAATAATTTATCTGGTGGCCTCATGAAGACGTGCGGGTCAAGGTTCCGGGTGGAGTAATTACCCTGCGCAGGTGAGAGCACTTTCTCCTGTCCCACCCACCCACCCCTCGGCGCTGCCCGAGCCCTGCAGGAGGGCGCTGGGCAGGCTCGTCTCCGTCTGACCCAAGGGCTCAGTGGTTTGGATACAGCCGGGAGTGCAGGGCTGGGGCAGAGCCCACCCTTGGTTCCTCTCGCCCTCTTGATCAAAGCCTCACTCTTGCACACCTTGCGCCCAGCCTCACGACTTGGTCTCTGTCCAGCTCTCAGGCTGGGTGGGAGAACGAGTGCTGATAGAGGGGTTCAGGGCTGGACATGGGTGCCCACAGGGCTCATCCAACCTGGGAGGGTCAGGGACGTCTTCACAGAGAATGGGACATTTTAGCTGGGCCTTGAAGGATGAGTAGGAGTTTGTTGGATAGAAGAGGACATTCTGGGAAGAGAGAAGAACACAATCAAAGGTGGAGGAGGGACCCACTGGAGGTCCATCCTGGGGCAGAGTGTGGGGCAGAGAGTGGAGGGGGTAGGTTGGGAGGAGCAGTAGAAAAGGCTGGGAAGCTAGGTTGGGACCAGCCCCTGGGGGCCTTAGACACCATGCTCAGAAATTCACCCTGTAGCGACAGTGCAAACAGGGGAGCAACACAGTCCTCCTGGCATGTTCAAGGCATCTCTCTGGCTGATGGGAGGGGCTGCCCTTGCCATGACCTGAGATGGGGACACCTTGGGAGGAACTGCTGTCAGGTGAGGTGGGATCAAGGCGAGGTGCTGGACACATGGTGACCTTGGAGATAGGTGACCGTTGGGTGAAGGTGATGGGGAGGTGTTGGATAAAGTGACCTGGAGTCTGAGCAGCATCTGTCCGGAGAGAGAGCCTCATTTGGGGGTCCCAGTGCCTATACAGTATTCACACCACAGGCCTGGGTGAGAGCTCCTGGGGAGGAAGGGACCAAGACCTCTGAGCTTAACGTTCAAGGATGGGGCCTGGGGCATCCGCAGGGCCGATGGGGCAACTTGTCGAGAGGCGGGCCCTGGGCCTCTGTTCAAGGACTCGTGGCTGCTCCTCTCTGAGCATGAGTCCGTGAGTCCGTGCAGAGGCTGTTCCGGCTCCATCCGTAAGTGCAGGGCGCTGGCCTGTGCTTCTGCTCCTGCATCCTGGGAGCTGGGGGCCGGGAGCCAAGCCAGCCAGAAGTGTGGGCCCTGCCTCCCCCCCCCCCCCCCCCGCCCCCGCCCCTGGCCAGAAGGTCTCCTCCAGCCTCCAGGCCCTCAGGGCTCTGGGACCGGCCCACCCCCTTGGTGCTTCTCCCTGCCCTCCGGGCATCCCTGGGCGGGTGGAGGGGGGTGGGGGAAGTGGGGAGGGTGGGGGGGGGTCTGTGTTCCCAGGACAGAGGCAGGGCCGACTGTGGCAGCAATGGCCCCTTTGGGTCACTGCTCCCGGAGCCCATGCCCTGGGCCCTTTCCTCGCACCCTAGCTGGGTCGGCTCTGGGTGCTTCTGCAGCTGGTGGGTGTAGGGAAGGGGGCAGGAGGCTGGCGGTGCTCCTGCATTCACTGCAGGGGCTCCCCATCTTGCTGCTGGACCCCTTTGCCACCACGTGGGCAGGGCCCTGCCAGCCCCCCCAGGTGAGAGAGCACGTGGGGAAAGGTCAGCCTCCTGGAAGAGGCGCCAGGCCTGGGAGGGACCCCCTAGACCCTCCAGCCCTGCCAGCACGGCCCTAACCTCAGATCCTCTCAGCAGCCCACAGAGTCGAGGGAAATACTCATGCTTGTTTCCAGCTGCTAAGTGTGGTGTGGTTTGTCATGCAGCAGATGCTAACCGATAAACGAGGTCACCAGGCCACTGGCTCTGATGGCCCAGGGAAAGCTAGCTGGGCATCTGTGGAGGACCAGGGGGGAGCTGAGCAGAGTGGACGTGCATTGAGCTGAACTTGGGTGGTGTCTGAGCTGGGCCTCAGCGAGGAGCAAGAGTTCCCTGGGAGGTGGAGGGAAAGTCATTCCAGGCAGGGGAACAGCCCATGCAAATCACTGGGAGGGGACTCCATCATGAGGCTGTCGTCGGACTCAGGTTCCCGGCATCGAGGCCGGAGCGAGTCTCCATCTGTCTGCATTTCCATTTTGCCCCACGAAATCCCATGCGGTCCCCTCTCCTGGGGGCGTCTCCGCCTGCCCTTCGGATGGGTGGGCTCCCTGTGTCCCCCGAGCTCAGAGATGCTTTGCCACTGGCCTGGCAGGGACTCGGTCCTCTTGTTACGTGTCTGTGACGGTTGGTTCTCCTGAAAACTGAGCTCCTTGGCAACAGCTCAGAGGGCTTAAAGCATTGCCGTGAGGTCACAGCTGGTGGCGGTCGGTGTCTCCAGGCTGCTGGGCTCAGTTCCGACCCATGTGCCCAGCCCCTGGGCTGCAGGGACACGGATTCCACTTGGCTCATTCCAACGACTCTGAACGAAATGACTCGGGTCGGGAGGCAGCAGGAGGGGAGGAGACTTGGCCCCGACCCCGTGTGGCAGAAAGGATTCTGTTCAACATGTTGGCTACCCCCCCCATGGGCCGACTACCCTTCCTGGCCCACATGGATGAGATGCCAGCTCACCGCACGCATTGGTCCCCTCCCCCGTGGACTCAGGAGCGGCTGAGTCCAGCTGCTGGGGAAACATGGGAAGAAGCTTTGAGCCAGCTCCCACTTGCTGCCTCTTCCCCCTCTGCCAGGGGACCGTGGATGGCCCTGACAGAGGCTGTGCCGTCAGGAGACGGCATGAGGCAGCGCCACCGTGGGCTCAGGGTGGAGGTGAGCGGGATCCAGGAGTAAACCCTTGTGTGTCAGCCACGCAGATAGTGAGGTCATTTGTCACTGCACCATAACCGGTCCCAGCTGACTGCCGCACACTGTGGGGCCTTGAGCCAGTGCCTGCCTGCTGGGCCTTAGCTTCTGCACCTGTCCACACAGAGCTTGGGCCTCGTGCTTCCTGAGGAATATTTCAGGTGGTTTCAGTGGCCTCCTCTTCGCCCCGTTGGTGAGGGCAGAGTCTGCCCTGGGTTACGGGACACCTGACGCTGGGCAGAGGAAGGGGACGGCAGGTTATCAGTCTCACGTACACACAGCCCCAGGGAGGAGCACACTGCCCACCTCGCAGGGCCACACGGGGCTGCACATGGGGACAGAATGACCAGCCAGGGGCCGTGGGAGCTGGCTTTGTAGTGACGGGGGTGGCGGGCCCCTGGTCCCCCTGGGAGGATGTGATGGGTTTGTTGGAATAATTCCGTGGGCTGGCAGGGAAGTGAAGCCCGCTCCTTGGGGACAAGCGGGGACTGTGCCTGGTCCCTGTGGTGAGGAGGGTGGTTTGGCTGGGGACCTTGTCCCTGGGAGGGGCCTTGCGGTGGGGCCCTTTGAGGCCTCCTGGTGTCACCAGATGTCAAGGTAGCACAGAAGGAGGAGCAGCCAAGCCCTCCTCCACCGACCCCGGGCCCCCGGGAGCCCTGTGCTGTGGGAGTGGGTGGCTCTGCTCACAGTCCAGCGGCTGTGGTGACACTGAGGGTCCAGTGGAAGCACAGGCTGTCCACACTGGTCATCAAACTGGTGACTCCAGTGACCGTGTGTGGAGCATCAGCCACAGACAGGGCCGCGTGGGGTCGCTCCAATTCCAGAATGGCTCTACAAAGCTGAGTCGTTACAGATGAAGACTCACACTCAGAGAGGTGCAGTGGCCCTCCCAAGGCCACACAGTGCAGCCCAGAGCCTGCCTCAGATTTCAGTCCTTGGACTCCACATGTGTTCTTTGCATTTAGAAGGCGCTTGTTTTGGAGATGAGGAAAGTCTAGTCCGGAGAGGAGCACTTGCCCAAGGTTGTGCCCAGGTTGCTGGCTCCCACCGTCCAGGCCAGCAGGCATTCTGACTTGGGAATCTGGAGTTGGTGGGCTGTAGGCATCCTGCCCTCACTTTGCACACGAGGAGACGGGCGCAGCCATGTCTGGCCTGAGGTCACACAGTGAGCGTGTCCCAGGCAGGACAACAGGGCCTTGGGCTGTGCTCTGCCAAGTGTGACAGACCAGGACCCGGGCGTCCGGGAAGGGAGGCCTCAGCCTCCAGCCCTGTCCCCCATTTCCACTCCCCAGGAGCCCCATGGAGCAGTGGGGGTGCCCCAGCTTGTCCTCCTGGGCCTCTGCTGTGAGCCCTAATTTGGTGGGACCATCCTGGGCGCCTGGACAGGGGCTGGCTATGCTTTGGCTGTTGGAGACAGGTAGGGTCAGGTGGGGACAGATGGGCATGGCCCAAGCTGACCCCACTGGCCAGCCCAGCTCCATGTGATGGCTGCGATCAGCCCCAGACAGGCTGGACCCCTCGGCGCTCTCCCAGCGTCTGGGAGGAAGGCAGGCAGACAGGCGCTCTCGCAGCATCATGGGCCGGGTGCTGGGCTGGTCCTGCATGTGGCCGCTGCCCCTCCACGAGGAAGTGACTTCTTTCCCCTCACCTGGCACCCGGGAATGCCGTGAAGAAGGAAGGAGCCCTCCATTGCTTCCCGTAAAGATAGAATCTGAGGCCTTGACCTGCATAACACCCGTGTGTGTGTGTGTGTGTGTGTGATGTGTGTGGTGTGTGTAGATGTGTGTGGTATTTGTAGGGGTGTGTGTGGTGTGTGTGCGGTGTGTAGGTGTGTGTCAGGGCTGGTGGAGGGTGGGGGCAGCATCTCTGGGAATCAGGAGCGGCCCCAGGCGCCTGTTTCTGTCCCAGGAGGACAAAGCCAGGCCTTTGGGGCCGGAGAACAGAGGACAGGGCCCCATGGATGCAGCCCTGGCTCGTCCCTCCCCGCTCGCAACTGCTCAGAACCAGGGCTGGCGAAGCTGAAGGGCTGCAGCTTTGGGGGTTCTGGCTGGACTGGGCCCCAGGCAGGGGCCAGTGGTGGCGGCATTAACAGAGGCCCGGGCCCCTGAGCGCCGTCCAGTGAAGCCTAGAGGTGACCCCGCGCCCGACTTGGCCCCCGCCACCACCCATACCCCTCACCCTCAGGGTGCTCTGGGCACCCACAGCCGTGTGGGGCCGACCAGCTGGACACGGGCCCAGGGCTTGTCCTCGCCAGCTGCACGCCTGCTCTGCCCAAGCTTCCTGCCCGGCCTCTCGAGGGGGCGCCCGGCTCCAGGGTTCGGGCCCCGCGCCTGTGGACACCACCTCGGGTGAGTCCTTCCCCCAGCTTGGTTCCCAGGGGGGCGGTTTTGCTGACTTTCCCACTGGGACAGAGCCGTGCTCCTCGGGATCCCACCCGAGGACACTAGTTTATGCACCCAGGGCTGTTGTAGTGACATTGACACACTGTAACCCCTGCTGGGCCCAAGGAGGCGGCGACTCCATCCGTCCTCTGGGGAGGGAGGGCACCCGGTGCTGGGTTTCTCCTCTGTCGGCAGCCAGCGGGGCACGCGGCCCCCCTCACCCCTGGGGTCCGCGGGCTGCTGAACATCACAGACCCGAGGGGCCTCTCAGAGCAGGGCAGGAGCCGCCCTTCTCCCGCTGGATCCCCGAGAGCTGAGGCCTGTCTCTAAGTCCTCGTCCCAGGGGCCGGGCTCGGCCTCTACGGGGGTCTCAACTGAGGGGAGGTGGGAGTAGCTCTGGGAACGGGGAGCCCGTTACTGGGCCCCAAGAGCTCCCAGCCCTGGGCCAGGCCCTATATTTCAAGGTGGACTCCAAGGCAGGCGTCCCCCTCCATCCTTTGACTCCAGTCACTAGAGTTGCCTTTCCTGTGACCCAAGTGCTCTCTCCCTTGGGAGTCGGGCACAGGGAGCACCAAGGCTCCTTCTAAGGAGGTGACTGGCCTCCATTTCCAAAGCACAGCTAATGCGCCCTCCGGCATTTTCTAAGTGCACCTCCCGCTGGGCACCAGCTCCGGCCTCTGCACTCAGTGCTCTGTGAGCCCCCTGAGCTCCTTCCTGGACGGGACCCACGCCTCGCTAACCCAGCCTGGCGGTCAAACCCTGTGGATGAGAGAGTGAGGCGCACCGTGGAGGGGCATGAGGGCACGGGGCCTCCCTCCCCTGTCCCTTCTCCTCTCCGCTCCCCTTGGCACCGGCCAGCGCCGTGCAGGCCTGGGCTGCCTCTATGCTACGGCCAGCCCCCAGCTGGCTCACCTGCCAGTGGCCTTCCTTCCCTCCTTCTGCGGAGCTGGGGCGAGCATCCCTCCCAGTGTGGCCCGCGGGATGCGGGGCGGAGGGCCTGATGCTCCCAGACCCTGGCGGAGGAGGCGAGGGGTCAGGGCGCTCGAGGCAGACAAGGCCTGGTGGCCGAGCTGCTGTGGACACGGGCTCCTCCAGCTGGCGGCGTCATCTCTCTTCCCCTGGGCCTGTACAGGCAGGCCCCAGGGCATCCCGTTCTTGAACCCCGAGGTCGGCCAGCGTGGGTCCCCAGCGTGCCCTGAAAAGTTCAGTGTCTGCCGTGAACCCAGACGCCCTGCTCCAAGACCACGGGAGCCCCGCACGAGGGTGCAGAGACCTCACCACCGGTTCCCTAACTGCCCGGTAATTGGAACGCAGTCAAACTGTAAGTTATAACAGGCTGAGATGACAATAAAATCGCAATTTCGGCTCTTTCTTAAAGGGCTACTCACTTCAGGGTGTTTTAATGCGTGTGAATTATGTCACTGGCCCGTGGATGGTTGGTGACAATTCATATTTGGCTCAGCGAATGATTCCTTTTAAAAAACATACAATAAATTGACCCTTATGTGTGAAAAGCCGCCTGGAGAACTTATTAGCGGCAGCCAGCATAACTCAGGGGCCGTTGACTCACTCACGCGGTCACCACGCGCCTGCGTCCACTCTGGAGGGCGGCCTGCTAGGTTCACCTTCCTCAGCCCCGGGCGCATCCTTGGTCACCTGGGAGGCTCGCTGGATCCTCAGGCCCCACAGGGTCACCAGGCTGTGCTCTGTCGTTGCTGGCTGTCCCTGGGCAGAGGTGTGCTCGTCAGGGTGCCCGTTTGTCAGAGGGCGTGGGCTCCTTGTGCAGGATACCGGGTGCTTCTGGCTGCTCTTGTCTGGGGTCCTGGGTCCCTCTCAGGCCCCCTTCCTGTTCCCAGTGGGTCTGGCGGTGTGTTCTGATCCCCATGGGTGGGAGCGGGGAACCTGGCCTGCCCCTCCCACCACTGGCTCCGCTGGCTCCGGCCAGCTCTGGGCTCCAGGGGTCGAGCCGAGCCCCCCACCCCCCGCCTTCCCCATCATCTCACTGCTGCTGGCTCCCCAGGCCCCGTGGAGGCACCAGCAGGGAAGGAAGCTGGTGCCCACAGTTCCCAGGGGAGTGGGAGAGGAGGCCGGGCTCCTGGAGCAGTTAGCTGTCCAGACCCTGGGGCCTCCGCACCCCTCCCAGATGTGGGAACCAACGGCCGGCCTGGTGCCAGCACTGCCCCACCATCCAGTCACCAGCACACCCCTCGATTTGGCATCCAGAGCGTCTCTCCATTGTCCACTTCTCTCTGTCTCCAGGGACCTCACCCTGGCTACTGCCAACGGTCAACTTGGGTTTGAATCTTACTCACTGTGTGGCCTTGGGCAGCCTTCCTAACCACTCGGTGCCTCAGTGTCCCCGTCTGTAAACTGTGCTCGTGGAGGGGCTGCGAGGATGAGTGAGTTGCTGTGTAGACAGCGCTGACAGCAGTGACTGGACGTGTGGGAGCCCAGACATGTCCCCACTGGGCCCACCCCACCCTGAAGAGGTCCTGCGCTCCCCGTCACTGTGGCCCTTCTCCCTGATGTCTCCCTGGAGCACTGACCGTCCATGGGAAGTTTTATCCGCCCCCCGGTTCGTTTGCTGGTGGTCTCCCACCCCGCGAGCTGACCTCACGCTCTCCGGGGCTCTGACTCCCTGGAGGCAGGGGGCTGATCAGGGTCCTTGGCAGAGGAGCCAGCTGCACCCGGACAACTGCTGAGCCCCCACCCCGGCCCCATCACACTCTCTGGGGGCTCACCGAGGAATTACACCAACACGTGGGCCTCTGATCTCAGGGTGCCAGTGAGGACGCCGTCCACCAAGGACAAACAGTCACTAACACCTGGAAACGGCCGCTGGAATCGCTGGGCCGTGTTGAGAATTGCTGAGTCATCCTGGGTTTCCCAGACGCACGGGCCATCCGTCCACAGATGTTCCAGGGGTCGTGACTGACCTGCTCACGCTGCCGTAACCTGCCTGGGATGGGGACCTTGAGCCCCGTCGCTGACTCATTCAGCAGGACCTGGATGGTGGGCGGGCGTTCTCTCCCTGGCCTCTGCGTCCCGTCCCACCTGCTCTTTCACTTCTGCAAAGACAGCCGTTTCCCTCGTGTGATGGTATGTGCTCAAGATCAGTGGTGTGGGGTTCAAGGCCACCAGCAGGGCATGCACAGTGGGATCCTGGGCTCCATCCAAGGCCAGGAGAATCTTCACTGCTTCAAAGCAGAAATCGGGGCCTTCTGAAGGAGCATTTCCCCTCCTTGTGCCCAAAAAAGGGCCAGCAGGAGAGAAAGCACATGAAGAGGGGTGATGGGCTGGCTTGCTCCTTAGCAAGTGGCGAGCTTGGGCCAGCCAGCGTGAGACCATGCCCCAAAAGAATGACACCACGCATCTTTGACAAGCAATACAGCCCCCCATAGGGGGTCCCGGGGAGCAAGTGTCCGGTCCCCCGTGCTCTGCTTTGACACGCCTTTGCCTTGCACTCTGGTTTGTGGACCGTTGTCTGGGGCTTATTCAGAAAAGCAGGAATGGCCTTTTGTGAGAGATTTCTGAAGAATGGTTGTATGGTAAGCTTTGGTTCTAAGAACCAGCTGGAGTCCACATTGCACATCCTGCGCGCCACACGCAGGGGCCTGGTGGGGTAGCGACATCTGTATGCACGTCTGGATTTCAGGGTGGACGTTTGGGATCGGCAGGAGCAGGCATCCTGTGCCTTCGTCTTTTCCTCTGCTGGCTCCACGCATTCCACATCGGACCCTGTCTGCATGCAGAGAGCACAGTGTCCCTGGAGGACCCCAGGCAGGGTGCTCAGGAGCAGAGTCGGGGGCCTAAGGTTCTTTGAGGCCCTCGCCTGGGAGGTGGAAGACGTCTGTGTGCCCCCACATCTCACAGCCCAGCTGGAACCCTGGGATGATGGCAGAGCAGAGGAACCTGCACTCCCTGGAGGAGAGGCTCCTGGTGGGATGGTCGAGTTCACCACCCGGTGAATGAAGCCGGTAAGACGGAGGCAGGACCTGGCCAAGACAGCCATCCCGGGCAGCACACCTCTCGGTGGCATCGGGCAGCAGCTCTGCCCCCAGGGCCAGTGACAACTAGCCTTCTCCAGCAACGCATCCCCGACCCCCGTGTGTGCTCTGGGCTCCCCGCCCTGGCTGCTGTCACTGTGCACTGACTGTTCTATCGAGACGGCCCCCCTTGGGCACGGGACCCCAGCCCTTCCTGCCTCCTGACAAAGACGTCCTCCTTGCCAAACATTAGCTGGGCCCCTCCGACGTCTTAGAGATCTCTCGGTATCTAAGTCCTTGCTGCCTTCGGCGAGAATCCTGTGGGGCCCGAGCCTTGATGTCCCTCCTAATAGTTTCCCATCCCCGACCCTCACTCTGCTCTTGTCTGTAAACCCCGCATGTCCTTGTTGCATTAGGACTTGAGCTCAGTTCTACGCCGAAGTCTCGCTCCCCCGCTGCAGCGGCTCTAATGAAGTCTGTCTTGCCATTTTAGCAAGTGTCTGGTGAATAACTTTAACATGAGTCGAGGACTGCTTTCCAGCCGCTGTCCCCTCCCCGTCCTGCATCGTCAACATTTCTTCCTCTCCCGGACCCTTCCCAGCAGCATCCAGACAGAAGCAGCCCACCTTGGACAGCCCTCCTTGGCCTCACCAGTTTCTAGCCCATTCTATCCCATGTCTCCGCCCCCCATAGAAGCCCACTGACCACCTGCCGGTCCTCAAACACACCAAGCACTGCTGCCCCAGGGCCTTTGCTCTTCCCTCTGCCTGGAATGCTCCTTCCCAGTGGTCACTTTTCATCTCCTTGACTGTTTGCTCAGCATCACCTCTTCAGAGTTCTGTGCTTGACCCACCTCAGGGAGCCCCCATCTCTCTGCCCGGTACCCTTCATTCTTCTCCACTGTGCACCTGCACCCACCTGACGTGTCATCTGTCTGCAGGTCTCTCCCTGCACTGGAGTGTTAGCCCCATCGTGTTCACTGTCACATCCCAGTGCCTGGCACACAGTAGGCACTCACGTGTTTTTGGCTGGATTGGATTCTCTCACTTGGGAACCTCAATGGGACGTGTGCGCACTGAGTCCGTTGGCAGCGGGGTCAGATGTGGAACGACCTCGAGAGGAGGGGAGCTGGAGAGAGCAGTGACTCATCACTGTGGGCGACAGCTGAGGGAACGAGAACGCCGCTTTGGGGTGCGGGTCAGCCACAGTGTCCCGAGGGCTGGCCCGCGTCGCCAGGTCCCAAAGGTGCTCAAAATATTGCCATGTTCAGCCACGATCACCCCTGAACCGAGGATTCCTGACGGGGTCTCCATTCCTGGCAACCTCCAAGCCAACACGGGCTACACGCTCCCGACCCCGAGCAGACTTCCAGGGAGCCGGCTCCCACGTGGCTGGTATGCTCTTCCTGACGGCTGCTCCCAGCTGGTGTCCCCCGTGGTCCAGCTCTGCGGCTGGAGGCCCGAGAGGGTGCCCCCTTTCTGTCTTGCATGCTTGAAGGCTGGGGCCCCGTCACATAGGTCTCCGCTTTTCCAGGCTCGTCCTGCTCCATCTACATGCCTGACTTAGGCCACCTCGTCCCTGCCTGTGGTCTTCATTCCAGACCTCCTGCCTCCTCCGTCCTGCCTGAGCTGGGCTGTGGGGACACCCCTTCTGTGTGCGTGTCACTCACGGATATTTGGCTCAGGCCTCCCCCGGGGCCTGTCAGGGTCACCGCGGTGGGGCAATGATGGGCTCCAGCACCTCCTTAATGATGCACGTACTTAGGGAGATGGTCTAATTGTCAGTCATTTACTGCTGAGTGGGGACTGCAGGAGGAGCTCCTTTCCCCCTGTTTATTTTATAGGCGCCCATTAGACTGAATTCTTCGCTCTGGAATTCATTAGGCATCTGGGCAGTTCTTTCAAGACTTGTCTTTGGGGAGGACTGTTTCTCGGTCATTAGTGCTTCGTCTGCAGGCTGCCAGTGTGTCATCCGGACAACTGGCGTTTCCTCGGGTGGTGGGGACACTGCTGACCCAGGGACAGTGGCCCCTGAGTGGGGGCAGGACGAGGCTCTGAGCCTCGCAGAGTTTGCGGGTTTATTCAAGTAAAGAATCTCACGAACATCTAAGAGAGAAATCACATTAATTATGCATGTAAGAATCCTCTTTCTTGGGGGGAAATCCCGTGAAATGTGGGCTGACTTGTGACTTTGGGGGCAGCTGCAGGATTAGAAGCTGGCAAAGGGCACGGGCTTTGGAGCCAGCCTGATAGAGGTTAAATTTGTGTTTCTGTGCTGACCAGCTGTGTGGCTTCAGGCCGGTCACTCCTCCTCTCTGGACCTCAACTTCCTCATCCAGAAAGTGGTGCAACGCTTGTGCTTGTTGGACTGTGGTGATGGTGAAACAGATAAGGTTTGTCAAATGGCAGCCTCTCCGAGCTGGTGGAGGTCACCACCTTTATCGGATAACTTGGTAATGTGGCTGGTCGCCAGGATTCAAGGTAAAGGAAACACTAATTGGGTAATTTGGTGGGTGCACAGAGTGTGTGTGCGTGCGTTTGGGGGCCAGCTGCTTTTAGATTATCAATGAGGAAACCTTCCTGTAGGACCCACTTTGTGCTGTAAATGTCGGGCCAGCATGTTCTCCTAGGTCCTGGGCTCAGGACAGTTACGCAGCATCGCGTCTCAGCTCATCCTCGGAGGCCGGCCGTCACCATCCCCGGCTCCCGGGTGAGGAAATAAGGCCCAGGGAGGCAGGGTCACGCCGCGGTGGCGTGAAGGAGTCACGGCTGGAAGTCAGTCACCTGGCCCGGAGCGCGCACTTCTGTCCCCACGCTGGTGGCCTCCAAAGTCTGGGCCTGGATCACTCTTCCCTGAAAAAAGTGAAGTTGGAGTCAATGTGCCGCTATAGGTCTATTTATTCACTTATAAATTACACACATGTAAGTGTACCATAAAATATTTGTAATAGAAGTGAGAAACGTTGCAATAAAGATGAAGTAACATATTGCTAAAGTAACTTTAAAATTTCCTTCTATTAGCAGTCCTAAAGCCATCTTGTTTTCACTAAAATATTATTAAATGTATTCCTTTCGCGAGCCGATCTGACGGTGCTCCTCCGTTTGGGGCTTCCTGGCTGAGACTGGTGATGCCGAGATTTGAAGGTCTGGTTCTACCTTTTGTTATCGCCGTCCTTGGCTTTGAGGATCGCTGATGATGAAGAGGATTCTGATGAAGACACTCGGAAGCACAGGAGGGGGCGTCGCTGGGGGGCTCGCGCTCCCACTCCTGTCTCCATCCCTCCACCGCGCACTCCGTCCGCGCTGGGACAGGGTCCTGCGCTTTCCACCACCCGCCAGATGCCCGTCCTTGTTCCTGTGAGCGAACGGCAAGATGTTACACACACACGAGTTCAAACACACGGAAACTTTTCATCTAACAGATTTCACACGGGTTGGAAAATATTTTCCAGAGTGTTTGAAGTGGGCAGATATGAATTTTTATAGACACAAAACACGAAACGATGCAGACATTTTCTGATGGCCAGCGCTGTTGTCGAAATACATCCCTGTAACTCGAAAGACTGGCGTCTCCCTCTGTCACCATCCAAACCGTCACCTCACCTGGAAGGGGGACCTTGAGAGAGTTCCCGATTTGTTTAAATGCCTGCTGGTTGGGGTGGTACGGCAGCCTCCTGCTGTCTCGGGATGGCCAGGCCCTTTCTTCTTGGAGGAGAAGCCGTGGCTTGTCTCCAAAGTGCTCCTTTAGCTCCAAGCCCGGACGGAGCTCCCCGCCACCTCTGGGTGGCACAGACTGCCGTACTCGCTCCCCGTCTGATTACAGAGTATTAAAGATCCGCTGTGTTTGTGTTGTTTTTCCTGTTGTCTGGGCTGTGGACGAAGCAGATGACGCCTCCTATGGGTGACGCCGTCCCTGTCACCCCGTCCCTGAGTCCCTCTGGAAACCCCTGTCAGACAGCCTTCCTGTCAGAGCTGACCTGTCCCCAGCTTTGGACGAAACATTGTTTTTCTTTAAAAAGCCCCCTCCTGCCCTTCTCCTCCTCTCCCTCTTCTTCCTCCCCTCTCGCCTCCCCCTGTTCCCCCTCCTCCCCTCTTCCTCCTCCCCCTCCTCCCCCTCCTCCTCCTCCCCCACCTCCTGCCCCCTTCCTCCTCCCGTTTTCTTCTCCTCCCCCTCCTTCCTTCCTTCCCTCCTCTCCCTCCTCCCCCTCCTTCCTCTGAGCCATCCTGAAGTGCTGGTGTGTGGTCATCCAAAACCCAGACCCCGACTGAGCTCAGGGGGGCTAGTCTCTCCTGGGAAAGGTTCGGGGTGACCTGGTTATGCAACGTCACAGGAAACCCAGGCCCACGGTCACCAGAGCAGTCAGAACCGGAGGGCCAGGAACGTTACCAGCTGCTTTTAGTTACTTTCTGGCTCTTTTGTGGGCCTTTCTAGATAATTTCCTTGCCTCGTCTCCCTCAAGATCTGGTCTTACTCCTCCAGCAATAACATGGCAGCTTTGAACTACGTCCACCAAATTCTTGCACCCTCCTCCCCTCAGAAGCAGGGCCTGCTCTCCTCCCGAGTGTGGCTGGACTTGGAGACTCACTTCTGATGAGTAGAATATGGCAGAGCTGCGGTGTAGACCACCGAGGCAGGTCATCAAAGGCACAGTGGTTTCCGTCTGTCCTCTCTCTTTGGGGGATGTCCTCATGACATGGCAGCCCCATGGAGAGGCCCACGTGGGGAGAAACTCAGGCCTCCTGCCAAAAGCCGTCCTTGGAGCAGATCCCCAGCCCCAGTCGGGCCTTCAGATGACAGTGACCCCGAGTGACATCTCGATGGCAGTCTCCTGAGAGACCCCGAGCCAGAACCCCCCAGCCAAGCTGCTCCTGAATTCCTGACTCGGACATAGCGAGATGACAAACGTTTGTTGTTGTTTTAAGCTGCTAAATTTGGGGACGATTTGTTACATAGCACCAGATAACTGGTACTCATAATCAGAGTTGAGGACTCTGGTTGAGCGTTTCCTACCTGCTGGGCACTGGGCTCAACTGCGCTATCTTGTTTGATGTTCCCCACGGCCCCACAAATGAGCAGATACTTTGATTATCACCTTTTCCAGATGAAGCAATTGATGCACAGAAAGGTTAAGAAACCTCTCCAGATCACACAGCCTATGAGCAGTGGGCCTGACAGTTGAACCCAGGTCTATACAATCCCAGAGCCCTTATTTGAAATGAAAATGTGATCCCACCTCTCGTTATCGACGCCTAACTCTGTGCCTCGCCAGTCCCCACTCCTCACCCCCAACCTCCCTCAAAACCCGGGCCTGCCTTCCATTTCCCAGGCAGCAGCTGGTCGATCACCTCTGCGAAGGCGTCAGTGATGGGCACAGATGGCGGTATTGCCCCTCCTAGGGCCATGTGCATGGGCTGGCCTCATAAGGGAAACAGTTACTGAGTTTGGAGCCAGAAGATCTGGCTTTGAGTCCCAGCTGTCAGCCAGTGGTTCCCTTGCTCAACCTTGCTGGGCCTCGGTTTTACCATCTCCAAGATGGGAATGACAGTCAGGGTGTATCCTCCACGGGTGGCTCTGAAAACCAGATGGAACAATGAGGAGAACTGGGGATGCTGACATGAAGCTCTCCCAGCCGGGAGGCCTGAGCGCCTGGCCCGAGGCCACCTTGTCTTGGACTCTAAAGTGCCACCCTCAGAATAGATTCACTCCCCAAATGGACGTGCCGCGGCACGTGGGAAATACATAGCAGCTTGGTAGAAAACCAGCAGACCCTAACCGTCAGATTGTCTTAAAAACAAACGGCAGTGAGGTCTCCCCGGAGGAATGACCCCAAGATCATGGGAGACACTTGGAAGACAGAGCGACGCGGGAGGCAAGACCTCAGGCCAGCTCACGCCTGCTGACCGTCACCGTTCCAGGATTCACTCCAATCTATTTCAGGCTGGGCCACTTCATCTTGAGAGTTCCAGAGCTTAAGTATATATCAGCAAAGCACTTGCTTCTATTTGTTCTGTGTGATTTAATGTATTTATCACTGTGCTTTTAAAATGCCTCCTCGCTCCGTCTCCGAGATCTTTTCCTTGGATTCCCCATTAAATGGACCGGATGCTGCGCCCGCTCAGCCCTCCCTCTGCCGACGGCCGGGTGGTCTGGCATTCTGCAACGGAGCCATTCAGTTGTGATGCATTTTTCCTCCCGGAGAGGAAGGTGTTTGTGGAGGGGCCTGCGGTCCATGGGTGGTGGCTCCGGGAGCCGCACTGGTGCTGTGAGCCCGGGGTGGGCAGGGACATTCTCTGTCGTTCACTGGACTGACTCATCCTGCATCATCTCACCTGTTGACTGGTCTCCACAGCTTCAGTTCAGGAGGGGGGAGGGTTACAGTTGCTCTTCTGTGTGTTCTGGAACTCTCTGCAGCATGAGGGCAGAGGGGAGGGGAGAAGGGAGTGACAAAGCAAGAGAGGGATAAAAGGTGGGTGTTGGAATGGTGGGGAAGGTTCTGGGGGAAGAGCCTGCAGAAGAAGAGGTTGGGCTACTTGCGAGCCAAGCATGGAGGCCTCAAGTTTGGGGATAGTGGCCATGCTCCTCCTGGCTATCCTCTTCCGCGCCTGCTAGCCCTCATGGTGGTCTCGAGCCCCTTCCCCACAGAGTGGTTGCCTTTATGTGATTGAGACCGCCACGTGCCATGCTGGTCCTGGGGGCCCCACCTCAGGGGACTGAGTCCTGTGTGCACTTTCCTTTCCGGCCACCGTCCTACTGGCAGAGCTTTCCCAGGAGTGAAAAGGTTGAACTGTATATAGGAGAGAATTATATGTGAGTGTGTGTGGGAGGGCGCGCCTGTGTCCTGGGCCACCCTGGGTGGACTGCAGTGGTCCCCAAGGGGCTGGATGCTCCAGCACTCATTTTCTAGGATCTGACCTCCCTCCTTCATTGACCTCATTGTGCGTCTGGGTCAGCCATGTCAATGATGTCATCTTGCCCTGTGGCCCCAGCTGGTTGATCCTGGAGTGCACACTTAACCCAAGCTCTGCCAATGAAAGTCTTTCTGAGTGGTTTTGGAACTGGAACTGAGAAAAAGAATTTAACATTTTGTCGAGTGCCTGTGGAAGAAACTGCAAAATGCAGGTGGTGTCAACGGCCGCGTTCTCCACTTGTGGGTCTTAGAAGCAAGGAAGCCGATCGACTCAGAGAGAAGGACCCACAGGTGCGGAGGTGAGAGAGGTGAGGGCTAGAGAGACACAGAGACAACAGCTGGCATTTGAATTCCCAGCCCCATTTGTTCCTGGAGTCCACCCGCCATCTTCTCTGTGGGTCCTACAAGAAAGTCCAGGGCCCTCTCAAGATTTTTTGAGTTGGGTTGAGTTGGGTTTTTCTTCCATGCAACCCAAAGGGTTCTAATCAATAAAATACTAAAACACATACTTCTATCAACTAGAAGAATCAATAGCCATAAATTACCACTTGAACATGACAAGACGTTCGACACAATTTTATTGCAATCATTCAGAATTTTAGTTCCAGAATGTTATTACTTTTCTTTCACATTATGTCAATTATTTAGGAATGTTATGTCCTGTCTATTTGGGGAATTATTTTCTAACAACTGCATTAAACCTCATTTTCTCAGTAATTATTTGGACAGAACTGTAAATTTTAATTATCTCTTTGCTCCCCATTGTTTCTTATGCTCAGTGCCACCCCTTTCTTTCATGCTATTGAACTGTATCCACAATTATTTTTTTCCAGGAGAGAAGAGTTTGCAGTGTACTCTCTGAGTCCTTGAAAATAGGTAAACACATTTATTGTCCCCTCACAATGAAACTATAATTTGTCTGGATATAGAATCCTAGTATTGAAGTTCTGTTTCCTCAGAACTTTGTAGCTGGTGCACAAACAGGTTCTAGCATTTTCATGTTCTAGATGAGAACGACCAGTGGGAGTGGATCTCCGTTCTTCTTTTAGGCTGTATATATATATGGCCAAACACATGTATTTTTGTCTTTACTCTGGAAGCTTACAGGTCTTTTTAATCCTTTGAGTCATGAATTCCGCGAGGATGGACAGATGTGTGTAGCGTGTGCCATTTCCCCGTTGTTTCTTCTTAGTGCACCCAGGATCCGAAGGCTTGAGTCTTTTCCATTTCAGAGGAAATTCTCTTCTCTTACTTCTTCAATTACATCTTCCTCCCACTCTCCTTTGGGACCCCAGTGGGGTGATATTTCTTCTCCGGGATTCTTACCATTTCCATCTCTCAGTCTCTTTTTGCTCCAAGACTCTTCCCCGGCTTGACCTTCTAATTCACCGGTGTGGGCCTCAGCCATGTTACCCACAGCTGCTTCTGACTTCTATCATTTTAGCAATCATGATCTTTCATTTCAAAGATCTCTTTCTTGTTCTTTAATCCGCCATTTAAAAACCCATGGCCAGTCCTGTCTCATGGGCGCGATGTCCTTTGGCGTCTCTGTGGATGCCAATTAGAAACGTAAGACTCTTCTCTTTCCTGCCTTGATCCTGTGTTGTCAGGGGTTTGTCGACCACCAGGCCGTTTTGGAAATGTCACTGAGAGGATTGAACTGCCCTGTGGGGCCACTTTTTCTGTGGAGAAGCGCATCTTTATCTGCGTCTGATGAAGGGGTCTCAAGTGGCCCTGGTGGCTGCTGCCCTGCTTTTCTCTCTAACTCAGGGGTTGACAATTTTCTCTGTCTATTTTCAGCCCACAAAGTCTCTGTCATATCCACGCAGCTCAGCCGTTGTGGCAGGAGAGCAGCCACAGACAGTGTGTCCGCCAGTGCGCGTGGCTGTGCACTCATATAACTTTACACACACTGGCTGTGGGGTTTGGCCCCGGGGTCACAGCTTGGAATCTCGGCCCTCGCCCATGAGGGGAGCCCTTTGGGTGCATCCTCGCCTTTGCTGGAGTCACTGCTCTCACCTGCCATGTGGAGCCCTGACTAGAGGCTGCCCGGCGGTGGTGAAGGCCGCGGCCAGCTCCCACAGCACCCACCGTGTCCTCCTCTCTGCTGCCCACAGAAGCTTTCTCCTCCAACTGTTAAATGCCAAGTTCTCGGGGTCTGAGGATGACTTATGGGGGAATCAGTGCCTATTCCTTCAACGCTTGGCCGCCTGCTCCAACTTTTCTGAGCAGCACACTTTCTGCATGAGCCCATCTCATCCAGGTTTTGCATTTCAGAATTTTCTCAGAATTTCTGATTCACCAATTCATCTTTTTCTGTTTTCCAATGCTGCTGTTTATTTTTATATTTTAAAATCATTTATGTGGGATTTGGGGAGAAAAAAGAGCTAAGACTGTGAGTTCAGACCATCATGTTGACCTGGAAGTCTTCTGGAAGTCTTTTTTTTATGTTAAAAAAAATAGCTTTGGGCTGGCCCCGTGGCCGAGTGGTTAAGTTCGCGTGCTCCGCTGCAGGCAGCCCAGTGTTTCGTTGGTTCCAATCCTGGGTGCGGACATGGCACTGCTTATCAAACCACGCTGAGGCAGCGTCCCACATGCCACAACTGGAATGACCCACAGCAAAGAATATACAACTATGTACCGGGGGGCTTTGGGGAGAAAAAGGAAAAAATAAAATCTTTAAAAAAAAATAGCTTTACTGAGGCATATTTTGCATATCATATAATCCACCCTTTTCAAGGGTACAATTCAATGATTTAAGCTGTTTTACCAAATTGTGCAACCGTCACCATAGATTGGCTTTAGAACACTTTCGTCCCCTCCTGAAATGACTTTTGGCAGTTGATCTGTTGTGAGGATATACTAAGGCCTGGGGCGGGTCCACATCTCTTGGTTCATCGATCTCCCCGTTGTTTTTGTGGTTGTACCACAGTGTCCTCAGCACTGTTCTTTAAATACGTATTTCCACAGCTGGCAGGGAGAGCTGTCCCTCATTTTCCCTTCGTGTCCAAGTTTCGTTTGCATTATCTCCTGCCAGGATCCCAGGGTCGACTTTGGAACAATATTGTGGAGTTCCGTTGTTTTTAATCAGGACTTCAACTGGGATCGGGCGAAATGTTTGAAGCATTTTGGGAGACCCGGCAGGTTCACAGTGTTCAGACTTCCCGTCAATGGAGCACGTCCTTCCAGGAACCTGAACATTTTCTCAGGAGAGCTTAGTTTTCTCTTCACACAAGTACTGAATATTTTGGGGGCAGTTATTTCTAAGTGTTACACGTCCTTTTTAATCTGTTGCCATTTTGAGTGGGATCTTTTTTCCCCATCGTAGGTACTAACTGGTCATTGCTATAGGAAAACTATAGATTTTAAAATATTCGTCTAGAATCCAGCCAATGTGCTAGACTGTCATCGGTCGTAGGCTGTTTTAGGCTTTTCTTTCTAGGCTGCTTCTCGCAGGTTCTCTGGTGTTTATCTGTGTGTCCTTGAAAGTGCTTCCACCTCGTTTCCAGCCATTATGCCTATTAGGTCTGTTTCATGCTTTGAAACATCCGCTAAAACTTCAGAAAATGGCAAGATGATAGTGCTGAGAGCAGCTTGCGTGGTTCGCGCCTGCCGCTAATGCCTCTGGGGAGAAAGCCGTGCCGTGCTGGTCCCTCCAGAGAGTCCTAGTTTTGCAAGAGACTTCGTGGCCTTGTAGGGACTTCCTCCCGGGCATCCGTGGGGTGGGGGCGGCAGGCAGCCTGTCTGTGTGACTGTGTGTATCGAGGTGAGCCCCCTGGGTCGTGGCATCTGTCCGTGCCGGTGGCGGTTTGGTTCAGTCGGCTAAGAGTTCTTCCCTCAGGCTAGGAGGGTCCCATTTCCTTTCAGCTTCTCAGGGATTTCTGCGGATTATTGTTTCTCTCTCCTCAATCTTTGACCTCCTGTGCTGTCGCCTCCTCCCCTCACTCCCTCACGCTCTGGACCCGGCTCCCACCCCATGGCCCACACTCCCGTCACTTGGAAGTCCCCAGTGACCTCAGGTCTCCAAAGGCCATAGGCGTCCTCAGACACCACACTGGGCGCTCAAATAACCAGTCTCATCCGCTTCTCGAAGCCTCTCTTTCCTCGTCCTGCTCTTCCTTGCGTTTCTCAGCCCTCCTCGGGCGTCTGCGCAGGCTCGTCTCCTTCCCCCTGGATGCTCACGCTGGAGTCTGTCAGGCCCCTGCCAGGGCCCCTCTTCTACTATCTCTCCACGCAGATCCCACTGATGCCGGGGGTCAGGAGCGTCCGCACGCGGGCGGGTCCGGGTTTGGATCTCCCACCGGCACTTCGCCTCTGAGCGTCTGTCCTGCGTGTGCATCTGCCCAGCTGACCCCTCCACGTGCACCTGTCAAAGGTCCCTCACACTCGAACTCCCCAAAGCATCACAGGATCGCTCCCCCTCCTCACCTGTCACCGCCCACACCTGTCCCCCTGGGCTCGATTCCACACCCGGAAAACCCCACGCTCACCCCACGCCACCTCTGCCTGCCCTCCGGCCCCGCCCCTCGGATCCTCACTCAGCATCCCTCACACCGTCCACACCCCCGCCCTCCTGCCTCGGCTCCTCCACGCCCTTCTGCTTCGAGAGATATTTGAGAATTCTTACGGTTTGTATTTTCCTAAGAAAATGTCCCATTTCATTGAGAGTTCAAAATATGTTAACACAGAAGTATGTATTGTACCCTTACAATTGATGCATTTTTGTTTGTCTTCTTTCTCGCTTTTTGAAATACATTCTCTAGAGATTTATCTATTTTCTCACAGAGAACAAAAACCACAGCAATCATCAGATTAACTTTTTAGTACTTTTTCTGCTTTTCTAATTGAGTAAGCTCTACTGTTTCCCTCGTTGGTTTTTCTTGGATTTGTCGTGTTTTATCCAGATAATTTGGGCCAATTTACATTCCCACTAACAATATATTTATTTAATTTTCTTTAGCATCGCATTTAAAACATACCAGGCACCCGACAAATTTTAACTCACTGAATCCTCAGAAAAACCTCATTTTATAGATGAGGAAATTGAGGCTTAGAGAGATCAAGCAAGTTTCCTAAGTTTGTTAATTGATGAAACTGAAATACAGACCTAGACATTCTGGCCCCAGAATCCGTGCTCTTCACCAGCACCCTGAGCTGCCTGTTTCCACACACCCTTATCACCACAGAGTTGACAAATGTCTTGATCTTTGAAAATCTGGTAGAAAAAAATCTCATTTTAGTTTAATTTTCATTTCCCTTACTATGAATAAAGTTGAGCATTTCTTCACATGTTTAAGAGACATGGTTTTCCATTTCTGTGAACTATTCATTCATAACTCTTATCTATTTTTTCATTTTGGCTGTTGACCTTCTTATTGATTTATAGAAGCTCTTTACATATGAAAGTAACTAGTTCCTTTTGTGATAGGAAATGCATACATCTTCCCACTCCTTTACATCTTTCAACTTTTTAAATGTTTTTTACAGTATATAATTTAAGAAATATTTATGTAGTCAAAATTTTCATTTTTTTTATGTGTGTGTATGTGTGCCTGTTTCAATATACTCAGAAGGCATGCCCATCCTGAGATTTAAATAATTCTCTTATGTTTTCTTCTAGTACTTTTATAGTTCCATTTTTCTCATTAAATCTTTGATCCATCTGAAATTTTTTTTCAGCAAGATATAAGGGAGGGATTCAACTTTTTCTCAGACACCGTTTATTGTGTAATTCACCTTTTCTTTTAATTAGATTTTCCTCCCTCATCATATAGTAAATTCCCACATGTCTTTGCGATTTTCTTTTTCTCCTGTTGATCTGTGTATGAATGTACTTGTGCCCCAATGTAAACATTATGATAATCTTAACGTATTCTACTATCTGGTAGGGTTCGTTACTCATTATTCTTTTTCATGACAGCTTTTCAATCAGTTTATTTGGTTCCTCAAAACATTCAGTTGATATTTTTTGTGAGGATAATTGACATCTTGATGTCATCTAGTCTTCCTATCCAAACACATGGGATGTGTATACATATATTTGTAATCTTTTCTGTTTAGTTATATCTTAAAGATTTCTTTTTTTGATAGAGCTTGCACATTTCTTATGTTTATTTGTGTTTTAATATTCCTTTCATTATAGCTTCTAATGAATTTTATTTTAATATGTAAAAGCTATTGACTTCTATATACCAATTTTATGTCAACACCTTTGGTGAATTCTATTTTTATTTTGAACAATTTTTTGTTCATTGTCTTGGAATTTCCAGATATATAATTCTGTCATCTGTAAACAGCAATAGTTTGATCTCTTCTCAATTTTTATATGTCTTATTTTTTATTCCTGTTTGATTGTGTTGGTGAGTATCTCTAGGATAATATTCAGTTATAATGACAATAGTAGATATCTTTGTCTTAACTTTAATGAGAGGATGGTCATAAGTATTTTTCTATTAAACATAATGCTGACCTTCGAGATGAGATAAATATATTTTATCATGTTAAGTGTCCGTGCAGTCATTTTTGAGAAGTTTTAAAAATAAAATGTGGATGTTGAGTTTTTTATCAACAATCTAGCATAAACAGATGATCATATAATTTGTCTTTTGATCTAATAATATGATGAATTATATTAATAAATTTCCTAATATTGAAGCATCCGTGCATTTCTGTACAGAGATGAATGATGTTTCTCTCTATTTTTCCTTGAATTTCCTAAAGATTTTGCTTTATGAATGTTGATGCTTTGTTTTTTGGTGCACAGGTGTTCACGGATGCTAGTCTTCAGTGTGATGGCATCCTTTATCATTATAATGGGCTCTGCTTTTCTCCCTTTAATGCTTTTTGTCCTGAACTCAATCTTATCTAATATTAAGATTCTAAGATTGAGATCCCTGTTTTATTTTTTTCTTCATTTTAATTTTTACCCCAACCTTCCTGAGTCACTTTGTTTTAGATGTGTTTCTTGTATGTGGCACAGATACGGGTTTCATTTTGCGATCTAATCTTAGAGTCATTTTGTTTTCTTTTTATGAATGAAAAGCACACTCTTTGAGACAGGCCTTCAGTTATAAGCAGAGGGTTTGGGCAGACCCCCATCCCTGTCTGGCATGGGCAGTTCTCCAGGAGTGACCACCGTGGAATTTATAGCCAGTGTTTTTCATTTTCTTTTATTAGGTTTAGCTAATATTAGTATCATTATAGAGACATGTTAATAAAATAGGTTTGTTTTAATTCTGTCATGAGTTTTTAGTTATGTTTTTTGTTCAAACTTTAAACATCTTTTACTACACAGTCTGTGTTTTCTTTGTTTTGTGTGTTCCTATTACTTTTGATAATTTAGAATGTGTATGTTTTGAGTAGTTACATTTCTTTTTACTACGTAAAATTCACACGACAAAGTTAACCATTTTAAAGTATATAATTCAGTAGTGGTTATGATTTTTAACTGCACGTTTATAGATTATTTATTGTCATTCTCCATTTGCTTTAGACCAGCAGTTCTCAAATTTTTGGGCCTGTTTACGTTTTTAAAAACCATCGAGGGCCCCAAAGAGCTGTGTTTCTGTGGACAGTGTCTATTGATACTTACTGTATTAGAAACAAAAACTGAGAAATTTTGAAAATATAAATTATTTCATTTAAAATCACAATGATAAACCCATTACATGTTAACATAAATATTTTAATGAAATATAACTATATTTCTAAAACAAAGAAAAATTTAGTAAGAAGAATGGCATTGTTTTACATTTTTGCGAATCTCTTTAGAATTTGACTTAAGAAGACAGATGGATTCTCGTATCTGCTTCTGCATTCAATCTGTTGTAATTTTGTCGTTTGTTTTGAATTTTGAAGAAAACCTGGCTTAACACAAATGTGTAATTGGAAAAGGGAGGAGTATTTTAATAGCCTTTCAGGTAATTGTGGGGTCTCTTCTTTGGCAAGTGGTGGTGTGTTCAAGGTTGGTTGCATTGTGGAATCTGAAACCATATCAAAGAGCTTTTCGTACTCTGTTACATTATAATCTATTTGTCTGTTTTTCGTTTTGGTTGGATCTTTTATGTCTTCATGATTTTGTAACATCATGCATTGGTTATTTGGAAAATGACCCTGATTATGCAGATATTCCAAATGTAGACATATTACATTTACATGTTATCCAGAAATCACGTTTGTTAAACCAAACCAAGGAGATGAAGGACTTACACACTGAAGCTACAAAGCATTGCTGAAGGAAGTTAAAGAAGACACAAGTCAATGGCAAGACATCCCATGTTCGTGGGTTGGAAGACTGAATATTTTTGAGATGTCAGCACTACCCAGAGCAACCTACAGTTTCAGTGCAATTCCTATCAAAATCCCAATGGCTTTTTTTTTTTTTTCAGAAATAGAAAAATTCGTCTTAAAATCCATATGGAATCTAAAGGGAACCCAAATAGCCAAAAATAATTTTGAAAAAGAAGAACAAAGTTGGAGGGCTCACATTTCCTGATTTCAAAACATATTACAAAGCTGCAGTAATCAAAACAGTGTGGTACTGGCATAAAGAAGAACAGATCACTGTAACAGAATAGAGGAAGCCCATAAATCAACCCTCATATATACGGTCAAGCGATCTTCAACAAGCGTGCTAAGACCACTCAATGGAGAAAAGAAAGTCTCTTCAACAAATGATGTTGGGAAAACGATGTCCACATGAAAAAGGATGAAGTTAGACCCTTATCTTTCACCATATACAAAAATTAACTCAAAAAGCATTAAAGACCTAAACATAAGGCCTAAAACTACAAAACTCCTAGAAGAAAACATAAGGGAAAAGCTTTAGGACGTTGGACTTAGCAATGGTTTCTTGGATACGATACCAAAAGCACAGACAACAAATGCAAAAATAGACAGAGCCACGTTAAACTTAGGAGACTTTTGTGCATCAAAGGACACAATTCAGAGAGTTAAAAAAATAGCCTACAGAATGAGAGAAAATATTCGCAAATCATATGTCTGATTAGGGGTTAATATCCAGGATATATAAACAACTCCTACAACTCAATAACAAAAAATCAAATAACCCAATTAAAAAATGGGCAAAGGACTCGAATAGATATTTCTCCAAAGATGATGTAAAAATATAAGTGGCCAACAGGCATATAAAAAGACATTCAACATCACTAATCATCAGAGAAATGCAAAGCAAAACCACAGTGAGATACCAGTGCATGCTTGTTAAGATGGCTACTATTAAAAAAAAAGAAAAAACAAATGTTGGCAAGGATGTAGAGAAATTAGAACTCTTGTGCATTATCAGTGGGGTTGTAAAATGGGTTGAAATAGTATGGCAGTTCATCAAAAAATTAAAAATAGAACTATCATATGTTCCAGCAGTCCCACTTCTGGGTGTATATCCAAAATAATTGAAAGCAGGGTCTCAAAGAAATATTTGCATACCTACGTTTATAGCAGCACTATTCACAATAGCCAAGAGATAGAAGTAACCCAAATTTCCACTGATGGATGAATGGATAAGCAAAATGTGGCCTATACACAACAGAAATTTATTTCTCCTGGATCTGGAGGCTGGAAGTCCAAGATCAGGGTACCAGCGTGGTCACATTCTCTGGGGAGAGTTCTCTTCCTGGATCATCTTCTCGCTGGGTCCTCACATGGTGGAAGGGGTCACGGAGCTCTGTGGGGTCTCTTTTATAAGAGCACTAGTCCCATTCATGAGGGCCCCACCCTCACGACCTAATCACCTCCCAAAGGCCCCCACCTACTAATACTGTCGATTTTGGGGGGCCGGGACTTTAGCATATGAATTGTGGGGGAGGGACACAAACATTTAGACCATAACACATAGAACGTTAAGAAGATGTATATTCAAGTATCAGAACATAATAAAATTAATAATTTTTGCTGCTCATCAAGGACATTTTTTTTTCTGCAAGCACACGGCAGTGAATCACACAGCACCTGCTGGTGTGATTTGGTGTCACTGCCTCGATTGTGCTAAAGACTGGGCCGGTTTTGCCTGCCATTGCATTTGTACCATCAGTGCAAATGTCAACACAGTTGTTGCAGAATAAAAAATGAGATTCATGAAGTTGTTGCACCGTCTGAGTATTTCAGTACCACTTGTGTTTGCTGCCAAGAAGTCACGTAAAGGATCTTCTGAGATGGTAAGTTGGTGCTGATGCAAGATCAACTCAAGCCAATAGCAAGGCCAGCCGTGGAGCGAGTGTTCCATGTGCAAGGCGCAAGTACCGTTCTGCCCACGAACTGGGCATCAGTCTTCACGTCTGCAGTTAAGTATTTATACCACGAGTTACTGTGTCATTGGAAAGTGACAAAGCTGTGATTTCTTCTGCTGGCTTTTTCTCCAGCGCCCTTCAGCACTGCCGGCCGCTCACAACTCTGCCCGTCTCTCGGCTATTGTGCGGCTTCTCCAGCCCGTGGACGGGTAACTCCGGAAGATGCTTCAGTGGCTTTTTCATTTCTACTTTGAAAAACTGTATCAAACAATTTTTGGCTTTTCAAGCTCTCATCATGTCTACATTTAAAACCTTCCATTTCTTTTTCTTTAATCTCTGAGCGATTGGTCTCCAAATGATGCTGCACCTTACCTGAGACTGTTTGAAAATGTTCTGTTGCACAAGACGCCATAGAGTAAAAGTAAGCATTTATAAAGCTGAGGAAATAGCTCTCGTCATATCTTTGTTTCTTACTTACCCTTTCATCCAGGCTCCTCAGAGTACATTCCTCTCGTCATTTTCAGCATCTTTAGACATTGGTGGCGCAGATGGGCACTGAGAAAGGGGCTCTCCTCCTCTTCCTTATGAACCAACAACCCGTCGTTAAATCCAATAAAAATATATTATAAAGAAATTTTAATTTAAAAATAGAATATTACTAAATTCTAAACTAATGTTTTTGATAAAATTTAAAAATTTGGAAAATTTTCCAAAAAATTAAAATATTATTGCAAAACAAGACAATAACAAGAAACATATTTGAATTAAGGAAAAAGGAAAATCCTTTTAAGAACTGATTAGAATTGTCCAAAAATAGGGCAGTCGTCCTTGCGAGGAGTGAATTGCCCATCATCAGAGGTAATCAAGCATCAACTGGACAACAATAGGCTGGGATACTGTGGAGGAGACTCATCGCCCAGTGGGAACTTGGACTCAACGACTCTGAAGCCCTGGTGTCTGCCTTCTGTGCCACCATACGGCCACCCCTCCTAAGGTCTCCAGTGGCCCTCACCTCCAAGTCCACTGTCTGCCCTGCAGCTTTCTCACTACCCAGCCTTTCTGCAGTTCCAGAAGACTTGGAACACGTGCCCCATTTTGAAGCCCCCTCTCCTGAGCTTTGGTGACACCAACACTCTGGGGTCTTCCTCTGCCTCCCCAGCCGTCGAGCTCTGTTGCGTCCACCCCCTACCCCGAAGCTGGAGGCCTTCCTCAAGCGGGGTCCCCAGGCGTTCTCCTCCAGAGACCTCAGCTTCCCTCCGATTGGAGCTTTCTGAGTGGCTGCAAAGAAAGGAGAAGCCACGTCTTCACGGACTCTGAGATCCAGTCCAGAGATGAGGGCTGTCTCAGGGAGAGAGAAGCCCCCGGGGGGCACAGCTTCCAGCCGGAGGGGACAGGGCTGTAATGACAGTCAGCGCCACGCCCGGTGGCAGTGCCCCTGGCGCCATCGCTGTGCACAGCCTTGCACACATCTCCCCTGTCAGCCCCTCAGCGGCCCAGAAGGTGAGCGTGCCCTCATCTTTGCAGAGCTGAGGAGCTGGGGCTCCAGGCGAGGAGGGGATTTGCCCCCGATCCCTCAGCTGGAAGGGGGCAGAGCTGGGACTTCACTGCGGGTGGTCTCCCTCATAAGCCTGTGCTTTGGATGCGTAGACCCTGCAGAGCTGGGGAGGAAGTGGAATGCATTCCAGGCTGAGGAAGCTGCAGTTGAGGCAGGAGGGCACAGCGTGATGAGGGAGTGGGTCCCACTCCGCTGGGGGTGAGGCGCTGGGCCCTGCTGGGGGAAACCAAAACAGAAGTTAGTGATCCCAGGGGACGGCCTCATGGCAGGTGGCAGAGGGGGTGAAGGGACACTGAGGGGCAAGCCCTGGGGACATGACCTGGGAGGTACACCTTTGGGGTTGGAATGACATCCTACTGGTTAACTGCTGCCGATTCGGGGGGAGTTCCTTCTCTTCTCCTGTCCCTCACCTGTGGGATGGGGCTCGCTATCCCCACCTCGTCAGGCGGCCGTGGGAATGAAACGGCACGATGTGAGTGGAGGAGGCAGCCCACGGCTCGGGAGGGGCAGGCACAGGGCACAGGGCTTCTCTCCTCCCGCCTTGGAATGTTTTCCTCTCAGAACATGGTCTTCCTTTACAGGATCTGAGCACCCTGCATATAAATGACAGCCGACATGGGATTTCTCTTGCTTTAGCAGTGAGAAAAACAGGCTTCAATTACTCAGTGTGCGTTTCCATTCAAAATGCATGGTTGCTATAGCAAAGTTCAGCGACCTGGAACTTGGGCACACGTGCCGGACGTCAGACTCTGCTGGGACACGATGACAGCTCTGCTGTCGACAGACCCAAGAGGCTCCACGAGGGAGGCACATTCAGAGGCTGAATGAGGAAGTGGCGCCCGAAGCGCTGGGTTGCAGAACCACTGCATTCCCTCAGCCCAGCTGCCTCCTGGGAAGGGGACCCTTGGCATTCTGTCTTTCCTGATGTGTCCACTGCCCTTGACGTTTCCGCTGGCCCTGGCAGAGGGGCCCTGAAAAGAGAGGGCATTCAATAGTTTTTCTTAAAAGGAAGGAGCCAAAAGATAAAGGTTTGTTCTTGTCTTTGACCTACAGAGACTTTGAGACTAAAGAATACTTCTAACAACATGAAGGCAAGCTCTTATAGAACTAAAACGGGATTGATACTTTCAAAATCGCTGGTTAAGAATGAAAGCCCCAAATTACCATATTAATACGTGCAAAAAAATTTTAAGAAAAGAAAGAACACAAGAAATAAGCACAAAACCCAAAAAGCATAAAACAAAGGTCTAGCAGATCAAATATATTCATTTGGGTCATAAAAAAAAGGTAGGCTCACTGTCTTTACTAAAGAAAAAAGAGCTCTCAAATCGCGTTTAAAAATACTCCCCTATGAATCTGCCCACTCACCACCCACTGATGCATCCATCCACCCATCCATCCACCCACCCATCCATCCACCCACCCATCCACCCTCCACCCATCCATCCACCCACCCATCCACCCTCCATCCATCCATCCACCCTCCACCCATCCACCCATCCACCCACCCATCCACCCATCCACCCATCCATCCACCCACCCATCCACCCATCCACCCACCCATCCACCCACCCATCCATCCACCCACCCATCCTCCCATCCACCCATCCATCCATCCATCCATCTTTGAATCCTGAAGTGGACCCTGGAGCAGCCCTGTGAGCCAGCTCCAGCCCCACTCTACTGTGGTCTGAGGCAGTCCTGACTGCCCTGGGACCTGGCAGAAGACACACCTGTCCATGCTCCTGGTAGCATGAATCTGTTCATCCATCCATGAATGAATCTATCAATTCCTCCATTAATCCACCCATTCATCCACGATCCATCCAATCATTTGTTAAAACACTTCCTGAGCATCCCTCTGTGCCAGGCCCCACAATTCAGAGAAGGTTCTGCTGTGGTTCTTACCCTTGAGTCTTTCAGAGTGTACTTCGTGAAGTCCAATCTGTAAACAGACTTATTAACAAGATGTAGTCAGTGTAGTGGGGGCCCGATGGAGGGCATGTCTGCTGGGGAATCAGGAGAGCTTCCTAGAAGAGGTGAATTGTGTAAGCTGGGCCTTAAGAGATGACTGAGCTCATCATTCAGTGGGGAAGAGGGCCTCCCAGTCACACAGAACAGAGGCATCCATACTGTTGGCATGGAGTGTGGAAAGACCCCGATGTGGACCTGGAGTACCAGAGCACAAGGCTGAAAAAGTTTGGGATGGGGGCAGATCCTGGGGGAGGGTCTCTGTGTTTTCAGCCTGAGTAGTTTGGGCTCCATCTTGTGGGCAGTGGGGAGCTCTAAAGTCTTTACACGGAGCGACCTGATCACATTTGCCTCTTATAAATGTTGCCGGGCCTGTGGCAGTGTGGAAGATGGAACGGAGGAGGCAAGTCTGGAGCCGAGAGGTAGGGGAGGTGGTTGCCATGGCCCAGGCGAGAGATGGTGGGGGCCTGGGTCACAGCATGGCAGTGAGGGTCCCAAATCCTCAGCATGTTAGGAAGACACATCTGGCAAAGCCTGTGAGCATATGGGTCAGGTGGTTGCTATGGAAACATCAGAAGTCTCTCTTCCGACCTGTACAGGGTGGGCACGGAGCAGAGCAACGTTTACCTTGGGTTTTATAGGCATGAAGGTGGAGCTGGGCTGCCTTAAATGAATATGGCCAATGAGATGTGTGTCACCGCTCTTCTCTGAGTGACACTTTGCCCAGAGAAGGCCATTGTGTCAGGGATGAGCAGAGATGGAGCAGCCCTTTTTATCCTGAGGGTGGGATGGGGAGGCATCAAGTTCATTAAAGCCGTTTAGGTCAATTACACCAGTGGGACAAATGACCTTACATAAGTCTGCATTGCATCAGTCACTTGTCAGCAGAAATGTGTGACAAGGATGGAGAGCAGGAGAGACTCTCAATTCCAGGGCAGGAGTATCCCTTTCAGAGCACCTATTGCAACTTTATTTGATGGGTGAAAAAAATAGTAACAAAATAATGGTAATAGTGATGGTGATGATGATAGTGATCGTGATGATAGCGACGATGATGGTGGAGGTGATGCTGATGATGGTGGTGATGGTGATCGTGATGATAGTGATGATGTTGGTGAGGGTGATGGTGGTGATGGTGATGGCAACGATGGTGCTGCTGCTGACGGTAGTGATCATGGTGATGGTGATGGTGCTGATGGTGGTGGTGGCGATAGTCATGAGGTTGATGATAGTGATGGTGATGATGATAGTGATGATGCTGATAGTAGTGATGGTGATGATGGTGACAACGATGATGGTAATGATGATCATGATGATGACAATGAACATTTATATTTGCCTACAATTTGCTAGTCACTATTCTAAACACTTTATCTAAATTAACTTTTTTACTCTCATAAAGGCCTTCTGATGGGCTATTGTCATTCCCACTTTACATGGGGGCAACTTGCAGCACAGAGAGGCTAATGTGACTTGCCCAGTTTACACAGTGCACTAGGGGTAGAGAAGGAGCCGGCGCCACCCAGCATTCTCACTATGCAGCAGTTTATTTAGAAGGCAGAAAACGTTTTGGGAAAAAATGTTAGCCCTCAGGAAAGGATAAGAACCGGGGTTATTCCAAGTGGCTGGTGATTCTGCAGAGAAGTTGAGCCCAGATCTGTGCCTCGGCTGGTACCCCAGGCATCGTGTGGAAGATGGGAGGGAGAGGCAGTGAGGATGGCGAAGGCTTAGAGAGTCAAGCTCCAAACCACCTACGCTCTGTGTGCTTCTAGGGGAAGAGAGGGAGCTTTTGGCTCAATACAAAGGCAATCCTTCTACCCCAAGGATCTGGGCAAATAACCAAGGGGTCTGGTGAGCTTCCTGCTTTCAGAGGTGAGCGAGTAGAGTTTAATGATCATGGTCTAAGGGGTGCGGCTTGGCAACTTCGGTGGTCCCCTTCAACTTTGGGATTCTGTTGTCTTTGTTTCCCGGATGGGGAAGCTGAGGGTCAGTGAGGTGACTTGTCCACGGACGCACAGACAGTAAGACTTGGATGCCATACCGGGACTCTTTCCATGTGGCCACTGCTCAGAGCTGGCAGATGGGAACACTTCTTCCTCACCCCTCATGTTTCCATGGGGAGGGACATCCTTTTGTGTAGCCCCTCTGGACCCAGGTGAAGCAGGGAGCAGTTGTTCTGCAGACTGTAAGGGCCTACCCGGCCCGACCTGGCCTCTGCCAGGATCTCAGGAACCAAGTGACTCATCAGGGAGGGCATCCAGGCAGGCCATGGGGTACAGAGGCACAGCCTTTGGGGTCAGATGCTGTGTGATGTTGGGCAGACCAATTAGCTGCCCTGAGCACGGCTTCCTCACCTGTAAAGCAGGACTGTCTTGAGGATGAGGCCCAGGTTGTGGGAGCTCATGGAGTGTTAGTTGAATGAATAAACGATGGCCCAGAGATGAGTCTGTACTGTAGTGCCCTGGCTGGGGAATTTCCCTCAAGGACTTTCTGCTCCTCTGAGGCCCCCTGGGGCATCACAGGCTGAGGGGCTGGAGGGTCCCTCCGTGCTCCTTCCTCAGAGAGTCTGAGCACCCTGGCTCTGCCCTGGGATGGGGCACCTGCGTGAGGGTCCCTGCTCCCCTCCTACACCCCTGCACCTGTATGGGGGGGGGTCTCTGCTCCCCTCCTACACCCGTGCATCTGGGTGAGGGTCTCTGCTCCCCTCCCACACCCCTGCACCTGCGTGAGGGTCTCTGCTCCCTTCTCCTCCCCCGCCAGCCCCGTCCACCGTTTCTCATTGCAGCCGTCCATCCTTCACATTTCCTGGCTCCCTGTTCATCTAAACAGCTGGTGCTATTTGTTCTGGGTGATTTCCCTTATTTATTGCCACATTTTCGGGAGGCACATAACTCTGTCTTCCAACCATTTTACTGCGGCCTCTTTAAATTGAAACAATTGATCAGGCCTCTGCTTTTCTCCCTTTTGTTCCTGTCCCTCCTCCCAGCTGCCCACCCCACCCCTTCTCTTTCAAGCAGCAATTAAATTTAAATCCATTTTCTCTGAAGAAAATAATTAATCACAGCCCCAGGCCCAGCAGTGCCCCAGAGTCAAGGGGACGTCGCTGGACGCACGGGGCTGGACAGAAGGGCAGCTGGCTCTGCTCCTTCGTGGGGCCTGAGGCCCCGGCCTAGCTCAGGCCCAGGGCAGATTCTGAGCAGGATGGACAGAGGCTGCATAGGTCTCAGGGAGTGTGGCCAGCGTGGAATGTGATCACAGGGGGCTGGCGGTCAGGGCAGGACGTGCAGGTTGTGCACTGGCTAGAGATGAGCTTGAGATTGTTGCCTTAACAAGTCTCAGGGTTCCCTGTGAAAACTTCCTGGGGTGTCTGAGTTCCAGGCAAAGCCCTGACAGAGGGCACGAGCGAGCCTTTGGCATAAGGACAGTGAGGGTCTTGTCACTGCTGGTCTTTCCCTCTTTGTTTCCGCTACGAGGAAGCTGAGGGCCAAATTTACAGCTGGGATTGAAGAACTGCTCCTGAGCCCGAGTCACCCTGTCGCCCGCTCTGCCTGCATCCCCTCCCTCAGCTGCCATCACGGGTGCAGTCCTTGACCTTCGCCGAGTACCCCCGAGTCCATGAGCCCGCTCTCACCTGCCGGGAGCCCCAGCGAGCTGGTGAACCCTCAGACTGCTGTGTTTAAAAAGGAGGCAGTGATGTCGTGCGTGTCACTCCTGTTTGGAGACCCCTGAGAGATGTGCTGTAAACCAGCCAGCTCCATATGGCCAAGGAGACGGGGCCCCGAGAGGGGAGATGCTGGCTCTGAAGAGCCAGGACTGAAGGCCCAACAGGCTCCTGGGTCCCGGCAGGTGGGGGGCCCAGCTGGGGTCTGCCCGCCGCCCTGTGAGGCCGAGCAGGGTGCCTCTCCCTCCTCCTGCCTGCAGAGAGGCAGGCGCTGGCTTCCAGGCTCTTCCTAAGGAGCTCTTGTCTGGTCCTCCGAGGGTAACCCAGGAGGAAGCAGGCTCGGCACCTGTCCACAGGAAGTTACATCAGCCTCTGACGAGGCCCTGGCATGTCTACTTTGCCCTTTGCAGAACAGAGACAGGAGGAAATTCTTAATGTGGACCCGTGAGCAGAGCACACCTTTGAGGCTGACCCCGCACAGGGAGAGCCCCTCCTCTCCCCGCCTCCCATTGCCCACTCCTGCATCCCAGATTCGGTCTGTTCATTCGCTGGAGATGGGCGGCCCAGGCGGCTGCCCCGGCCCCGGGAGCTGCCGCAGCCCTGGTCAGCAGGAGGAGAGGAACCTGCGGCTAAAGGCAGTTCTCCAGGGTGAGCACGGGGCACAGGAGTCAGCTCACCAGTCCCATTCCACAGGGAGGAAACAGGCTCAGAGAGGTTGGTAACACACTCAAGGGCGCAGAGCCCAAAGTGCCCAAACCAGATCTGACGTGAGGTGTGGTCTCCTTTCCCTCCCACCCCTGCCAAGGCCTGGGTGACCATGAGAGCACGCCCGGCGACAGCAGCCCCAGGGGCTCCCCAGAGCCGCTCTTGAGAAGCACCTGCGAGCAACACCTGGGAGACCCTGCCTCTGGCCGCGTGGTGCCGCTGCTCTGAAGGCCCCTTCCCGGCAGTGCCGCTACCCGCCACCCCAAGGCCACCGCGGAGCTGAAGCCGTCCCGGGCGCGTAGCACGCAGGCCCCCGACATGGAGGACGGCACCGTGTGTGTGCGTTCTGTGCGGCTGGCTCCTTTCGCTCTCTGTGGCGGAGACGGCTGTGTTGTTGCAGGTACCCGCCGCGGGTCCCCTTACTGCCGAGTCCCCACCACTGCATGGACTGTGACTGGGTTTATCCAGTCCCCTGTTGGGGGGCAGCTGGATTGTTTCCCGTTTCTCGCTGTTATGAGAATTTGCTCTGGAGATCGTATGGCGTGGAATTGCTGGTTCATACGGTAAACACCTGCTTAACTCTAGCGTATACTGCCAAGCCGTTTTCCAGAATGGTTTCCCCGTTTACATCCCCGCCAGCAGTGGAGGAGAGTCTGGCGGTCCCACCTCCTCCCCGACACTCCCCACTGTCAGCCTTTTCATGGCTAACCCTTCTGGTGACTGTGAAATGGTATCTAGTGTGGTTTTGATGCCCCTTCCCGGGGGACTAAGGAGCGTGAGCACTTCACATGTCCTTATTGGCTCTGAGTCTCTCCATTGTTGTGAGTTGCCTATTCAAGTGTTTTGCCCATTTTGAATTGGTTATCTTTGTATTATTGATTTATGGCAGTTCTTTATATATTATGCTTTTGAGTTTCTTGTCAGATATGTGTCTTGTGTATTTTTCTTAACTCGTGGGTTGCTTTTCATTAATGATGTCTTTTTGATGAGCAGAAGTTTTAAATTTTGATGAAGTTAAATTTATATCTTTCTTGCATGATTGCTTCTTTGTGTCCTCTCTGAAAAATATTTGTCTACCCCCATATTGTGAAGCTATCTTCCCTTATTTTCCTCTAGAAGATTAATTGTTCTACCTTTCACCTTTTGGTCAATAAGGCGCCTTGAATTCATACTTGTGTCTGGTATGAGAGGGGTTGCAGTCTATTTCACGCACACAGCTGGCTGGTTGTCCTGCTTACGTTTGGGGAAAAGTCTTTCTCTTGCCGATTTCCTTCATCTACTCAATCTCCCTGGTGCCTCAGTTGACTGTACACATGCATCTGTTTCTGGATTCTGTTCAATTTCATTGATCTATTTGTCTGTCTTTGCACTAATATCACACCATCTTAATTATTGAAGCTTTATGGTAAATCTTGAAATCAGAGCGTGTTCTCCAACCTTATGCTCTTTTTCCAAGCTTTTCTTGGGTATTCTAGGCCTTTTCTGTTCCCAGATTAAATTTAGAATTAGCTTTGCAATTTCTCTGAGAAGCCTGCTGAGATCTTATTGGGGTTGGATGGACTCTGTAGGCTAGTTTAGGGTGAATAGACATCATGACAATATTGCATTTCCTAGTCTGGGCATGTGGCTTACTTATGCATGTCTTTGCACAAGTTACTTCCCCTCAGCATGTTTTATAGTTTATAGCGCAGAGGGCTGGCTTATCTTTCATTAGGTGGATTCTTACGCATTTGATGTGTTTTGATCCTGTTATAAGTGGTATTTAAAATTTTCACTTTCCAATTGTTCATTACTAATATATAGAAATAAGATTAATTTTTGTATATTGACTTTATATTTTGCAATTTTGCTAAATTTGCTTGTTAATTTTAATAGTTTTTGTTGTAGATTCCTTAGGATTTCTGTACACACAGTCATGTCTGCCCATAAAGACAATTTTACTTCTTCCTGTTCACTCTTTTTGCCTTTTCTTTCTTTCTTTTTCTCACCTCACTGCACCAACCAGCAACCAACCCCCCCCCCGCCCCTGCCCGCCTGGTAGTGCCGAGTGGAAGGAGTGCAGGAGGACGTTTGCCTCGTTCCTAATCTTATGGTGAAAATACTCGATATTTCATCACTAAGTGTGATGTTAGCCTTAGGGTTTTTTTGTAGATACTCTTTATTAGGTTGAGGAAGTTTCTTCTATTCCAGTTTGCTGAGAACTTTCTTTTCAGTCGTGAATGGGTGTTGAATTTCATCACTTGCTTTCTCTGAATCTATTGAGATGATATTTTTCTCCTTTATTCTGTTGATTTGGTGAATAACATTGAGTTTTAAATGTTAAACCAACCTTGCACCTTAGACAAATTCCACTTGTTTATCACACACACACACACACACACACACACAGAGGTGTTTTTCCAAAGATTGGCACCTGAGCTAACATCTTTTGCCAATCTTCTTCCTTTTCTTCTTCTTCTTCTTCTTCTCCCCAAAGCCCCCCAGTACATAGTTGTATATTCTAGTTGTGGGTCCTTCTGGCTGTGCTGTGTGGAATGCTGCCTCAGCATGGCTTGATGAGAGGTGCCATGTCTGCGCCCAGGATCTGAAATGGTGAAACCCTGGGCCGCCGAAGCGGAGGGCGTGAACTTAATCACTCAGCCCCAGGGTCAGTTCTTCACACAGTGGTTTTGATTTACTAATACTTTATTGAGAATTTTTTTTTTTTTTTTTTAAAGATTGGCACCTGGGCTAACAGCTGTTGCCAATCTTTTTTTTTTTTTTTTGCTTTATTTCCCAAACCCCTGCCCTGATACATAGTTGTATATCTTAGTTGCAGGTCCTTCTACCTGTGGGATGTGGGACGCCACCTCAATGTGGCCTGACGAGCGGTGCCATGTCCGTGCCCAGGATCCGAACCCTGGGCTGCCGCAGCGGAGCGCACAAACTTAACCACTCGGCCATGGAGCCGGCCCCAAGAAAATTTTTATTTCGTTTTATTTTTTATTTTTTAATTGCAGTAGCATTGGATTATAACATTATATAGCTTTCAGATGTACATCGTAATATATTTCGAATTCTGTGTAGATTATATCAAGTTCACCACCCAAAAACTGATTATAGTCCATCCCCTCACACATGAGCCAAAACACTCCTTTTGCCCTCCCCACCCCCTTCCCTTATGGTAACCACCAATCCAATCTCCATTGCTACGTGTTTGTTGTTGTTTTTATCTTCTACTTATGAGTGAGATCATATGGTATCTGACTTTCTCCCTCTGACTTATTTCACTCAGCATAATACCCTCAAGGTCCATCCATGTTGTCATAAATGGCCAGATTTCATCATTTCTTATGGCTGAGTAGTATTCCATTGTGTATAAACAATACATCTTCTTTATCCATTCGTCCCTTGATGGGCACCTAGGTTGCTTCCAAGCCTTGGCTATTGTGTATAAGGCTGCAATGAACACAGAGGTGCAAGTATCTTTATGCCTTTGCGTTTTCAAGTTCTTTGGATAAATACCCAGCAGTGGAATAGCTAGATCATATGGTAGATCTATTCTTAATTTTCTGAGGATTCTCCATACTGTTTTCCATGGTGGCTGCACCAGTTTGCACTCCCACCAGCAGTGTACAAGGGTTCCCTTCTCTCCACATCCCCTCCAACACCTGTTGTTTCCTGTCTTGTTAATTATAACCATTCTGACCAGAGTGAGGTGATACCTCATTGTTGTTTTGATTTGCATTTCCCTGATAGCTACTGATGTTGAGCATCTTTTCATATGCCTGTTGGCCATCCGTATATCTTCTTTGGAGAAATCTCTGCTCAGATCTTTTGCCCATTTTTTAATTGGATTGTTGGCTTTTTATGTTGTTTAGATGAATGAGTTCTTTGTATATTTTGGATATTAACCCCTTATCTGATATGTGGTTTGCAAATATCTTCTCCCAATTATTAGGCTGTCTTTTCGTTTTGTTGATGGTTTCCTTTGCTGTGCAGAAGCTTTTTAGTTTGATGTAGTCTGAAAATTTTTATATCTATGATTTTAAGAGGTATTGTGTGTAATTTTATTTTGTTTTTCTTTTATACACTCTGACAATCTTGCTGCCAATTGGACTGTTTACTACATTTACATTTAAATAAGTTACTGATAAAGTTGAGTTTAGATCTACTTTCTTGCTATTCCTTTTCTATTTGTACCATCAGTTCCCTGCTTCTTTACTTCTTTCTCTTGAATTAACTGAGTATTTTTAAGTGTTCCATTGTGTGTCTTCTCCTGGCCTTTTGATACCTCTTTTCTTGAAAGTGGTTGCTCTTGGTATTACAACACGAATCGTTAATGCCACAGTCTACCTTGCATCACTGTTACACCTCTTCAAGCACAATATAATCGTGTGTTGCTTTACAATGGGGATACCGTCTAAGAAATGTGTCATTAGGCCATTTTGTCATTACACAAACACCATAGTATACTTACACAAACCTAGATGGTGTAGCCTATTACACACCTAGGCTCTGTGGTTCTCATTTCTTGGGACCACCATCATATATGCGGTCTGTCATTGACTGAAATGTTGTTAGGCAGCACATGACTGAATAAGAATGTTATGACACTATAATTCCCTTTAACCCCTCATACCCTTTGTGCTATTATTGTCATGTTTATTTCTACATGTTATAGATCCCATAGTGTGAGAATATTGTTGCTTTAAACAGCCAATAATCTCTGTTCATTCATTCTGATCATATTTTCCTCTAAACTAGTTAACGAATCTACAATAAAAATTTAAGGTGGTTGTGTGCTAATTCCAACAACATCCATGCATCTCCTTCTGTTGACTGTTTTTTCTCTTGATTGTTGGTCACATTTTCAGCCAAGAGTCCAGCTGAGCTTGGGCTGGCCTCACCTTGAATTAGTTTTAGTTCATCTCTAGTTTCAAATGCACTGAGGGTGGGGTCGGGTCCTTTCCTTCTGCAGGCCCCAGGAGGCTATGTTGATCTCTCTTTGCCCTCAGCCCCAAGCTCCAGTTTCTGTTGCAGCCTCCACGGTGGGGCTGATCTCTGTGGTGTGTCAGGAGTTGAACTCATTGGGGGGGTTCAGTTACAGCTCTGAGTAGTTTCAGTTCACCCATGGATTCAACTGTTTTCAGGATAAAGACAGACACCCTTTCGTCCCCAGCAGGGCCCTAGAATCTAAACACCACCAAACTTCAAGATCTCTCCCTGCCTTCCAACCTCACCCCCACCTGCCTCTGACATAGCATTGTCAGGTGATGGGGACTATTTTTACGTTTGGGGCTTTTTCAAATTCCAGTCTGTCCTTCAAGCCCACAGGACTTAAAAAATTTGGCTGCTTTATCTTTGAGCTTGAAGTCTCTTTGCCTCTGTAGGCAGAGGAGTGGGTCTCAGACTTGGTGACCACCCTGGATATGCCGGCAGACGTTGGTCTTTGCTCACCTATGAAGGCCTTGTCTTTCTCTGGAATTTGTTTCATTTAGACTTTTTTTGCATTTATAGCTCTTTGAAGGCTTATAAAGTGTAATTATGTACTTTATGTGGTGTTTTCTTGCTGTCATGGTGGAGTAATGATCTTTATCTTCTACATCCTAACTAGAAGCAGAACTTCACTGCAAACACAGTTTTTGGTGCATTGCTGGAAAATGAGAGACTTCACTAAGGGAAAAAAGTAGGAGAAAAAAGACTCTGAGCATTAACGGAGGGTGAGTGTCAGCACTGTCCCTGCGGGAAACATTCCAGGGTGTGTGCCTCCGGGGGCCTGTGATCTGGGGAGTCCTTGAGTCGCCAGCAAGATCAAGGAGCTGACCCAATTTCCATAATAGTAATGATAGCAATGCTATTTTCCTTTATTATTTTATTCAGTGCTCGTGGCTCCCTGTGAGAAGAGCATGCTGAGTCTGGATCGCGTCCACTTTACAGATGAGGACAGTGAGGCACAGAGGGGAACGTGTGCAAAGGCACGTAGCTGAATGGGGGCAGAAGCTACATGAAGATTTGGAGTCCTTGGGTCCTGCTGCAGCCTCTTTCCTCCAGGGAGCGCTGTGCGTATGTGTCCTGGGACAGCCCCATCGCAGAGCCCTGAGTTCCTGGAGGCACCACTGGAAAGAAAGCCAGACTGAGGACCCAGGAGATGGCATTGTCTTCTGAGCCCTGCAGACAGGAAACATCCCAAAGGAGACGCCGGAAGTATTTTTTCTCTGCTGCCAAATTCAGTCCTGGTTCTGTATGGACTCGTTGACCCATTTGGGGCAGATGGAGGAGCTGTCATGGTGAGCTGAGGCAGGGGTCAGGGCCAGCTGCAGCTCCATCATTACTCGAGCCAAGGCAGGGCCCTCAGGAGAGACCGCTTTCCCTGAGAGTTCAGATACAGCGGTGGGGCTGAGTCTCTGTCTGGGAGGGGAGCTCAGGTGGCTGATGAACCTTCTGTCCATTTGCCATCAGGGTGAAATGGGAAGGGAGCTCCGACAGAGCCAATGGGAGGCAGAAATCTGGCCCTGGGGGAGAATCTGGAGAAACAGGACCGGAGGCAAGAGAATGTCTTCTCCCTCTGCACCAGCCCACGAGTCTGATTTATTTCTGCAGAAACGCATTCGAGGGACGAGATGTACCAAACGAGCAAGCAATAAGAATGCAGAGATTTGGGGCTGACCTGCACTCACAAAGAGCCTGCGTTCTGAATAGCCCTTTTGTTCAGTGTGGCCGTGATGAAAGAGAGAGTTGGCAGGAGACGCCCAGAAAGGGCTGTGACTAAGTGTCCATTCTAAGTGGAGCATTTTAATCGAAAATCGATGTAATTTATTTGAATAAAAATGTGTGTTCTTGCACAACCCCGCTCTCTCCCCAGCCTTTCCATATTAATAGATCATTAATACTCCATGAATGGGTAATCGTCTTCCTGGAAAACAAATGCAAGGGCGTAAAAGGAAAATTACGGTTGTTTAAACTTAAAGAAAGTGATAGTCGGGGAAGGAGAGCTGTGTTCACAAAAGCAGCCAGCTCCCGGCGTTGCGGGCTTTGGGAGCGAGGAGGCTGGCAGAGCGGCTCCCAGGATGCATGGTGAGTGTGGCCTGTGTCTCGAGAGCCGGCTGCTCCCCCTGGCTGCAGAGGGCACTCCAGGACCACTGTGGCTGGGGGCTGCCCACAGGGCCGGGTGTGGTGTGCACCAGGGCAGGTCCAGGCCAGCTGGTTCAGGTGGGCAGGCTCACCAGGAAGGGCATCTGGGATGGGCGCCTTAGCACAGACCAGGTGTCTGGAGGACGTCTGGGCGAACCCCGCACTTTCTTGGATTCCTGACCCCTGTAGGGTGGGCTCCGTGGGGCCAAATGGGTTTCCCTGGTCTTCGGACCTTACGGTGGGAGAGGACTCTGGCCTTGGGCCCTAATACCCCCCTCACCTCTTGCCAGAAGACCTCCCTGACTCCAGCTCTTGTGGCAAATTCTCCGTAACTCTGGATGAGACTTCCCACTTCTGGGCCTCGGTTTCCTCATCTGTAAATGAAGGTGGTTGGTTCTTTCGTTGACCCCACAAACAAATCCAGCTCCAAGCTAAGCAGTGGGGTCTGTTCTTGTGTGGGTGTCTCTGTAGTCGTGACTTTTACGAGTGGACAGATAAAGTTTGAGATAAGAAGGACAAATTTCACACTCACTTGCTGTGTTTCTTATCAGGCTCATGTTGGTCAACCTAATTATTCACTTTGAACAAAAATGCATCTGCCCATCCATCCAGGTTTCTTTCTTTTTTTTTTTGGTGAGGAAGATTGGCCCTGAGCTAACACCTGTGCCCACCTTCCTCTATTTTGTGTGTGGGTCGCTGCCACAGCATGGCTTGATGAGCAGTGTAGGTCTGCGCCCAGGATCTGAACTGTGAAGCCAGACTTAACGACTACACTGTGGGGCCAGCCCCTCCATCGAGTCTTTCGAGGACTATTTGGAACACTGGGGTGTTTGCTGTTCCATGAGAACGTGGTGCACATCCCATGAGCTCTGCGTTTGGACCGGGGAGATGATTTTTCAAGCATTTATTCCCACTGGCCTACAACTCCACTTGAGCCGTCAGCCAAGCAGTGTGGGGAACATCCACCATGATGGCATCTCGCACACCACGTCAGTCTTCTTCCCAAGCATGTGCTGGGCACCCGCGTGTGCAGGTGCAGGGACCGGGCTCCACGATGGGGGAGAATGTAGCTGCAGGTGCGAGGGCCGGGGGTCTGTCTGCTTTGCTGGTCCTGTGTTTTCAGCACCTCAGATAGCTCCTGGGGCCCAATACACGCTCAGTAAACACCGAGAGTTAATGAGTCAAGGAATGGATAAGATTTGTCCCTGCCCTGAGACCTTCCAGTACAGACCAGGAGCCAGAGGGAGCCCGTGACCACGGTCCAGTGGACGCCAGGCTGGCGCTCAATGCCCAGGGCTCAGCAGCCCCCTGCCCCTTTCCTCCCTACTGTTCCCTTCCCTACCCCACCCCTCCCTCTCCCCTCCCCTCCCCCTTCCTCTCTGCTCCCTTCCTCTGTCCTCCACTCCCACTCTCCTAGTTGCTCTCTCTTTGAGGCTCCTACCAGATTCGGCATCTGACTGTGCTCCGTGCAGCCCTGTGCGTGGTCACTGTCCCCTGTGTGTCTGTCCCCCAGAGTGGGACTCCCCAAGGAGAGGTCCCATATCTAACTGGTTTCCTTCGTCCCAGCAAGTGGCACGGAGTGAGAATGATTGCTATACCAAAGATTTGCCTGGGGAAGGAGGTGGCCAGGGAGGGCTTCCTGGAGGAGGGGGTATGCACGTGGCATCTCACATACCACAAACTGGGGCTGACAACAGCATTTCAGGCTGCACGAGCCTTTCAGGGGGTTGAGTGCAGAACGGTTCTGAGCAAGCCGCAGTTGCCCAATGTGTTTGGATTTATCGGTGGTGAATTTTTATGGAGTCTGGACACGCAGATTAATTAGGTTCTGGTCCTGGCTGCTGAGGCATCAATTATGGGCCAACCACTTCTTGTCTGAATTAGTGTCTTTTCCCAAAACACATCATCCAAACCAATCTCTGCGGCGAGGCCTGCGGAGGTGGGTCCAGGCCAGCCAGGGCCTCTGCTTCCTGCCTCCCATTCCACCCCCACATGAGCCCTTGGATGACAGTGATGTCAGCGTTGACAGGAGAGAAGCTGAGGCACAGAGAGGCATACCACCAGCTGGAAGGAGCAGGGCCGGTGTCACCACCTGAGTCACCCAGATGAAGACCAGTCCCCTTCCCCCGGCAGCTGAGCCCACGGGGTGGGGGCTGGAGGTGAATCATGGCTCTGCCGCCTGCCAGGTGGACAATTACCTAACTCTGCTGTGACTCAGTTTCCTCATCTATGAAGTGGGGAGATGGTGCTTCCTTTACAGGGTTGTGGTGAGGGTTAAAGTTTAGTTTAAGCTGGTCGAGGGCTTGACACAACCCCAGGGTAGGAGGGCAGAGCTCTAAGGGTTAGTCTCTACAGTGACCCTCTACAGACGCAGAGGGAACCGCGACCGTTATTTGCTGAGCAATCCCTGGGTACCAGGTGCAGGAAATTTACATCCAACCATCTTTAATTAAAACGCCCCCACCTTCCTGCGAAGTATTAACTAGCTCCATTTTGCAGAAGAGAAAACTGAGGCTCCAATGTAGGTGGAAAGCAGTGAAAATAAGGATTTAAAAAAGAACAAACCTGGGGCCGGCCTGGTGGTGTAGTGGTTAAGTTTGTGCGCTCTGCTTCAGCGGCCCGAGTTCGTGGGTTTGATCCCGGGCACGGACCTATGCACCACTCATCAAGCCACGCTATGGTGGCGTCCCCATACAAAGTGGAGGAAGATTGGCACAGATGTTAGCTCAGTGACAATCTTCCTCACCAAAAATAAATAGATAAAACTCACCCATGTCTTCTTTTTAAAACATCATCAGCTGCCTCTCAAAGGAGACAGAGGCGATGCTCTCAGGGCTACAGTTGACCCTGGGACCGGAGACAGTGACTTCAGAGCAGAGACGACTCAGGCCAAAGTCTGGAGGGAGACATCAGTTTCCCAGGGCAACATCGGAGTTGGGTCCCCCAGGAGGGCCGTGGTGATGGGCCCTCAGGTCTGCCCCTCATTTGTGTGCCCTGGGACAGCTCTTCCAGAAGCTTCCCAGGGTGCAGGGCCCTCCTCCTCCCGTCGGCCGGCCAAGCCCTCTTGACGGCGAGTTCTTTTCCCTTTTCTGATGGGAAGAAGGACCGTCCCAGAGTGACACTTCGGAGCCCACTTTCGAGGTGAGGAGGACGACGGGTGGTGGGGCAGTGGGTTCCAGGAGGACTCCCTTATCCAGCACATCCGGGCCTGGCCAGTGGCCTCCCTGCAGCTCCAGCGCTGGGCTCACCTAGGTGCAGTCTGACCTCCGGCTGCCCAGCTTCCTGCTGCCTGGACCGTCTCCTTTTCTCCCGCATGTGTCATGTGTGCAGCTGGTGCTCCTTGTGATATGGCCGGGCCCGGGTAGCCTCTGCCAGAGGCACAGAAACAGACAGAGGCAGCTCTGACCTGGGGCCACTCATGGGGCTCTGTGATCTCTGCCAGGTTACTTAGCCTCTCTGTGCTCAGATGCTGATCCATAGCATGGGGTTCTATGGGCCTCTCCTTACAAGCTGTCGTAAACATTAAAAGACATTGATGCAGAGCCCCTGGACCCATGCCTGGCGCTTGGGAGCGCTGGGCTGAATGCTGCTGAGGCCAGTCTCCTAGGGCTGCCGTACAAAGTGCCACAAACCAGGGGGCTTACAAGGTGGGAATTTACCCTCCCACAGTGGTGGAGGCCACAAGTCCCAAATCAAGGTGCTGACAGGGTCTGCTCCCGCCGAAGGCTCTAGAGGAGGCTCTCCCTGGGCCCAGCGCAGCCACTCACCCAGCCCTGTCTAAGGCGGTCCATGTCCAGATGGGATGATGGACACGTGGGCAGATCCACACGGCGTGGAAAGGCAGGACCAGGTGCTTCGGGAGCACGGAGGCGGGGCATCATACCAGGAGCCTTCAGCGGAGAGGGGACACTTTGAGCTGAGTTTTGAAGGTGAGACCCTAGAATCAGGTAAGTGGAGGGACAGACTTCCAGCTGGAGGGAACAGCATGTGCAAAGGCCTGGGGGTAAGTGACACTGTGGCACCACACGTCCAGAGGCCTGCTGTGGGTGGGTGGCACTGGATAGTGAGGCTCGTGGTCCAGCAGTCCTGAGCCTGGAGGTTGTGGGTTGGGGGCCAGATTGAGGAGCTGGTCTTCATCTGGAGGGTGCTGTGATCAGGAAGACCACTCGTCTTTGGAAGCACTGCCGCGTGGTAAAGGGTGGAGGGGGCCGGCGGGTCCAGCCCAGCGGCAGGAGGCCTGAGACAAGGTGGATGCAGCACAAACTGCCCAGCTCCCTCCGCCCGGGGGCCGGCCTCGTCCCCGTCCATATCTCTGTTATGTGGTATCCACACCCAGGCGCTCACGAGGGGAGAGATGTCCACTGATGGATGTGTGGACAGATGGATCAGCCTGTGCTTCTGGTAAATCATCCTGGGAGGGCGGCTGCAGTGGGTCAAGCACAGGGGGGTCAGACGGGCACGTCTGAGATGCAGGGAAGATGAAAGGCTGTGTTCCCGCTGGGTGCCTGTCAGGACGAGCAGCTGCAGCATCTGTAGAGCGTGTTTATCGTATTTCGGCTTTCAGTGCTCAGTCCACGGGCTTTCTCTCATTACCACTGCCAAGCTGCATGCTGGATCTGGCCAGGAATTGCTTTCTGTGAAGTGACACCATTTCAGCAGGAGATGGGAGGGACAGGGAGCAGGCAGGGAGTGGAGGAGGCTCTTCTCCAGCCCTTTTCCCTAAGACTCGGGGATAGGATGGGTCCTCCTTGTGGACTTGCCCCCAAAGCCAGGTGTCTGAGGGTCCTGGGGCTCTGGAGGGCCTGGCCCGGGCTGGGGTGTGATGGGTGTCTGGCATCGTCTCAGTCCTCACAGCAGCTCTTCAGGATGAGCCCCCATGACGAGGAAGGGACACCCAGGGAGGCTGCGTGAGCTGCCCAAGGTCTCCTGGCTGTGGTCTGACACCCACGCCTGTGGGCACTTGGCCATGCTGCCGCAAGTCCAGGGACTGGAGTGGATGTCTGCGCCGTGGCCAGTGTGGGCTACTGCACGGGGCGTGAGTGCTAAGCAGGGCAGCAGTGCCCTTGGGCACCGTAGAGCTGGGAAACGGCTCCGGGCTGTGGAGGGAGGGTTACAGCACTGCACACAATCTGATGGAGAGCGGACGGGTGGCGCTTTGTGTCAGGTAGCAGCTGAGAGACGCAGCCTCTGACTTTCAGCTTCTCCCATGACCCATTCAGGCCGTTGCTGCTGACAGGTAGACCCTGTAAAATGTGAGCCTGCCTCCTGCTGAGAGGACATCTGGCTGTCATTTAACACCTCCTTCCTCTGCAGGATAGGGTGTCTGGGGGTGGGCCCCGGGGACCTCGTGTCCCACCTGCAGGGTGGCCACACCCAAAGTCAGTGGCCCTGTGGCGGTGAAGTCTCTGCTTGAACCTGGACTTCCCAGCGGAGCTGCCTCTCCCTTGTGCCGGCTGCCTGGCCTCGGAGACAGGGCACTGGGTCATGTGCTGCCCGGGCACAGACAGGGTTGGGGAGAGACTGCAGGCCCGGGGGCGCAGGGGTTTTCCTGTGCCTGGTGCTTGACCAAGTTTGCAGGGTCACAGATTCTTTCCTTCCCGCTCTGTCTTGCCTGGTGGCCTCTGTCCCCCCTCCGCCCCTTGCCCTCCCTCCCCCCGGCTCCCTCTATAAAGCAGCCTGGGGTCATGAGACTCCTGACAAACCTGGTTGAACCTGTCTCTTCCTGGCTCTGTGGCCTCAGCAGGTCCCTTCTGATCCCCAGCCCCAGTTCCCTAGTGATGGAGGGTTCTCGGGAGGAGGAGAAACCCTGTGCAGAAAGCTGCTCCTGGCAGGGGCTCCGTAGGGCCCAGTGGTCCTGTTGTTGATCTGCTGGTGGGTGCAATGTGGTTATCACCCTTCTCAGCACCACCCCTGCCCCGACTCTGCCTGGAACATTAAAATAATCTCCCAAATGTCCTCAAAGGCATTAAATAATGACAACGAGAGAGCAGACAGTAGAGGGGCCAAGGTGCTGACGTCACTGATGTGAGCCTGTGAGGTCCTCACAAGGCCTCAGGAGCTGTGCGCTATCATTGTGCCCACTTTCCAGATGAGCAGGATGAGGCTTCTCCTGGTTTTTCTTAGCATCCGTCTCAGGTTTCCCACCTTTTCAATGAAGCCTTACCAGCAGGAGTTGCATTAAGGGATGGTGGGTGCCACCGGCACTCCCAAGATGACTGGCCTTTTTGACCCCGCCCCACCCACGCCCAGTCACCGGAAGTGGGCGCCCCAGGTCAGCGTGCTCAGGGGCCCAGGTGGCAGTGAGGCAGACCCTGAAGGATGTGCAGCCGCCACGCTCCCTGCAGCTGGGCTGCACGTCTCTCCCTGAATCGATAGCTGTTGATGTGTTGGCTCCATTAGCAGAATTTGGGCTTGACTAAATTATTCCAGTTTTATGTCATTTTTACCAGATGCTTCAAAAAGAAAATCAGTTAATTCCATTGACAGCTTGATCATTTTCGTATAATTCACGGAATCAGAGTAGACCTTCTGAAGTGCCTCCCGTTGCCGGTGAACAATGATGTTACTCTGGTGAAGCTGGTGTCCTGGTGAAAGTGGGGTTCTTCGTGCACGACGTGCAGAGACGTCCTTGGGTTCTGGCGCAGCGTTCAAACTCGCCGGGAGAATCTACCAACTAAACACAAGCTGAGTTGGCAAGACTTGCAACTGTTACGTGTGCACCCAGAATAACTTGAAATGAACAATTTAGTGATGAAGTTAATGTCAAATACGCAGCAACCTACGGTTTAATTTTTTTTGGCATGGTAGCGCTCGCTTTCTCCCAGTTTTCTCGTCATCCATCAGATTTGAGAAACGGTGAAGGCTTCGTGCGCTTACTCCGTAGATTAACCCGAGTGTCTGTGATGCCGCTCAATTTCTCATAAACAACCCTCTCAGTGTTGGCTGCAGTTGTGGAAAGTCAGTTGGGAATCTTTAATTGAAGCATTCAATGGATGGAAGCCGCAAAATGTCAGTTATTAATGTTTTCCGCAGATTGTAATTATTGAAAACAAAGCTTGGAGGCAGGAAGACAGTGAAATTCATCCCCAGAAAAGCAAAGGAAAAATGACTGGACGTGTTGTATGGCGAGGCTCAGTACACGGGATTTTATTTTGAAATTCTTCTTTAAACTTTGGCATATCTTGACATTTGGGAAGAATCTTTAAAGGAAGCTCCTTTGTTTAACTGGATAAATTTGTGAGGTGGACCGAATAGCATCAAGTGGAGGAGTCCTAGGATCTTACAGCGTCTGTGTTCGGTAAAACATTCAAAAGAATCATGAATAGAGATGATGTATTTGACATCAAATTTGACGTGAAAAATGTGTCTAAAAAGGTACTCTGAATGGAGACAAAAGGCAGTATCTGTGACAATGTTTCCCCTGAAATTGTTACACATTTCAGTGCGAAAATATTAGAATTGAAAATACTCTCCATTTAGCAGAATTTACTCTGAGCTTACCAGGTATTCAATTTATGTAGAGATAATATTTTCTAAATTAAAAATATCATGGCCTATTTAGAAGAGTCACTTGGAATGTTAACAATTTAAAATTGCATTTTGAAGACCACTACATGCAATTTCATGAAAAATTTAAAATAATATAATCGTATTAGAATACATACTTCTGAAAATACCACTGACACAACATTAAGATGTATATAGGAAGGGAAATGACTAAATTATGTACCAAGAATAATAATTTTATGTTTATTCTTTAATGTTTTAATAATAATGTAAAGAATTTTAGAATTTTGCTTTAAGTACATAGATATATTTTCACTTTCTTAGTAAAAATTATTTTTAATAATGGCTTTTGAATAAAACTAATTTAGACCCATCAACACAATAAAACCAATTCATTGGTCAATAAATGCATATATCATTTAAATTCTATAACTATATGTATATATACAAAATGTTTAATATATAATTTAATTCCAATAGCACCTTAACGGGTTGGCTGTCACATAGGGAGATGGAGGCCCCAGAAGGTTAAGCTGCTTGTCTAAGACCACATAATGGTAACTGATGTAACAGAATTTTCTTGTGTATTTTTTTGTATTGCTGTCAAATTCTTTAAAAAACATGATTAATAAAATTTTAATAATGTAACTTTATACCCACTGAGCAACAACTCCCCAAGTGTCAATTGTGCGAGATGAAGAATTTCTAGAGATCTGCTGTATGACACTGTTCCTATAGCTCACAATATGCTATTGTGCACTTAAAAATCTGTTAAGAGGGTGTGGAAATTAATAAAAGAAACTGCAATTAAATAGGAGTTGGGAAGGCCTGCAGGGGGTTCTCTCAGCCCCATCACACATGTCAATTACTCCAAACAGGAAGAGAGAATGCTACCATCTTGGACAGGAAGTAAAACTACCTTACTACTGAAGGAAGACTTCTGTCCTTATCTGGCAACAGCTCAGCCAATGAGAAACTCTGCAGCTCAGCCAATGAGAAACGCCACAGCTCAGCCAATGAGAAACACCACAGCTCAGCCAATGAGGAACGCCACAGCTCAGCCAATGAGAAACACCACAGCTCAGCCAATGAGGAACGCCACAGCTCAGGCAATGAGAAACACCACAGCTCAGCCAATGAGAAACGCCACAGCTCAGCCAATGAGAAACGCCACAGCTCAGCCAATGAGAAACACCACAGCTCAGCCAATGAGAAACGCCACAGCTCAGGCAATGAGAAACGTCACAGCTCAGGCAATGAGAAATGCTGCAGCTCAGCCAATGAGAAACGCCACAGCTCAGCCAATGAGAAACGCCACAGCTCAGGCAATGAGAAACGTCACAGCTCAGGCAATGAGAAATGCTGCAGCTCAGCCAATGAGAAACGCCACAGCTCAGCCAATGAGAAACGCCACAGCTCAGCCAATGAGAAACACCGCAGCCCAGCCAATGAGAAACGCCACAGCTCAGGCAATGAGAAACGCCACAGCTCAGGCAATGAGAAACGCCACAGCTCAGCCAATGAGAAACGCCGCAGCTCAGGCAATGAGAAACGCCGCAGCTCAGCCAATGAGAAGCCGTTGCCTCCCTGAACTCTCACTTTCCCCCAACGGACTTTCCTTTGGAACAGCCTCTCCCTACTCCCTCTTTTTTCTCTATAAAAGCAGCTCCCCTGCTTTGTCCTCCAGATTTGCCTATGGTTTGCCATAATGTGTGCATTTTCTATTGTAATTCTTTTGGCTATTCCCGAATAAACTCCTGTAGAGTAAACTAAGAGGTGAATTTGCCTTTTAACTTGACAAGGGTAACTCTCATAAATGCTCTTACCACACACACACACAACCCCAAACAAAACAAACAACAAACCCATACAGGGACACAAGGAAACCCTAGGAAATGATGGTGTGCTTACTACCATGGTGATGGTGTCACGTGTGTGCATGTGTCCAGCCCATCAAATTGTATCCATGGGCAGCTTTTTATACATCAAGAAATTTCTTTTACTAATGTAGCTAAAGACCCCCATTCTTTCCTCTATCCTCCCCAAGTTTCTGTCATCTTTTTCATATTTCTGTTTCTTTGTTGTTGTTTCTAAATCAAATATTGAGTAAAATAGAAACAATATTATAAAGTGTCTGTCGGGTACCCAGATGAACACTTCGCTGAACACCCTGGCAGTAAGCACGACCTTGGGGAATTAGATGCGACCTTGCAGCCCTGGGTCTCCCCTCCCACCCCATCCATCTCTCTCTCCCCATAAAAGCAGCTGCTGCCAGAGGTGTGTGTTTATCTTCTCTTACTTTGCTCTTCAGTTTTGCCATAAGCGTGTCTACACTGGATCGCTTGGTCTTGGGTGGTTTGGACGGTACATGACGGAACCAAAGGCATGTAGCGGTGTCTGAAAACTGCTTGGGTGGCGATATCACCATCCCAAGAGCCAGCCCTACTGTGTGCACACAGTTGTTGTGTACCACAGTTCCTTTGATTTCGCTCGTGAAATCACAACAAAATTGGACATGACCCTCCTCCTACTGATGGGCCCTTCGGCTGGTTCCGAGTTTGTTTTGTTTGGTTTCCATGGGGCACTGACTGTTCTTGGTCCCTTGTGGAAGAGTTCCTATAAGCTACACCCTAAGCGTGTAACTGTGATCCTACACGTGTGTCTTTTACTGCACCAGATAACGGCAACCTGTTTACCAAGTGGTTGTGCCAACGAAACTCCCACGGCAGCACAGGTTGTAGCGACATCATCAGACCCTTACCTTTCTTTCCAGTTTAGTTGGTTGAAATGACACATTACTCTTGTCGTTTTAACTTATAGTCTCATTATTTTTTAATGAAGCCCAAGTTTTTTCAAATGTTCATTGTCCATTCTGTTGAGTCTTTCTAAAGCGCAGCTCTGCTCATGTCGTTTCCTCCCCTCCCTCCCCCAGAGGCTCCCCAGTCGTTTAATAAATCTATATCTAGCACTAAGGGCGCCCTTCTGTACAGACTCATTTCTCACTTCTCTCCTTAACTTATGCTGCAGAAACTACCCTCCACTTCACTGGCCGATCCCCACGTGCCATGTTCTCTCTTTCTCCTCCAAGACTTCGCCTGTGTTGTTTGTTCTTCCAGAAACACAGTTCTTGACTGCCTCTCTCCTCATCCCTCAAGTCTCAGTTCAGGGTCCACCTCCTCCAGGAAGCCTTCCTCAAATGCTCCCTTGCCTCTTCTCTCTGGGCTGAGTCAATCTCTTAGTCAGCTCGGCTGCCGTAACAAAATACCACAGGCTGGGGGGTTGGTGCTTAAACAAAAGACATTTATTTTCTCACAGATCTGGAGACTGGAAGTCCCAGATCAAGGTTGCAGCTGATTCTGTTCCTGGCGAGGGATCTCTTCCTGGCTTGCAGATAGTGGCCTTCTTGCTGTGTCCTCACACTGCCCTTCCTGTGTGTGTGTGTGTGTGTGTGTGTGTGTGTGTGCGCGCGCGCGTGCAGAGAGAGAGTGGGAGAGAGAGAGAGAAGAGAGCTCTCAGGTGTCTCCTCTTATAAGGCACTAACCTCACTGGATCAGGGTCCCACCCTTCCCACCTCATTTAATCTTAATTACTGTCTCAGAGGCCCCATCTCCGAATGCAGCCACACAGGGGTTAGGGATTTAACATCTGAACTTGGAGGGACGCAAATACTCAGTCCATCACTATCAGCTGCCTGGGTCCCTCCCCTGTGGACTGAGCTCACTGGCGGCAGACCCTGCCTGATTCATCCCTGGTCCTCTGGTGGTTCCCAGCAGATGAGCGGGACATCATTTCTCCCATTTCCACATGATTTTGCAGTTTGGCCAAGGCTCCTAGGTTCTGAGGGACCACTGGCCTTTTAGGTGCAACTGGCTCAGCCTGTCAATGTGACACAAACATGTGACCTAGGGCCAGGGACCTTCAGCCTCAGATGGTCATCAGGCAGGTGGTGGGCCTGCTGAGCTGCTGGGACCACTGCTCATCACCCGACTCTGATTGCTGGGTTCCCAACAAGCTCTTGGGGGCTATGTCCAGTGTTTCCCTGTGCTTCACCAACACTTCCAGACTCCTCTCCGGCTTCCCGGCTTGGGCCATCCCTGCTGAGCCCCCGTGGGGACAGAAACCATGTCCATCTTGTTCACAGTTGTCTCCTGATGCCTACCTAGCACCAGGGACACAAGAGGTGCTGCAAGACCTCCAGAGGCCCCCTCGATGTTGACGATTTGGAGATGAGTAAGATGCGCTCCCTCTGCCCACCTTCATCTGGAGCAGAGGATCTCAGACCCTGCCGATCCTAACAGAGCAGGTGACCTTGAGAGTCCTTGAAGGACGCCACCTGCTGGGGGTGTAGATGATGAAACCCAGCAGAGGGAGTGCACTGCAGCGCCCTCTAGGCAGAGGAGTGTGATGGGGGGAGGATGGCGATGGATACACAGAATGCTCTGTCCCCTCAGCCCTGTTTCCTCAGTACAATGGACGTTTCTGGGAGCTTTCCACAAGGCGCCTTTGCGGGCCTCGCAAGAGTTCACGAGAGGCCCGGGCTCACCTCTTTCTCACACCCACCTGTGGGGACTGAAGGACTTGTGTTGGAGATGCCCATGTACAGTCCTCCAGGCGACACCACCCACCTCCAGTGAGGGCAAAAAACAGACGACACCCTGGTGTTCTGGAGAGCAGACATTTGATCATGCCCCCTTCAGCGCCAGCTCGCATCTTATTGAAAAATTCTAATCGTCTCAGAAGGCTCATTTCTATTTGTGGCGCAAATGGAGCCTGTCCTCGGCGGGGGGATGGATGTGCAGGCGGCTGGCACAAAGCGAGATGTTTCACAGGCTGGCAACAAAACGAAGCGCCCGTCGTCGGTGTGTCCTATGGCCTTGGACACGGCCAGCAGCTCCAGGGCTGGTGAGGGGTCTCCTGTGCGGGGAGCAGGGGGGCAGGGGGGAGATGCTGAGTCCCTGCAACGCCCCTAGGTCCCCCCAATCTATGACAAGGACTGAGCCCCAAGGGGGGCTGGTGCATGGAGAATGCATCCCAGGCCCCAGCTCAGGCAACACACCCCGTCCCAGCATCTCAGGGGAGGAGCAGGCAGGGTGGCCCTTCTTCCAGGCGGCGGTTCCTGGATGGCAGAGCATCAGTCTCCCGGAGAACGTGACCAAGACGCAGCTCCCCACCCCGCATCTGAGGTTCAGGTTCTCGGGCTGGGGTGCGTCCCTGACCTCGCTTTGTTCCACCGCCCTGAGCTCCGGGCCCCACCGTCTCCAGATGGGGGAAGCCTTCTGGGCGCAGCTGAAACGCCCTCCTGGGCCCCGGGAAGGTCACCTGTCCGTCTCCCGGGTCCCCACGCCCTCATTCACCCCGAGTGGAGCATTGGTCTTGGAGTGTTTGTGTGTTGGTGCCTCTCACACGGGCTGTGTCTGATCCCCCGATGCCGCAGGGACTCCTGACCCTCAGGGTGTGCACCGCACACGCTGTGAACCCACTTCCACAGCTCCGAGTCCAGAGCCGGCTCCTTATTCCTGCCCGTCTCTGTGCCTCCCTGGCTTCGGGCTTCCCGCATCTCCACGCTGTGCTTAGACTCCAGCAGAGCCAGTTTGGGTACAAAGTCCAAACCCTTCCCAGTTTCCAGAACCTTCCCCACACCCTGTGTCTTGTGAAGGACTGATTTGGGGTTTCTGGGCGGGGATGCAGAGCCGCAGCGTCCGCCATCTTGCTCACGGCAGCTTCTCTTCTGCCCTCCCTTCCGGTGCAACTCGGAAATTCTTCCCCTCTTCTGGGACAGAGTAGTTCCGCCCGTTCTCACAGTGCTGGGGACCTGGCTTGTTCTGCCCCAGGAAGCTCTTCCAAACAGATGCCGAGGAATCCTGCTGACTTGATCTGCTCCTCGTGGATTCATCGCATCCTGGCTTCCAGCCTGGGATCTGGCACAAAGCAGGCGGCTGGGGTGCACGTCGGGTGTTGCCCCAGAATGCTCACCAGGAGTGTTCAAGGGCACTGTGTCAAGGGCAGCCGGTCAGCAGAGCGAGTCAAAGATGTTTCCTGGGTGGGAAGAGTTCACCACCAAGAAAGGGACCAAGGAGAGGCTGGAGAGGGGAAGGAAGCATGGGGTGGAAGCTGGTGAAAGAAGGGCCTTGGGAGTTTCCCTGAGTCACCATACTTGCGCCAAGAGGTTAGAATGTTGCTGGGTGCTTCCTTCAGCAGACAACAGCGTTTCTGAGCTGCAGGTGGTTATTGGGTCGTGAAAGCAGGCCACTGGGCCACGACCAGGTTAAGTATTTATTTTTTAATGAAACAGAATAGAAATGTTCAGAGTAAGTCTAAAATAGTAAGTACTTTTTTTGGAACTTCTGTTGCAGTTGTGTATCTGTGTGTGTGTGTGCATGTATGTGGTGTGTGTAGTGGATTGTGATATAAAATGGGATTCGTACTGAAGGTCATTCTATTCATTTCCTGTTACTGCTGTAACAAATGGCCACAAATTTAGTGGCTTAAAACAACTCAGATTTGTTCTTTTATTGTCCTCCAGGCCAGAAGTCTGAAATGAGTCTCACAGGATTCAATTCAAGGTGCCGACAGGAGGCTCCAGGGGACACTCTGTTCCCTGGTCTTTTCAAGCTTCTAGAATTCCAGCTCCATTCCTTGGCTCATGGCCCCTTCCTCCATCTTCAAAGTTGGCAGAGTAGAATTTCTCTTGTCTTTTTGTCATCGCATCTCTTTCTGACCACCGCCAGGAAACGGTCTCCAATCTTGAGGACTCATGGTTTGAATGGGCCCACTCAGATAATCCGGGATAGTCTCCCTGTCGAAGATCCTTACCTTAACCACATGCACAGAGTCCCTTTCATCACATAATGGAGCATATTCGCAGGCTCTGGGCATTAGGATGTGGACGTCTTCGGGGGCTATCATTCAGCTTGCCATAGCCATGGTCATGGCCAAAAATATTTGGAAGCCGCTAGGCTAGATGACCCTGGAAGTCCCGTCAAGCCCAGATCTTCTGTGTTCTCAGCTTATATGACGAGAAGCAAAGTGACCCAGTCAGCAGGCCTCTGTGGTTTGTCTCCACTCCATCTCCTGCCCTGTCACCCACGTTCACGCAGAAAGACAGAAACCTGCTGGGTTTGACAATTGATAAGCCCTTAAACCCAGGACTCTGGGAGCTCCCAGGGGCCTCCGAGACCCCAGGCAGCTTCCTGTTCACAAGTGAAGAAAATCAGGCCATCAGTGGGAGAGCCTTGTCCCAGCCACTCATCCGGGTGAGGCAGGGATTGGACTAGAATCTAGCTGCCCTGACTCCAGGCTGGTGTGAAGTCAGGTGGGGTGGTAGAATGTGCTGGAAGCAGGCTGATCTGTGTCTAGACACTCATTAACTGACGACCTCGTCAGCTTGCCCATCTCTCCCATGGGGATCTGAACGCACATCTTGCAGAACGCTTGCGCAGAATCCTTGAGATAATGTGTATAAAGTGACTGGCCTTCAGAAGGTACTCAAAAAAAATCTGAGTTCCCTGGGGAAGTTTGAATCATCAGCCTCTTTTCTTCACCCCTCCCTGCCTCCCCACCCCAGCCATGCCTTGTCATAGGTGTCCTCCACATACCTTGACTTGGGACTTTGCCAGGTAACTTGCTTTAGCTGGTGACATGTGGGTGCAAGTGACACAGTGCCACTTCCAAGCCCCAAGAGCTCCCCGTGCTTCTGCTAGCCCTCTTGGGCCTCTGCCTTCACCCGGAAGACCGAGCCCCGGCCAGCCTGCTGGGCTCAGGGGGAGGACGAGAGGGCGGTCGAGCAGAAGCCCAATCTCGGCCAGCCGATCCAGCTGGCCTGCAGACCCGGGAGCAGCCACCTGCGGATGCTGAGCACTCAGCCATCTTCACCCACGCCCTGCTGAGCTTTGGGGTGACTTGTTACCTAACAGCAGCTAAGGGCCACATTCCCCTTCCCTATTTGTCTCATTTTCTTTAAACTGAGAATACAGTGAACCATCATAATATTTTAGAATCAACTGCATCAAAGCCCCTTCCAGTCAAAGCCCCTGGTCCCTGCTGGACAGACTCCGGGCCTTCGGCGGCTGAGGCTTCCTCATCCCCGTGCCCTTAGCATGTAGTTGGGTTCACGAAGCGTCTGCTAAGTCAGTGAGCCACAGCCCTGAGAAACTCATTTTCACTTCTAATTTAATTATTGATTGAGTCTGCCTTGATGGCAAAAAGGTCTCTGTGAAATGCAATTACTTCCTTGTAACTGAGCATTTTGATTGTCTAATGATTGTCTCCAACATGAGCCAAGCATCCATCCTGCTTTTAATTAAACTAATCTGTTAGAGAGAAGCCCGCCTGCCTCCCAGCCCGGCCAACTTCAGCCACACCTGGGGGAGAGAGCGCTCTGGCTCCCTGGACACAGGCTGCCGGGTCGGGGACCCTCCCTGGCACTTACGAGCCATGCTAACATCTCAGAATTGAGATCCTAAGGAGACAAGAGAGCTTAATAGCCCTGTGCCCATCCCTTTGGAAGTAAAGCCATTTGCCATCTTTACAAATGTGCAGTTCTTATGGGGCCCTCGCTGCTCCCAGAACCACAAGTCAGGGGACCCCGAGTGGCATTAGGAGCCGGGGCCGAGGGCAGGGAGAGGCCGGAGTTAAGAGCACAGGCTTGGGGTCAGAGGTGAACTTCCTGCTTTGTCGTCCAGCATCCCTGCATCCTGGGGAAAGTTATCGATCTCTCTCCGCCACGGTGTCTTCATCTGAACTCAGCGATGACACTGCAGGTCTGCAATTCCTCAGCCCAAACTCTCAGGGCCAGGTCGGTTTCACATGTCAGATTTTTTTCCTGGATTTTGGGAAGGTGATGCAGTGTGTATTACATATCACAGCCTTGCCAGCAGGGTCCAGGGCAAGTAGCCCCAAGTCAAGTTTGTTATTTTAGTAGCAAATCGTGACGACTCAAACTAAGGTGCTAAAGATTACAAATGATCTCGTGAGAATTCAGTTCAGATTTTGCTGTCAAATGAATTATGGAAAATCTTTTGGAATTCAGAGCTCTTTGGACTTTGGAATTTGGGGGTGAAATAATAGGTGCACAGCTAATTCAGCAGGTTCCTGCGAGGGCTCAGTGAGACCCTGCGGGAAAGTGCTGAGTACAGTGCTGGCGCACAGAGTCTGTTTTCAGTACATAGTCATTTCCACTCACCCATTCACTCCGAGTGCCCGTGGATAGAGCATCTTCCGCACGCCAGCCCTGTTGGGGGTACCGAGACCCAGCGGACAGAGGCCTCATCCTCCGGGGCTCGTGGATTTGGGATGGAGGTGCCAGGTCACAGTAACGACCCCGCCAGGAGGACGTGCTGGCTTCAAGACATGCACTAGCTCTTCACAGAAGACATTATCCAGTGGCTGATGGACACTTGAAGAGAGGAAGTTCCTCGTCAGTGATGAAAAGAATCCAAATGAAAACACAATGAGACGTTATTTTTCGGCTCTCAGGTTTATGGAAGTTTTAAATATTGCTAACGTTCGGGGCTGGTACAGCACTGGGCGACAGCCTCCTTAGACTGTCAGTAAGAATGGAAATTAACTGAATAGGTACTTTTTTTTTTTTTTTTTGATGGATAATATTTTAGTTTCCATTAAAAACTCACCATGTTGGTATAGTCTTTGACTCTAGTCCCACTTCTGGGACTCTCCCCACAGGGATCGTAGCTGAAGTCCGCACAGGTTCGTGTGTAACAAGGCAGTGATTGGAACATCATCTGTAATCCCAGAAGACTGAAGAGAGAAAGGGCTCTCTGAGGGAGCGAGGGTGCTGGCCCCAGGACTCGGGCAGTGGTGGGCCCCGGGCCTGCGGGAAGGCACTCTGGTCAGCTCTGGGTTCCTATAGATGATCCTGGATTACCTGGGTGAGCCCAATGTCATCATCAGTGTCCTCATAAGAGGGAGATCGGAGGGTCAGAGACAGGGAGGAGATGTGACCTTGGAGGCAGAGGTCAGAATGGTGTGGGGTCACGAGCCAAGGAATGTGGGTGATCCCAGGAGCTTGAAAAGGCCAGGAAATGGGTTTCCCCAGAGCCTCTGGAAGGACCGCAGCCCTGCCCACTCAACTGGGACTTCTGATCCCAGAGCCATAGGATCACAAATCTGTGTTGTTTTAAGACTCTTGATTTATTACTGTGGCCATAGGAAAGTAGTAAAGGAAGGTCCAGCCAGAACCAGTTCCTGGCGAGGCTGGCTGGGCTGGATCTGGGTAGAGCAGGAGGCGGGCACAGCTCTCCAGGGCCTTGGGCCGGTCACTTTCTGTCTGGGCCTCGGTTGTCATCTGTAATGGGGAATGATGACACCATCCACCACTGCTCAGGGCTGCTGCCGGGCTATGAGGGATTGGGAACTCTGTGGTAAATTTCTGCGGCCTGGCACCTCCACCCCTGGTAGCTGGCTGGGCTGAGGGCTGGGTCCGGCGTGGCCAGGGCCAAAAGGGCCAGACTACTACCTGCCAGTGTTCCAGCGCCTTCTGTGGCAGCCAGCCCTCAGCCCTGTGCTCTTGCCTGGAGATCCAGCCCCTCCCCACTGCGGTCCGCTCCCTGTCCTTCCTCAGGAGGGCTGGCCAGAGAGCCTGCCTGCCCTGGGGCTCCCTCTGCAGCATGTCGCCCTTGACTTCCTCTGGCCTGAGTGGGCCGAGGCCCAGGCCCCTCACCCCTGGGGTCTAGCCCCTCAGCCTGGGCGTGCTGTGCTCATCCTGGTCCCCTCAGGGCTTGACCTTCTTCCTGGGGCCAGAGTCCCTCCCTTGTAGGCCTGTCCTGGTTTGTTGTCATCCTTGACGCTGTTTGTCTCATTCTCACAGGCGTCTGTCTTCCTGGGCTGTCAGCCCCTCCATGCCTGGGCTGAGTGGTTCTAGCTCCCCTCGCCCCTTCTGCAGAGGCGGTGCTCCACGAATATCTGTTGAGTGAGTGAGCGAGCGAGCGAACGTTTTCCTGCACTCACCTTTCTCCACTTTCTTTTTTGAGGTAGATCAAACAGGTTTTACTTTTTTTGGTCTTTTTTTTTTTTTAAGGATTGGCAGCTGAGCTAACATCTGTTGCCAATCTTTTTTTTTTCCTTCTTCTTCTCCCCATAGTTCCCCAGTACATAGTTGTATATTCTTAGTTGTGGGTCCTTCTAGTTCTGCTATGCGGGATGCTGCCTCAGCATAGCTTGATGAGCGGTGCCATGTCTGTGTCTGGGATCTGAACCGGAGAAACCCTGGGCCGCCAGAGCGGAGCGCGCGAACAACAGCCACAGGGCTGGCCCCTTTCCACGTTTTTAGATCTGTGAATCCCCTTTGCTTGAAGACCAGGTATCACAGTCTCCAGGAAGCCCTCCTTGATTGCCCCCAGGGCTGGATGAGATGCTCCCACAGCCCCTGCACCCGCCCTGGCATCATGCGCTTACTTGAGGGTTTTGGCTGCTTCCCACTTTGCTTGCTGTCATTGTGTCCCCTCTGCTGGGGCCGGGGCTGGCTCACAATAGGTGCTATGGATGCATTTGCTGGGTACGTCATTGTTCATGCCGCATGTACCTGTCAAGTGCCTGCTTTGCATCAGGGACTATTCCATGCACCTGGGACACAGCTGTGACCGCCCCCCCCCCCCCCCCCAACAAAGATGCTGCCCTTGCGATGACTCCTCTCTGACTGGTGGATGGATGGCTGCTGCCCACGTGGAGCCTCTGCTGGATGTGGCATCAGCAGATGCTGCCCGGATACAGATATAACTTCTGTTTTGTCATTGCGTCTGGTTGTAAAAAGCCACATTTTGATATATTTCCACTGGCTAAAGATTTAAGATAAAATTAATCAGCCAGCTCCGAGTCTGAGTGACTGTCGAGGTTTAAATAGTGCCGTTTAATAGAGAGTGGCAAGTGGGAGTTGCTGTGTTGGCCAGGAGTGGGCTGGCTCTCCTGCAGACCCCACTCTGCTCTCTGAAGACCCTGCCCTCAGGTCCACCCACGGCCCCCAGACCAGTAGGTGCTGGCCTTCCTCCCCTGAGTCACCAAGGAAACGGGCTGAACTTTGCCTCCACTTGCCTTAGTCCCCGATCGTTCCCTCCCCCGCACAGAACCAGTCTGTGCAACGCCCACGGCGGCCTGTAAGAGCCTGAAGTCTCATTGTCTCGTCCACTTCCCTTCTCCGACCATTTCTTTTCATCTTTAAAGTTAGCACAGTTTTGAATTTGACTTTGAGACCTGCCAAGGAATGGGCAGAACGGGCAAATTTCACTATCCTTTTCCTACAGTTTTTCAAAACCAAACCATTAAAGGGAATACGGACTTTAGTTGTTCTCACAAGGTGACAAAACTCTTGTCACCAGAAGGGGTTCAACCTTCGGACGATGATCATGCCGGGAGGTTGTGCCCGAACTCTGGATGAACTGAAGGAAACGGGGCCTGGAGATGGCTGGGGGAGAAGCAGTGGAGGTTGCTCTCCTGAACTGAGCCCTGGCTGAAGGCCAGTAGCACCTTGGCCTCAGTTTCACCATCTGTCAGAGTTGGTGGTGGATGAGATGATCTTAAGGCCTTTTCTGCCCCTTCCTTCTCCGATTGGTGGCTCCGGGGAAGAGGTGGTCGAACGGAGCTAGGTTTGACTGTGTTATAACCAGGGGCTGCAGGGGTGACCAGGAATGATCCTGCCCTCGGAGGGAGGCGGGAGGAGGGAGCAGGGGGCCGTGGCAGTGCCTGGAGAAGCAGGCTTCCTTGCTAATTGGAGCTCTGGCCCTGCCCAGCAGAACTCTGGGCAGTCAGCCTTCAGAGCCCAAGCAGTCTCCAGCCAACCGGGGCTGAGGCATTTCCTTCCCTGTTTGCCTCCAAAAACCCTGACCAGAGTCCGAGGACTTGGCACCCCAAGGGGCATCCCCCTGGGAGCAAAGAAGTGGGAGCAGGCTCCATGGCTCCTCTGCCCGGGTGGGTGGGGTGGAGGTGGGAGTGGGAGGGTCCTAGAGGGAGCCACCTGGAGACCCATCTTTATGTAGCCGAGGGCATCATTTGAGAGAGGTGCATCGACATGCGCTGATCCAGTGGGTCTAGTCCCACTAAACGTAAGGATCATCAGGGAGCCTTAAAAATGCAGTCCCTGAGCTTCCTAAGTCCAGATCTTCTGGGTCAAAATCCCTGCATTGTCCAGGATTGCTGAGCCGCTCACGCCCCCTGTCAGGGGCTCGGAGATGGCTGCCTGCCTGGCCCAGCTTGTCTCGTTGTCCATCATGGGGGCATCCGCTGTCTTGATTTAACTGAGAATTCCCCCTGTGTCACGCCCTGTCCTGGGCACCAGGGACATGGAGGTGGACGCGCCATCCTTGGGCATCTGACAGTGGTCTGGGGGTGACAGTTAAGCACTGAAGCAGCTAACGCATGGTGTGACGTGGCCACGTGTGACGTGGTCGTGACAGGGTACAAGAAGATGGACATCAGGGGTTGACAGAGACTCTTCACCCAACTCAGGCTCCTCTGAGCCCTGTTCTCGACAAGGCGGGGACCGTGACCTGTAAGGACTGCAGACTCTCGGCATAAATGATTTCGTCGCCCCCCCATCCCCCCGCCCAAGAGACTTGAACAGACCCTGGCATCCCTTCTTACAGTTCAAGGCCCCTTCAGTTCCTGCCTGGGAAAGCTCAGCACTGCTAGGAGAGTTCACTGTTCATTCCAGCCAACACCTGATGACACGGCCTCTGTCTCCCAGACCCGGTGGGGAGGCAGGAGCCCAGCTTGGATGGGGACTAGTTAGCAAACCCCAATGGGTTTGCACGGACCACCCTTCCCTCTTTTTGTAAATTTCCACTATCTGTGTCTGCTGGAGCTGGCTCCTTCCACACCCCACCCCAACTCCCTCCTTGTCCCTTCAAAGCGCCCACTCACCTCTGCCCAGATCCAGGATGAGCTCAGTGTGCTCTGGACTCTCCTCCCACTGCAGCGGCTGGAATGAAATCTGCTTTCATTGCCTTTGAGTAGCGCCCGGCCCCGTTCCCTGCGACAGGGTTCAGAGAGCTGTGGGCTGGTCTAGGGTTGAGGTCCGGGTGGCGTGTTCATGTCCTGGCGGTGGAGGCTGTGTGCATGGCTTCCTATGGAGGCCGTGAAGCCCGGGCCTCCTCAGGCTGGCCAATACCCCTTCTCTAGACCTCCCGGTAGTTCCAGGCTTTCAAGGGTGGGAAGACTTTCAAGCTCATTGGGTTCAGCTGCGCTCCAGGTCTCGCGAATCCTTCCTGGTAGCCGGCAGCTGTCTTCATCTTTGATTTGTGTTTTCCTCCCCGGATAAACGCACGCTGTGGCGATTATCCTCCCACACCCGTGTGGTCTTGGGGGGCTGTCTCCCAAAAAGGCAGCATGGGCGGCATTGCTATAGACGCCCTGGACCTCTGTTGTCCAGCCCTTTACCCCTCTGGCAGCAGAATCCCTTTCTTGGGACCCGTGATTCTCAGTCCTCGTAGCTGAGGTAGAGCTGACTCTGTCCACCTCCTGTCTCAGGATGAGCAAGAGGCCCAGGGCTGGCCAATCAGAGCCCACAGTAACTGGCTCAGAGAAGAGCACATGACTCCAGGCTAGCCAATCACAGTCTACCCTGGGACTTTTTCTAGAGTAAGAAAGAGGCACTTAAAAAAATTTTAGTGTCAGTCATCGTTCATTGAGCCCCTTCTGTGTGCCAGACATCAGGCGAGGTGTTTACGCACATTGTTGGTTATCCTTACAAGTGCTGTGCCTGGTGGTCGTGAGTCCATCTTTGTCATAGATGAGGAAATTGAGGCTTTCGGAGGTTGTGACTGTCCTCAGATGGTCCAGTGCTGTTTTGGAAAGCCGGGATGCGATTCCAAGCCTGTCTGCCTGCACCTGGCTTTTAGACTCACTCAGCAACTACTGCTGCACTCCAGCCCCAACGAGAGAGGTCAGTGACATGCATGCACAAAATAAACGTCTTCAACAGCCACATCTGGAGTCCTCGAAACTCTCAAGGCCATTTCCAGGTATTAGTCCTAAGAAAAGGATTGGAAGTCCACACAAAGACCTAGGAAGAGCGCTGATTACTCATCTCAGGGTGAGAATTTGTGAGCGTGAGAAATTAGAACCTGGCTAAATGTCGTATAACGAGGAAATGATTAAGTAAATGATGCCACCAAAGACGCTTATGGCGAGTTCGTAATAACACGGGGAGACGTCCAACATATTAAGTGAGAAGAACAACAGGGTAACAAATTATATTTGGAGGCTGATCTCCACACACAAAATTACAGATTGAAAGATAGACAGTTCCTAGAAGATTGAAATACGCCGACATTTCCCCAGCGGTCTTCTCCCGGCAGTGAGATATATGTTTGCTGCTGCTTCTTCATTTCCTAAGTTTCCAAAATGGGGAAGTATTGTGTTTAGAGTCAGTACCAAAGAAAACATGTTATCAAAAATTCTGGTAAGGAAAATGTCAACAGGATTTTCTTTCTCCACTGAGCTGATAATGTTCAACCCCCCCGGGCCAGGGCCAGAGAAACAACAAGGACAGTTTGCACTGGGGCCATGTTTTCAATTTACAAGGCCTTTCCTTATATATGACCTTGTCTGGTAAACAGATGACCTCTGCCTGGTAAATAGGGCAAGTTCTTTGGCTCATCCTTTTTTTTATCTTGGTTTATTCGTAACTGTCTTATATATCATACCTTCAAAATAATGCATAAAATGTAAATACAGTTTACAGAGCAATAACAGGACAAACGCCCACGTGTCCAACCTCTAGGATGGGCAGTAGAGTATTCTGGTACCTTAGAGCCTCTGTGGACCCTTCCTAGTTCTATCTGCCTCCGTCTCTGCCCCACCCCAGCCCACCCCTGACATTTGTGGGGCTTGGAGCAAGAGTAAAAACACAAAACCACATCCCATATGTCAAAATATTTATAAATTATAAATCAAGTGAATGAACTGTTAAACAAGAAATGCTCTAGCCTCCTGCTTTGACAAATATACCTTCATAATAATAAAACTGAAAAGACGTATAAAATTATGGGGTTTTTGGATAACTGAAAGCTGGCAAAATATCAAAGAGAAGTGAGTTTAATTCTTATTGCGTATGCCTGGGTGTCCTGCTGATGGGCCAGTAATGCTTGGATGAGTAATAAAAGAAAAATATGCATAATTTATAAATTATTGTATGTTTATTCTATAAAATTTGTTTTCTGGCCTCCATTTCAGCAATATCACTATGTTGTTATAATTAAGATTTGCATTTTATTGACAGTAGTGACAAATTAGACATCCTTTCTTGAGTCATTGTAGTTCTTAGATAACTTTAAAAATTAATTTCAATTTGGAAAAACTTTGATCTGCCAAGGCGGTAGCAACTGGGATTGTCAATAAAATTCTTAAAAGCATATATTGATTTGGAAATTAACCAAATTTCTTTGAAATTTTACATATATTTATTATTGTAATGGGATTGCATGTTATACATGATCATGAACACAGGAAAAATCCTAAAATATTTTGTTTTCATCATATAAAGTCACTGTCACATCACACAATTTTCACTGTGTTTCATTGTCAGTATCGGGATTCCTGCCACAGTGCAAAGAGCATCGTGCGTCATCCTGTTACGTTGAATCCTATGGAATATAAATGGAAGCACCAGAAAAGTGATCTAACGTTGCAGAATGTTTCCCAGCTCCCATGGGTCACTGTTACACGAACTTCCCGATTGGTGAGGAACTTCAGAACCATGACACACCGTCCAAAGAGAAGCAAGAAGATGGACCTGCCAGGAAAGAGGCCTTCCCAACCACAAAATTGAAAAGATGGATGCAGTGATGGTTATGTGAGAAGCTCCTGCACGTGTGCTGTTGGGGGTAGGATCTGAGAACTGCTTCACCTCTCCTCGTACCCCTGTGCTTCCCCCTCGCAAACTCTCTCTACCTGAAGTCGGCATCTGTCTGTGATGGAGACAGTGGCACAGCCTGGGAGGAGAGGCGGGAAGTGCTTCCTGGGGGTCTGGGGCACACGTCTTGCTGGGCCAGGGCTGAGGGCTGGGTCCGAGTGAGGGGGGCCTCAGAGCTTCTTTAATGAATGACTTCTGAGGGATGTTTATAATACCTGGGCCTAGAGTCGTGAGCCCAGAGCAGGGACCCCGCTCCTCCAGGGGCAGGAGGCTGCCTTGTCTCATCCTTCCTGTGCTTTCCCAGGTGGTCCAGGGTGATCTGCGGTGCAGTACTGGAGACCTGCGGGGCAGCACAAATGTGCCACGTAGGGAAGGGCAGATCGTCCGGTCAGACCAGAGTTCTGGAGAAGACGAAGCTGACAGGCTCTGGGTGGCCATCCGGTCTCAGCTTCCCCGAGGATTGCAAGTCCCTCCTGGGGAAATCAGTGGGCAAGACCAGTACTGGGCAGCCAGGGCTCCCCACATTCGCGGAATCTGGCAATGCCGCAGGGCGGCCCCGTGTTTGTTTCGTGGTTTCCGGCCCAGATCACAGCAGAACGCTGTGGATGCCACGTGCTCTCAGGGGTCCTGCAAGCAGCGGGTGGAGTGGGGATCAGGGTTCCTTCCAAGTGTGGCTGAGCCCAGCATAGGTCACATCTTAGGCCAGTGTCACCGGGACATTCTGTGCTTAGGCTACTAGGATGGTATGAGGATGGCAGGCATCTTGGTGCATCCAGCCCAGCATGTCTGCCTCTTGTGTCACACCCTTCCAGCCTGGCTGCTGCCCTCTACGCCGACCTCCCCTCTCCCTTCACTGCCCCCGGGGGCTCCCTGCTTCCTGGGTCTGCTGCTTCCTTTCTCCTTTACACTCTTGTTTCGGTGGAATCATCTCCCCGTAGCTCTTGAGGAACGATGCATGGAAGTTAAGTTTTTGAGACCCAATGTGTCTGAAAACGTCATCATTCTGGCCTTGTGCTTGGTTGAGAGTTTTCCTGGCTGAGGAATTCTGGTTGGGAGTCACGCCCCCTGAGAATGTTGGAGGCTTTGCTGCCCTGCAGTCTGCATTTCGGGCTTGTGCTGAGGGGTCTAAACTTCATTTTGCTCTCTGATTCTTCGTATGTGAACTGTTTTCTTTTCCCTTTTTTGCCCCATCTGGGAGGCTCAAGCATCTTTCTCCTGTGTCCTGGGTTTGGATTTCCCAGGGACGTGCCTTTGTGCGGGTCCATTTTCATCTGCTGTGCTGAGCACGTGGTGGTCTTTTCACTTTGTCAACTAATGACCTTCCTGGGAATTTTCACACCTTTTCAATATGTCTTCCCTTCCATTTTATTTTCTTTTTGTTTTTTTGCTGGGGAAGATTTGCCCTGAGCTAATGTCTGTTGCCAATCTTCCTTTTTATTGAGCTGCTGCCATATCATGGCCACTGACAGACGAGTGGTGTGGATCTGTGCCTGAGGAACCAAACTCAGGTCCCCAAAGTGGAGTGCACCGAACTTTAACCACTAGGCCATCAGGGCTGGCCCCCACCTCCATTTTCTTTGGAACTCCTGGTTTTGCTGCTTGGGTGCAATGTCTTATTTCTCTAAAGATATTAAGGGCATTTTCCGGAAATTCTCTCCTCCCTCCGCAGTCCTCGCTTGCTCCCTGCGATCTTTTTGGTGTTTGGTTCTGTGCTGGAGGTGGAGATCCGACAACCCTCAGCGCTTAGCTCAGAGTTAGGAGTGGGTCTAAGCAGCGTTCGGAAGCTCGGAGCGTGGGTGGGGCCGGTCAGTGCTGGGCCTCGCTGCAGGGCGATGGGGTGGCCTGTGTTTCTGGGGCCCCCTGACATCAGCAGTGTTTGGATCTCCCCTTTGGCGGGTCGGATTCCCCAGAGCGATCTTCCAGGTTCCTTTCTGGAAGGAGCAAGGCTGGCCGCAGCCTCGCGGGTGGCGTGGGGGAGTTCCGCCTTCAGAACCCTGTGTTCATGCCCTCCCAGAGGCCATGCCCAAACCAAACACCCACCCCATCCCCTCTGCCGGAGCACGCAGTCTAGGGTCCGTCTTTTTACCGTCTCTAGAGAGTCCAGCCTCGGGCTCTGCCAGGGTGGACGTGGGGCAGCCCACAGCCCCAGGTGTGCTGGGAGGACCCAGGACCTCTCTGTTCTCACACAGCTCCCGCCCCCCACCCCAACTCAGTCCTCTTCATTGTCCTCACGCCTGCCCTCATCTCGGGTTCCGGAATCGCGTGGTTCTGTCCGTCTCCAGCGCCATGGATCTAGATTTTCAGGTTGCAGGTTTGGGACTTGAGTTTCTCAGGCCCTTTAAGCCACTTTCCAGCCGTAGACTGCTCCGCAGCTTCCAACATTTTGCTGTGGCGTCTCTTTTCCTATTCTCCTGTACCTTGAAACTTCTCTGTACTAGTGGAGCGTGGGAGGGAGTGAAATGTTTCCTCAGCTTTCTAAACCTCAGTTGCCAGAAGTCCACTTGCTCTCACTGAGGATACTAGCTTGGATGAGGCAGAGCCAGAGCTTCTGGTGGCCGACATCACTATGACTCAAAGAGAACCTGATGGATGATGGAAATGGAGCCAACAGATGGATGAAGGAGACAGATTCCTGGCAAGCTGCTGGATCCAGCCACTCCTGAAGCCTCCCCATACCTTCAGTCTCCCAGAGATGTGAGTCAATGAATCCTGTTTGCTGGTGTTTGTTTAGTCTAGTTTGACTTGAAATTCTGCCATGTATAACTGAAAGAGCCCTGACCAGGACTTGAGTCTTCTCTAAATATTATCTGCCCACTATGCCATTTGCTCCCCCCACAACCAGGGCAATTCAAACAGCACCTTCTCAGAAAGGCCTTCCCTGGCCTACCTACTATAATAGCACCCTGGCTCTCTTCTGTCTCCTCACCTGCTTTATTCCCCTCAACCATACCGGGGCCCCACCTTAGATGCCATGCACGTTCATGTAAGCGGCGTGATCAGATGGTAGAGTAGGGGCTGGCCATCTACAGTCCATGGGATGAATCTTGCCCCTGGTCTCTCTTTTTGTCAATAAAGTTTTATTGGAACACAGCCACAGTCATTTGATTGCATGGTCTACGCTGTTTTCACCCAACAATGGCAGAGCTGAGTAGTTGCAACAGAGATCACGTGGCCTGCAAAGTGTAAAGTAAATTACTACCCGGGCCTTTATGGAACCAGTTTACTGATGCCTAGAGTGTAGTGTGTAAGAAGGGGACAATCCACCAGGCCTGGGCTCCCATCTCGGCTCAGTCACCTACTCACTGTGTGACCTTGAGCAAGAATTCAGCCTCTCTGAGCCACGGTGCACTCATTTTCAAGCAGGTGCCGCCTTGTGGTTGTGAAGGAGATTCGGTCTTGCTGTAAGATGTGTAACAGACATCCGGAGTCTCCCAGCCCGAGGGGCGGCCTCTCCTTTCGCACCCGAGTGGAGCTTCCCGGAAGGTCTGTCTGCCGCAGGTGGTGGCACTTCTGCCTTGTTCACTTGGTCCCTCAGCGTCTGCGACTTGTTTTCCAAATGAATCCTGGAAATGACCCACTGGCCAGGCCCCCCGTGTCACTCCCTGTGGGTTCCAGGCCCCAGCGGGGACGGGATCCAAATCCTCTCCTGCAGCACGCAGGCCTGGCTGCCCCCAGGGCCCGGGGAAGGTGACCGGTGGCAGGTGTTCCCTCTCCATCTGCTCACGCCGCCCACACCTGGGGGAAGACCCGAGCAGGGATGGGCCTGGATGGGGCTTCATAGCTGTGGGGCGGGGGGGAAGCAGGAGTGGGATCACAGACTGAGGGGTTGCCTGCTAGCAATATCTCCATGGCAGGTTTGCGCTGCACCCGCTCACTCCAGACAGCCATCTGGGCCCCAAATAGAGAGTGTCAATGGTGTGCTTGCAAGCCTGGGCCCCCCACGGTCACTCTCTCCATTTTCCAGAATACCCTGAGCTCTGAGAATCCTCGTCCCTGGGAGAACACGTCCTTGTGGGTATGCCTTGGTGAGAAGGCCCTTCCAGGAGAGCAGGCAGGGGACCCCCGGTGGTGGCTAATGAGACCTTAGGGTCTACACAGCCTTCCCACCAGCCATGGAAAGTTCTAGATGCTTGACGCCATGACTCAGTGGCTCAACCTCTGAGTGTCCGGCCTGCACAGAGCCCTTGGGGATGTGCACATCCAGCCCCCCATGCCTTACGGGCACTAGCCTCCCGGGGCCTCAGCACATGCTGCAATTTATTAAGTTTTCCTGGGTAGATACTATTCTTTGTCTGCACCAATCCGGGCCTTCCCCAGGGCAGAGGGCGCCTGATTGCATATGTAAACACGCTTTAGTTATTCTCTGCTGTGTCATCTTCCTGTGGCTCTAACTTTCTTATTCTTTTCTTCCAAATAAGACTGAAGCCAGTTTAAGTGAAGAAATTATTCATTAAGGGAACGGTGTCAGTGTTTGGTGTTGGAACCACCTGAAGTCAATTAGGGATCAACAGAATTAATTATTCTCTCTGGGCTGAAGCCAGGAAATGGGAACCTGGAGAAACGGGTCTCCTTAACTCCCAGCAGGAAAGGGACGGGGTTTTAATAGACCCTGATGGCCCCAGTCCAGGAGCAGCGTGTGATCAGCTCCACGCTAAACGGCCGATGCATTTCAAACCAATCTCTTGGCTGGTTGGGTCTGGCGGAGGCTGGGGCTCCTTACCGCCCGGTGGAGGGTCAAATCTGGGCCTGAAAGGGGAAACCATCACCCATGAGGCCTCGGTCTCCGCACCTGTCTGGGGCTCCAGCTTCTAGGGTGAGGCCTCCAGGCTCAAGACTCATGCACCATGGGGCCCAGGGGCAGGCACTTGCCTCGGGCACAAAATTTAAAAGGGTCCCAAAACTCAGGCATCACAATAAATATTTCCATGCAATATTTTAACAAGTGCTGGGGAGGATGTGGAGAAAATTGAACCCTCATACACTGTTGGTGGGAATGTAAAATGGGGCAGCCACTGTGGAAAATAGTATGGAGGTTCCTCAAAAAATTAAAAATAGGACTACTATATCCAGCAATTCCTCTTATATTTCTCCAAAAGAATGAAACCTGGACCTCGAAGAGGTATGTGCAAGCCCATGTTCAGTGCAGCCTTATTCACAGTAGCCAAGATGTGGAAACAACCCAAATGCCCATCGAGAGATGCCTGGGTCTACAAAATGTGGTATTTACATACTATGGCCTATGACTCAGCCTTTCAAAAGAGGGAATTCCTACCATTTGTGACAAACTTGGACGTGGACAAACCTGGAGAACATTATGCTGAGATAAGCCGGTCAGAGGACAAATACTGCATGATTCCACTCAGATGAGGAGTCTAAAATAGTCAAACTTACAGATGCAGAAAATAGAACAGGGGTGGCCAGGGGAGTGGGGGAAATGGGGATGTTGCTCAGTGGGTACCAAGTTACGTTATGCAAGGTGGCGAGTCCCAGAGTTTGCTGGGCAACATCGTGCTTGTAATAACAAAGCGATATTGTACTCTGAAAATTTGTTAGAGGGTAGATCTCAGTTAAGGCTTCTGACCATGAAAAAACCAAAGCGAAAAATCAAAAAGCCAAGGGACACAAGGAAACCTGGGAGGTGACAGGTGTGTCCATTACCTTGACCGCGGAGACGGTTTCGTACATCCAGACTCATCGAATTGTGCACGTGGCCTATATGCCTGTTTCTGAAAGTCAGTTACACCTCAATAAAGCTGAAAAAATATTTTTAAAAACAAAAATGAATGCAAAACAATCCATGGTGGACAAAATATCAAAATTTTAAGTAAAGACAGCCTGTTGTTGGTTGTTGTTTTGTGACACTGTGTATGGGGCAACGGGGACACTTGTTTCCAACTGGCCTGTGTTCCCCGGACCTGGCGGCCGTGGTGTCCACCGTCACTCGGGTTTATGGAGGTTGATGACGGCATGTGAGCAGACTGGGCAACGCGGGCTTTGTGGGGTCCTGTTCTTTGACTGTGGGGCTCTCGGTCACCCGTCCCACTTGGATCAAACTATGGGAGGATCCTCCCATAAGTGCTGGTCGGGGTGCACGTGTTTCCCTTTGCATCAGGCTAGAGTGTGGCTTGGCTCGGCACCGCCAGGCCCACTCCCCCATCAAATGTCACCCCTCTGGGCTGGCCTGAGTCCAGGCCGCTCTCTCACCTTTCTGGCTGAGCGCTCTCAGCCGTGCCCCAGGCCTCTCTGGTCCTCAGGTCCTGTAGTGAGGAACCTGCGACAGTGCTGCTGATGGAGTTGCTGTGGGCTTAGATGGCACGCAGGTGGGAACGCGCCCAGTGGCAGTGGGGGCTCAGGGCAGGGCAGTGCCCTTCCGTACCCTTTGATCACCTGCACTGGATAGGTGACGGTATGATGACAATGAAATATCGCTGGACCTTGGACTGAGCGCCCGTGCCTGGCCCGGGCTTGGATGAGGCATAGAGCCTGGCAGGGGCGTGGTCGTGAGACATCTACTGGGGGCCGGAGTTTGGTGTTTCTGACCTCAAACGACCGTCCTGTCACCTCCTACAGAGGCGGGCACTTGGCCACAACCCTGTGCCCTGGGTGGCCCATGCAGACCCCGCATGCAGCCTGCGCCTGGCACATGTGGGAGGGTTAAGAGCCTGAGGTTGTTTAAGTGAAAAGGAGAAGTGGCCCAGCAGGCAGGGCCAGGGGCTGGAGCGAGTGGGCTCCTGCGGGCCGTGCTGCCGAGGCCGTTCAACTGGGAAAGCCCTGCCTGTGGCGGAGGGAGCCCAGGAGGATGGCACCTCAGCATGTGCTCACGTGTGTGTCTATGTGCTCATGCATGTGCAGGCTCAGCTGCGTATCAGCATGTACCCGTGCACATGGCCACCCATGTCTGTGCATTCTCACACATGTGCATGCATGTGCCTGCCTGCATTTGCTCGTATACCCACATACACACCACACAGGTGTATGTGTCCACGTGTGCCTGCACATGCTCATGCACGCGTGCTCACATGCACCAGCAGTGCACTCACACGGTATCCGCATGTGCACACACCTGCAGATGCACGTGCTCACGTGTCCACCATGCACTCACAGAATACTCACATGTGCCCACATATGTATGCACACATACTCACATGTGTGTGTCCGTGTGCTCAAGCGTGCATGTGTGTGTGTGTGCAATCAGCACTGACTTTCTCCCTCCTCCTTCACTGAAGGAGCCTGCCTGGCTGGCCATCAGATCTTCGTTTTTCAGTCTGGCCTCCTTGGCTCATGTGTATTAAATAAAAATTGCACCTGGTTCTGGCAATGTGCTGTGGAGAGAGGCGCTGGGCCTCTGCGTCTGCTCCGGGGACTTCTGTGAGGCTGCGGGCTCCTGCAGGAGTTGCCAAGGGAGACGGAGGTTGTGGGATAGGCACACTGCTGGGGAGGGGCTGATGAGCTCCTCCTTCCTTCTCTCCCTCCCCACTTCCCTCCTCCCTCCCTCCGGTGGCTCCGTCCACCGTGTGTTAGGATCCTGCTGGTCCCCAGGCTGGTTTCTCTGGAGAGATGCAGGGAGGCCATGGGCAGCGCTCCCCCACATTCCCTGGACCCTCCTGGAGGGCGTGTGTCACTGACCATGGGCGGAAATGTGCCCTCCCAGAATCATGGGTGGTCACAGGGAAGGCCTGGCCCCCTGCGGGGCATCCAGCCTTTGGAAAACGGCCAAGAGCCGAACCCATGGGCTGCGGTGGGCAGTGGGTAGCACGGTGGACCCACAGCCCCTCTGAGCAGAGTTTCTGAGGACTTAGCTTTTGAGAAATTTCTTCTGTGACTTATTTATGGCATGGGGAATTCTCACTTAGCCAGTAGCTTGTTTGTTTGACTGATACTAAGAAATATTGAAAGACAGGAAGGCTTCTGGGGGACAGTGGCATCTTTCTGAAGTCAGCTGGCCTCCTGAAGCCTTTCTGGCTGGGGAACGCTTTCTCTAAAAGGGCAAAAGTCCACGTGTGGACTGGAACACAGACACCCATTGGAAGCTGTTGGAAAAATGATGTTTGTACTGTGAACAGACCAGGACCCAGAAGATAAGAATTAGGATGTGAAAGAGTTAGTGGGGTGCTGACACCTGGGGTCTGGACTCAACACCTGGCATCAAAACGGACTCGGGGCCATTTCCTCCGTAGTCAGAGAAGGGGCCTGGTCCCTTTGCTCATGGGAAGGGGGACAGGCTCTCTGTGCCTCCATCCCTGGCAGTGCATCACGGAGACCCTGCTGTCTGCCAGGCCCTTCGCGGAGTACCTTGTATATATTTTCTTACTTAAACTGCACAGAACACTGAGGCATTGCCATCCTTATCTTAGAGAGGTGGGGACTGAGGCTCAGAGGGAGGACGTGACTTGCCCGAGGCACAAAGATGGTAAATGTTGCAAGCAGGTTTCGAACTCATTTCTGTCTGACTGCAAAGCTCAGGCTTGTGAACACTATTTTCTTTAGCGATCTGAAGGTGTTTATGTTCTTTAGGTGTTTGAAGGAGACATCTTGGAAACAAATGACACCCAAACATACTGAAAACGTATGAAGGCACTGCCGTTCCTTCATTCATTTAAATATATTCAAGCGTGTTCCGGAACATTCAAGGCATGTCGCAGCCAGGGCTGCAGCTGCAGACAAGGCAGGGAGCCGCTCCCCTTAGTGGTGGTGCAAGCGGGAGTCCAGCTTCAGACCTCGGGGGGTTGAGTTCCACTTCTGACACCTCCAGACCGTGCGTGTAGGGCTGGTTCCTTAACCTCTCTGTGCCTCAGTTTCTTATCCGCACACAGGGGCAGTATGAGTTCTGTCTCACAAGATATTGTGACTGTTAGATCACTTAGAACAACCTCAGTCATCACCCTCCAGGCTGACAAGTGCACGGTCAGGGTGAACTGCTGTGACTTATTAAATAATAATGTTTATCGGAATGCCTCGCACAAGGACCCACGCGACGAAACCTCTTAGAATTCAGAACCATGAAAGAGCTTGCTCATCCTGAAAACTCAGCCAGCTTCCTTTTCATTCCAAGTAGGAGTTAAATACAAAAAGTGTTTCCCTTTTTGCCCTGGCTACCAGTAAGCTCAGAGCTACAATTTTGGCAACCACTAAGTTAGCTGAAGCTTTTGCAATTTTTATTTCTTTACTTGTCTTTCAATTTTGATATTTTAAAAGCCTCAGAGGGAAGTGTTCTTTATGACCCTCAACCTGAAGCCCTTCTCAGAAGTCCTTGATGACCCCTCCTCAGATCCTTCTTACATAGAAACAAGTAAACAACAGGCAGTTCCTCAAATTCCAGTTGCTGGTGGACGGGCTCTGTGGATGCTGTGGTCCAGGTCAAGTGGAGCCCTGGTAGGTGATGGCGGGTTATGGCCCAGCAGTGGGCTTGCCTTTGTTTTTATTCACCTCTAAATCAACTTTAGAAGTATCTGAACTACCAGGAGGAAAGAAAAGACTTAAAAAGACAAAGTATATTAAGGAAAGCAATGATTTCTCGGGCTGTCACTTCAAGTGCAAGGCATTAACAAAGTACTGTAATAAGAAGAGCTACTAAAAAATGATTTATTGATACTTCAGACCTGTTAAAACAGGTTAATGTCAATACAATTAGCTCCTGGATCAAGGCAGTCCCCTGCAGAGGAAAGTTGATAAGGCTGCATTAAATGCCACTCTATCAGAGGTGGGGGCGGGGCAGCGAGGACTGTTACCACAGGGCAGGGAAGAGAGAACTGCCCTGTGACAGCGTCCACCCCCCACCCCCATCGTGGTCCCCATGGGCCTGTGCCCCGCAGGACCCTCCAGTCAGAGTTAGAGACTTCGGGGCAGCTCTGAGAAATGGTCAGTTTATCTGGAAGGCACGGCGGCTCGGCTATTTCACGGATGGGTGACTCGAGCAACTTAGGACAATATCGAGCAGTTGTGACAGTGGGAAAACAGGCAGAGAAGGGAGGCAAGTCCTGAGAACCACCTCAGCGATCGGCAGGGCTCAGGGGCTGGCCCCGGACGGACAGGTCAGAGCCCGACTCTGGGCAAGTCGCTGCCTTTCGAGCCTACTCTCTCCTTGGGCCAGTCACGTGGCTGCGGGCATCGGGCAGGACCTGTGCCGGGCACAGGGTGGGCCCTTGGTACTTGCTGAGCCCCTCGGGGTCCACCTTCGAGTCCAAGGGGCCGCTCCTTCAGGGAGCTGGACCGAGGCTGTGTGGCCTTTGGTGTTCCCCTGGCTGGTCATCAGGGTCTCACTGCCACCGCGTGAGCTGGGACAATCTCAGCGTCACCATCCCTATCCTCAATGGCTAGCTGCTCTCCTAAGGTCAGAGTGCATGAGGTGAGATCTCAAACGGCACTTTGGCGAGTGCAGTGACATTTCCATCTCCCCACGCACCCCCCACAGCCCTCCGGCCCCAGAGGCAGCAGCTGCCACCAGGTTTTGGTTTATCTTCAGACTTGTCCTGTGCATCGATGCGTGTGTGGCTCTGCACACTGTCTGCTGCTGGCTTTGTCCACTGGCCGTGCCCCTCAGCTTCCGGGGATCATGTTACAGGAGCCAACAGCACCCCGATCTTGGCGGCTTTCCTAATCAAAGGTTGAATTTGTGCTCCCAACCGGGTACAGCCGCTATGGGGACATGTCCTTCATGTGGCAGAGGGGACGACGCGGTGGCGCTTGGAGCTGCTGCTCAGTTGTGACTCATGTCACGGCTGACTTTTCATTGGCCAAAGGGAATCGCATGGTCAGGTCCGATGTCATGGGTGGGCAAGTGTCCTGTCCTGGAAGCTGCTCCAAACTGCTGGCAACAGGCGAGGAGGGGTCATTCTTCTCTCAGGGAAAGGGGAGCGAATAATTAGAAACAGTAGAATATTCTATGGCAGCAATGTACCTAGGAGATCGTTCAGACCAGTATTGAGCTGTGACCCATCCTTTCTGGGATTGCCAGCATCCATTATACGGATGTGTAATGGTTTATTCATGTTCTTATCCTTTAAGGCATTTAGGCCTTTTGAGTGCCCCAGCAGGCTGACCCCAGATGCCACCCCCCCCCCCCAACCACTGTGCTACCTGGCCTCCTAGAATTGCCGCTACGTTCTAGTGGCAGTGTCCACTGTACAGTCTAAATTTGGAGATTTAATGCTACTAAAAGCCCATCGACTTCAGAATCTACTTTTGCCCAGGCCTCTGAGTCAAGGTTTCTCAGCCTCTCAGGGCTTTTGTTCTGAAAGGGGTTTTTACGAGCCCACGTCTCCAGGCATCGATTCTGAAGGTGCTTCTAGTGTCCTGAGCCTGAGGGGCTGTGATTCTGATAGTCAGAGAGAGGGGCCCAAAGAAAGCAGAGAAGCTCTGAAGGCATGCTGGTGGGCCAGGGGCGGGCAGGGTTTGCTGGCGGGCCTGGGGTGGGCGAGGGCACTGGTGGGCAGAGTGCAGCTCACTTCTCTGCTTCCCCCTGCCCGCCGCATCCACTGTGGAGCTGGATTTCAGGTCTGGCGCTAGCCCCTGTCAGTGAGGAGTGGCCTGGAAGAGGGTAGCTGGGCTTTTGCAGCTGGGATTCAGGTCTGGAGTGTGCAGTGGAGGGTGGTGGGGTCTGGCCTGACCTTGCTGTCCTGTTCTGGGGTGAGCACTGTGTGCGGGGAGCCGGTGGTGAGACTCAGGGTGCTGGAGGGGCTTTGGCAGCCAGCTCAGTCCTTGGCCCAGCCAGTGCCTGTGGATGGATGAGGGCACAGAGCCAGGAGGCCACTTCTCTGGGATGCCCAGCAAAGCAGGGACGGGGGTGGGCCCCTCGCTCCAGACCAAGGCCAGTCCCTGCTTTCCCGAGCATGCTTTGTGGTCCAGGGAGGCTGGGGTGTGTGCAGAGAGGAGAGCCAACGGCCCAGACAGAGGTCCCTCCTCTCACGGAAAGTGCTCCGATGGAGAGTGCTCCGTCAGATGAGAGAACGGCCGCCCTGTGGCACAGTGGGAAAATTGATGATGATGGATTATCCAACAACAATCCTGTCATACCCAGGGGATGCCCCATTCTGGGCTCACCAGTAGAGCCCAGAGGGTCTGTGGGGTCCCCTATCCATGGGATCAGCCATGCAGGAGCCATTGTGCCTACTTGGAAGAAGAGGAAATGCAGCTCAGAGATGGGGAGGCCAGGCTGCCTGGGGCAGGGCTAGGCAGACAAGGACCCCATTTCTGTGACAGCGCAGTGTCCTGGGTAGATGAGGCCCTGCCATCGGGGCTGGCCCAGAGTGTCCAATATGTTGGTCCCAGGACATGTCTGGTCGGCAGAATAATGGCCCCTAGAGATGTCGGCATCCTGATTCCCTGAACCTCGAATGTCACTTCATGTGGCCGAAGGGACTTTCCACATGTGGTTCAATTAAGGGTCTTGAGATGGGGAGATGAAGCTGGAGCGTCAGAGTGGGCCCTGCGTCCCCACAAGGGTCCTTATAAGTGAAAGAGGGAGGCAGAGGGATCAGGGCCCAAGAGATGCCATGTGTGAAAGGCTCAGCTGGTCATCGCTGGCCGTGAAGATGGAGGAAGGGCCATGAGCCAAACATGGGTGCCTCTTGAAGCTGGAAAAGGCCAGGAAACGGCTTCTCCCCTGGAACCTCCAGAGGGAGGGCAGCCCTGCCTATGCCTTGACCTTAGCCCCGTGAGACCCGTTCTGGACTTCTGACCCCAGAACGTCAAGACAATAAATTTATGTTGTTTTAAGCCACTAAGTTTGCATTAATTTTTACAACAGCCACAGAAACTAACCCAGTGTGTCTAGGAGTAGATCAGTTTCAAGGCCCCCCTCAGGGCCTTGAAAGGAGAGGATGTGGGGAGATGGTCCACGGAGAGGAGAATGCGGCCTCTGTGCTCTTGAGGGATGGATGATCCGTCAGAGAGATGAGACACGAAACTAAAAGCCATCCGCGTGATGACCCGAGGCGGGGTCCGCCTGGGTGCTGGGCTCGGGTCGTCTGTGGCTGATGCCGTGGGTTCCCAGGGTTCTGGGCTGCCTGATGGCGGGCGAGGGCATCGGTCAGAGAGGGTAAGGGCGAAGTGGGATGGAGCAGTGGGGCTGTGGGCAGGGCTGGCATGGTGACCCCTGGCCGGGCCTATCTCCTGGGCAAGTGGGGGCGAGGTCCAGGGGATGACAGGCTCAGAGAGAGTGTGCAGAGTGACCACAGCCAGTGGGGTGCCGAGAGGCAGGCTGAGGTGCTTCACGACAGCCCCTGTCCCCTTCACAGAGTGTCATAGCTCCAGGGGACCTGAACGCCCCAGGATGCCGAGCTTTCCTCTGCCCAGATTGGGGTAAGCTGCTGAGGCAGGAATGGAGACCAGAACCTGGGCTCCTGGGTCCTTCTAGGATGGGTCCCTGCTGGCTTTCTCAGCATTGTCACCAGGCACTGGGTTAGAAAGCACGGGATGCCCCAGAGTCAGTCTCCCCAGTAAGGGGGACACGTGGGGACCCTGCTGGCTTGTCTCCAGGGGCAGCTTGCTCTCCCTCCCTCTCTGAGACCCTGGGCTCCAGCTCCTTCCACAGATGGGCTTCCTCCCATCTCTACGTTTGTCTTGCTGTGATCTGGCTGGTGGTGGCTCTGGTGCCAGCTCTCGCGCCTCCAGCCTGCAGGACTTTCTTGTGGGCTCGGGTTCTGCTTCTCAGTGCTGAGGTTTCAGGAGAGAGGGTCCAACTGGGCCAGCTCAGGCCGCTGCCCACCACCCATCCTGTCAGCTTTGCCCACATGGACTCAGGTTGTCTACGAATGGGGTGGAACTAGTGGGCACCCTGGTCCAGTGGCTCTTTCGAGTGACAGATGAGGGACAGTTTGGGCCGAGGTAGGTGCCCTGAGAGAGAGAGACCTCAGTGGTGTTCACTGCAGAGTCCCCGTGACCAGAACCTGGCAGGGACCGTGGGCCAACAGGTGATTTCAGATGAATGAATGAAGGAAGGAATGAGTGAGTGAGTGAGGGAGGAGATGCATCTCAGCCCTGGAGGGGATCCAGCCTCACAGGGTCCTGTCCACCCTCTGGTAAAGGGCAGAAATCCTCACCACAGTACCCCCCACCCAGGTCAGAAGCTCAAGAAACTTCCTTTCATTTCCCTGGCCACGGGGATGGCAGAGGCAGAGGAGGAAGGCCACGTCCCTGCGTGCCCGGCTGAGGAGCAGGGCCTGGAGCTGTGGGCAGCCTCGTCATGCTCCGGCCCCGACATTGCCTGGTCCTGCTCTCCTCCGTCGGGTGGCGGGGCTCTGTCCTGTTCTGGGGCCCTCTCGCTCCTGTAATGAGGAAGGATGTAACGAGGAAAGTGGCCCCCATTCCCTGGGGCCCAGGGGACCTGTCGCAAGAGGTCCTCTTGTTCCTGTCTTGGTCGGAAGCCCAGGAAAGGGAGGCCCTTTCGGTTTCCTGGCCTGATTGTGCTGAGGGCTCTGAGGAATGTCTCTTCCTGAAGCAGCATTTTCCTCCTGAAAATTACGCATCACATCCTGTGCTGTCCTGTCCTGTCTCTCATCTGAGCCCTCTAACAGCTTTGCAACCCCCATGGCCTGGGCACGAGCGTCCACAGTGTCACCCTGTCGCCCTGGAGGCCAGGGCCAGCTCCAGCCCTCTACGCTCCTGAACAGCAGCATTTGGAACCTCACCGCCGGGATTGCTGCCTGGGGGCCGTGGCCGTGGGCATCAAGCCCAGCAGTGCTGTTGACCAGATGGTCCCTGGGGCCGAGGGGGTGCTCAGGGGTCCTCACTGATGCCCTGCTGTTCAGTCCAGTGGCACTTTCCCCTCGATCTGCCTGAACGCTTTGGGGTAGAGCTGGGGCCCCACTTCTTCTTGGGGGCTTCTTGAGAGAATGAGGGTCTCCTGTTCATGGAGGAATTGGCAGCTGGACCCGCCCCCACCCCATTCCTGGAGGGCTCACCCACCTGGGGCCACCTGGAAAGTGGGAGCCAACTTGTTCCCTCCTGGGACCAGCCCAGGGCTCTGACCACACCAGTTGTCATCCTCTAACCAGACCTGAAACCAGGGCCAAGTCCTGTCTGGTGGCTCTGTGAGTCTGCAGTGCTGGCTTGGCCCCAGCTCAGAGGAAATGGCCAGCAAAGGGTATGGAATGAATGGACGATAGACAATTGAATGATTAACCCATTAATCTTTCAGCTCAGATAGGCAAAGTGCAGCTGTCAGATGGAGACGCTCTGCCGAGATAAATAGGGTGGTCTGCCCGAGATTTCCAATGACCAAAGTCCTTTAATACACAGAGGTCCGTGGGGCCGGCCCCATGGCCGAGTGGTTAAGTTCGCACGCTCCACTTTGGCGGCCCAGGGTTTCGCTGGTTTGGATCCTGGGCGCGGACATGGCACCGCTCATCAGGCCATGTTGAGGTGGCGTCCCACGTGTCACAACTAGAAGGACCCACAACTAAAATACACAACTATGTACTCTGGGGATTTGGGGAGAAAAAGCAGAAAGAGAAAAAAAAGAAAAGAAAGAAAAAAGAAGATTGGCAACAGTTGTTAGCTCAGGTGCCAGTCTCTGAAAAAAAAGAAAAAAAGACACAGAGGTCCATCCCCTGATGTGGGAAGTTCCTGCATGAGACGGACCAAAGGGCCGTGGTGTCAGCCGGGGGTGGGATTTGCTGAGACCTTCATGTCACACTCCAGCGCACATTGGAGACTGGCTCTGAGCCCACGGCCACTGCGGGACCTGGAACCCCAGTCACACCTGGTGGGCAGTGGACTGTCCATCTCCAGGAGAGGGAAGCATGCATGACCAAGGCTGTATTCCTCCCAGCCGTGACTCTCTGGCTCTGTCTCTCTCTCCCTGTTGCTTCATCTCTGTCTCTGTCTCTGTCTCTTTGTCTCTCTCCCTTTCTCTGTGTCTCCCTCTCTCTCCATCTTTCTATTTCTGTCTCTCTCTTCCTCTCTCTGTCTGTCTCTCTCCATGAAACCAGAGGTGGCCCTGGACCCATTCCCCACTACATCAGGATGGTTGTCCCGAGAAGGGGAGGGCAGCAGACCTTGGAGGGCACTGGTTTATCATCAGCACCAGGATGTGAAGACCCATCACAGACTGAGGCAGCCTGGCGGGGAGCAAAGCCTGGCCTGGGGCTCTGCGACCTCTCCTGCTTCTGCAGCCTGGCTGGCTGTCTGGCAAAGAGCAGGCTTAGCAGCGTTTATGGGATGATTGACAGGTGGAGGAAGAGCGGAGAGAAATGGTGCCTCCATGTGCAGTTGCTGTAGGCGCATAATGGATGGAGGGCTTGTCTCAGGCGTTGGAAATGCCCCCTGATGGATAGTCGTGGGAGCATCTCTCGCCGTGCTGGCAGCCCCTCCATCAGAGGACGAGGCCTGCTGGAGGAAGTCCCTGTGACCCTCCCAGGCTCAGGCCTGTGGTGGAGCCTCCATGACTGAGCTGATCAGGAGAGAGATCAGTGGCCTGACCCTGGGGACCAGACTGTCCATGGATGATGACCCCTAGTCCTCTCGCTGGTGGCACGGTGGCCCGGTGGCCCGGGGGTACTCACAGGAGGACAAGTTAACCTGGAGTCCGGCTCTGCGCCCTGGGGTCCCAGGCTCTTCAACACAGCTCATTGTTCTCCTGGGGAGTCAGGACCCTGTGTTGGACACCTTCCAGCGTTCTAGGTGCTGCATCTGGGACAGCAGCCCATGCCTTCCTGGATCCTGCAGGCTGAGGGGGACGAGTGAGCACCGTGGAGGAATCGCACGTTTCCATAATGTGGACAAGTGCTCCCAGGTGGCCTTGAACACAGCCTGGAAGAGAGGCGGGTTTTCATCAGGCGCAGACGTGGAGAAGGGCCTTCCAGGCAGCGAAACCGCATCCGCGGGGTGTGAGGCAGTGGGTCCCGGGCACGCAGTAGTAACACCACGAGGCTTCACGTGGCCAGAGGAGCTGGGGACACGTGCCAGGTAGTGCTGCAGCTGTGGGCCGGGGCCAGAGCAGGACGGACCTCAGCAGGGGGGAAGTTCTCCTGGGGCCACAGGAGGCTCCCTCCTGAGGGGGGCGGCTCAGGCGATGGGGTCACTGTCCCTGCAGAATCAGAACATGTGCAGGCTCGATGGCATGCACATGATCTCGCCGAAAAGTGGCCGAGAGTGGTGGTGGGGGGTCTTGTTGGCCCAGGTGCTGCCCCTCTGCACGTGACCCCCACCCCCATCCGACCCTCACGCCCAAGGTGAGAGCTGCAGGGGCAGAGGCAGTGGGAGGCCCTTGGTCATGATTCCAACGGCAACAGCTCTCCCATGGGTGGTCACGTGGACACGGGTTTGTTTGCTCTGCTGGGAGGCAGATGATCTGCTTCACCGACCTCCCCCATTCCAGTTGGGGCATTTTGTGGAGCCGTATTTAACGTCTCATACTTTGGAAGGCACAGATGTGGTGTGTATGTATTAATGAGCAGCCTCCATCTGCCTATTGAAGATATTCCGTCTCATTCAATTTTGGAAGCTCTTAGGGAGGCAGTGTAATGAGGTGGGAGAAGGCCTGCCTGAGAAGGCTGCAACCTGGCTCTGCCTCCAACCACCTGTGTGACCTTGGACAACTTACTTCCCCTCTCTGAGCCCTGCGCTTTCTAACTAGAAAATGAAGATCTTAGGCTTGATGTTCTTCAAGGTCCGCTTCAGTACTGACATTCTGAGTAACCATGGTTTTCTCTGTGTGTGTTTTATAAGATTTGGCATATAAAAAACAAAGAGTTCCCTCCAGGGGCCATACTTCCTCAGTGACCTCTAGTACCACTCTTTATAAAAACCCCTGCTCCATTAGATCTTTACTCGATTTGTGTAATCAGGGTCTTCAACTGGCATCCTGGCTGACTTCATCCAGGGCTGAGCACCTTCATCCACCCACCCAGAAACTCACCCATCCATCTTCCTGTCTAGCCATCTCTTCAATCTATTCATCCCTCCATCCAATCAACCCATTGTCCCATCCATCTATTCATCTATCCATCCATCCAACCATCCATCCATTCATCCTGTCCACCCTCCCATCCATCCATCTGTCCATCCATTCATTCATTCAACCCACTCACCCACTCATGCTTCCACCACAGCAGGTGCATGGAAAGAACATGGATCTAGGGTTCTGAATGACCAACAATAGAATCCCAGATATTCCGCTAATTGTGGTCATCATTATGTTTGTCTATCAGATCACCTTCCCAGCAGACCCCTGCCCTGTCATTGTGCACATTCCTGTCCAAAGTGGTGGTCCTGGGGCATAAGTCGAGTCAGCCAGACCATCCCTTCTGTTAGTCTTGGGTGAGGGAGGGCGGTGGCGCTGGGCCATCCAGAGGCAGCGCCGAGACGGGAGGCTAGCAAGTGCCTCTGTCAGGCCTCGGAGCTGCCCTGTCTTCTGGCCCTTTCTCTGTCTCGGCTGCTCTGGCTTATTTGTAGGTTTTGGGACCCACTCAGTGTCCTTCAAATAAACCCCCTTCTTTGTCCGATTTCGCTCTGATTTCTGTTGCTTATGACTGCACTTACTGATTCATTCTAGGAGGAGTCTGCCCCAGGGAGCTCACACTCTACTCAAGGGAAACAGACAGCCCACAAGAGGGAAAGTCTGTGCCCAGGAACATCCCATGAGGGTCAAGGTGAGAATAATCAGGGAGACAGACGTCCGGGAGACGCGGGTGGGAGGTGCGGTGTGGAGGTGGGAGGGGGTATCTCAGAGGAGGGGGTGAGGGAAGGAAGGTGCCTGGTTATCCAGAAAGGATCCCTGGAGAGGTTATTTTAACTCAGGGATTTGGAGAAACAATGCAACGGCTCATTGAGACAAAGTACACTGATTCTGAGGCAAAAATAATTTTATGAATGTTCACAAAGGCAACCGCCAGGCACCGGCCCATTGTCCAGCCGCCCACCTGAGAGGCCCACGAAGGGTGCAGGGTGCTGGGGAGGGGCAGCCGACTGGCCACCTAGTCCCAGGGCGTCCAGGCCTTGTCCCACAGCAAGCAGGCGATGGGGGTTGTGGCCGTGAGATCAGCTCTGGCCGGGCCTGCTGGTGGAGCAGAGGTAGCAGCGGAACCCTCCTGGCCGTGGGCGGGTCTGGGTGGGCCCTGGACTGCAGTTGGAGCGGGGGAGAAAGGGGAGAGGCGGCCGGAGGCCCCGCCCTCTCTGGTGTTCCCATTTTCCTGTGCTGGGTATGGCTGGAGGGGTGTGAGGCAGCAGCCCGACCTCCAGGCTGCAGGCCATTAATTCTTATTATTAATAAATAACAGCTAATCTGTGCCTCCCTTTATCTCCAGGCTTCAGTAGAAAGCTATTTTCTTTAAGAAGTTATTTTCCAATTACTGAGTTGAGATTTCCTCCTACAGACGAGTTTGTTTAGTGAAGGAAAGTGTGACGGCGATGGTTCACGTGTCATCCAGTGTTCGTGTCACTCCAGATTATGCCAAGCCTTTGTGTCTGCCTCATGCCGCTTTTCATAAAAACCACGTATTAACCAGGGTTGACTGTTATTACTCCAATCTTCAGATGAGAAAACGAAGCTTCGGAGGAGTTTAATAGCTTGCTGAAGGTTGCAAATCCAGTTCCCCGTGGAGCCAGCATGCAAATTCAGGCGGCGCCATGAGGAAATCCTGCATCCGTGTGTGCTCCAAGAGAAACGCACCCCCCGTGGACCACACTCCCCCCAGAGCACCTGTTCCACTCCCAGCGGATCCCTGTGCTCAGCCGGCACCAGCCCCGAGTCCGGCCGCTGGCCTTGGTGGGGTGCCTCCTGTCTTCTCAGCCCGACAACTTCATCTGCCAGTGTGGCCAGTGCCAAGACCTGCCCCCGAGGGCCCCTCGAGGACCACACGAGAATGAGCGTGAACGCACGGATGCAGCGCCTGCCCCAGAGCTGCACGAGGCACACGGTAGCTTTTATTGTGGCCATATATGTTTTTATTTCTCTATCTTTGAGGTTGAACTGAGTAAACAGTTTGGAAGCATACTATATTTTTTCCCAAACAGAAGATGGAAGCTGAACGCCTCCCTCCCTGCCTCCTCTGCGGGACTCGCCTGTGGCCCTGGACCAAGGCAGCCCTCGCCCAGGACGCTGCCAGGGAGGCAGCGGTGCACAGCACACGCTGGCGGCTTGTTCGGGGTCCTGACAGCAGGGCCAAGACGCTGCGGGGAAGAGACTGCGCTTGGGCGGAACAGAACTACTAGGAGGAGGAGGGACGTGAGGTTGTGTCTGCCGCCCTCTTCTCAGCACAGGGACAGTGCACTGTGTGTGGCTGGCACGCGGTGAACCAGATGACCAGGAAATCTGGCTGGCCACGGTGGCATCTGTGCTGGGTCTCAGGAATCTGGGGGTGACTCTGCAGGGGGACAGGGTGCTGTTGAGAAGGTCTTCTGCAGAGGGGTGAGGGAGCAGGGGGCCAATGTAGGTTCTGGGTTTGTCTAAGGAACAAGGCCCATTTGGCCCAGGTGTGGCGAGTGCAGGGGCCTGGTGGGGGGCCTAGGGACCTAGGGGCATGAGGTGGCTACCCTACTTCAGAGGGCTTTGAACACCAGGGGAGAGGCCCTCTGGCCGATCACCATTCTCCCTCTGCATGGAGAACCTGGGGAGGCATTGGGCTTTTGCTCAGGAAGCTCAGCTCTCCAGGAACAGTGCTTGGGCAGCAAGGTGAGGATGGATGGAGGGGAGAGTCTCTTAGAACCCTTTAGGAGACCCTGTCAGTGCCCTGGGGAGGGGGACGAGGCTGGAAGGGAGGGGTTGGAAACAGAGAGAGCTGACTGCCTGGCTGTGGGCATCCAGAAGGAAAGTGGGGTCTGCGCTGTTTCCGAGACTGCTACCCCGGTGATGCTGAGGCTGGCAGGACGTTAGCAGAGAGAGGAAGCTGCCTCAGGGGGAGGATGTTGTGTTTCGACTGATCAATTGCCCGACTGAGGAGTATTTATTGAGCACCTCCTCTGGGCAGCATTCCCCAAGATAACCCCAGACTCCTCCAGGAGCGCCCTTCTGGTCGACCCATCTCAGGGCCATTTTGCCAAGGTGGCTACCCCAGCCCCCACTGGCCCTGGCATCTCTCCGGGTACTAAGATGCAGAGGTGAGGGACACGGGCTGAACCCTGCAGACGTGCCCTTGCCTGTGGAGTAGAGCCGTTTCAGCCTAAGACCCCTCCACCACTCGGAATGTGGATTTAGCTCAGGAGAACTCATCTGAAATAGATATTTCTCTCCACTGCTGGAGGGATTTATTGGCAAAACTAGCCATCTATTAACATTATCTGGGGACTCTGCACTGGTGAGAATAGATACTATAAATCTTAGTTGTATAAAAACCCAGGAGCTAGAAGGCTTTAGTGGACGGCAAATAGAAAAGTCCAATGAGTTCAGACCTGTTTATTTTACTTAGAGGGAAAGGACGTTCCGTACCCAGCCAGGCAGGAAATGGGTTTTGGGGACGGCCACTTAGCCCAGCTGTTGGCCCTGAAACTGTGGGAGTAATCGCTGCTTGCAATTAGAGCAGACGGCTCAAAGGACCATATTTTGTAGCCAAGTGATGGAGGCTTCAGGTTTCTGGAAAAGTCAGGATTGAAACTTTAGGCTGGTGGCCGTGGGGCCTGTTGGGAAGGGAGATTCCAGAGATAGGCTCAGAGTTCAGGATCTAGGCCCCAGGGATGTGTCTGATTGAGACGACCCTGTGTGCGCAAGCTGCTCTGGCATGAGCCTGGGGCGAGCAGGTGCCCCAAACTCGGTCCATCCGATCCTCTGCACCAGCGGGTGGCATCCTTAGTGGTTGGGAGCAAGCATGGAAGAAATGGGTGGACTTTGTCCTTTCATTCATTTCCTGCTGAATCCTCAAAGCCCGGGATGTGCAGAGAAGGGCCACAGTAAATACATGCCCAATAGCGGAGTGATTAATCTCGGCAGGAGGTCCTGGGGTGGCAGCTGAATGGCTCTGAGCCCCTCCCGCCCAGAGCCTCTCTGCGCCCGACCCACCTCTCCTGCCTCATGCAGACCTGCGCTGCCTCGCATCCCTCAGAGAGATTTCTTTTCACTTAAACTAGTCAGTGGCAGTATCCAGTGATGGCAATTAGACCCCCAGTGGATCTGCGGCATCAAGGACCCCCCCCACGTACCCAGCACCTGGACACGGTGCTGGAGAAGCACGAGATAAAGGGGTGAAGGCATGAAGTGGGCACAGGAGGGAGTCTGGACCCCCTCCACACTGGGCCTTGAGGAACTGCCTCCCCAGGAGGGAACACGACTCCCCCAGAGGGGTGAGCTCTGGGCCAGCGGCCACGCAGAACCCACTTGCCACGGGGGGCTCCTGCCTCCTCCCGCCCCCTGAAGGTGGGGTGGATTGTGATCGGGCCCTGCGTTAGCTTTTGCTGTGGCCTGGAAGAGATCCCACGGCAGCTTTGTGACAACATGGCTGCGTTTCAGTCACTGCTGTGGATGGAATGTTTGTGTCCCCCACATTCATAACCCCCAGTGGGACAGCATTAGGAGGTGGGGTTTGGGGAGGTACTTAGGACAAGAGGGTGGAGCCCTCCTGAATGAGATTAGTGCCCTTACGCCAGAGGGAGGATCCCTCCACCGTGAGAGGACAGAGCGAGAAGAGGATTGTCTGCAACCAGGGCGCAGGCCCCCAGCCCCGGGCACCGGATCTGCCCGCACCTTGAACTGGGCCCTCCAGCCTCCACAACCGAGACATAATGCTGGCTTTTAAGCCCCTGGGTCTGCAGTGTTCTGTGAGAGCCACCTGTGCTGCTGAAGACTGTCACCTAGGTTTATTCTGCATTCACATCCTCTCTCTAATGTGCCCTGAGTGGTAGTGGACCCGCGGGGAGGCTGTGCTGGGTGACAGCAGTGAGCAGTCATAGCGGCTGGAGCGCCCATCGGTCCTGCTTATACGGCACCCACTCGGGCCCGGAGACGGCAAACAGGACCTCAGCGCCGGCTCCTGCTGGTGAGCGAGGGGAGATCGGGCTCAGCTCCCGACACCCTCTGCCAGGCCTGGCCTCGGGCTTCATGGTTATTTCAACATCCTCCTCCTGAAAGAGCAATTGGACAGGTCGGGCGCCCGTGGTGGCAATTCGGAATCCTTCAGAAATATCAAGAGAGGATCCTTCCAGAACTTCTAAGAACTCCGGAGGATGTGAAAATAACAACAGAGCCCTGTGCCTCTGCTCCTTGAGTCCTCCACCCCTTTCTTTGGTTCTTTCTTTCTCCCTGTGACTGGCAGACGTAAGGCAAGATGCACTGGACAATTCTGTGGCCAGAATCAGGGCGCCACCCCAGGCCTGCTCGGGTGCTGAGGTCCTGATCAAGGCTTTCTCTCTCTGGGCCTCAGTTTCTCCGTGGCGAGGAGCCGGGGCTGGACTTTGAGACGCAGACTCTCCCAGGTTGCTTTCAGCCACCGCTCCCTGCAGCTCTGTCTTCCACCTTTGAGAAATGGACCTACGCTTTCTGGGGAGAGGGGCCTCAGGACGAGCAGCCATAGTTAGTATGGATGCCCTGCAACGCAAAAAGTTAGAATTAAATAAAAAACAAAAGGTGAGGGTCACAGGTAACCAGTTAAATGGCCACTTCTCCAAGGCCTTTTGCCCACGTTGGGGTCAGAACAGCCCCTGTCTGGTCTGTCAATTAATCTCCCCCTCCCCCACCACCTCCTTTCGCCTGGGAGCTGCCGCTTTCCACAAATTGAAGGGAAAAGAGAAACTGGCCGGTTGCAGACGCGTGGAGCATCTCCCGTTGTGCAAATGCCAGGGAGCGGGAGGCACTGATCAATTTGCAGGGCTGAGACGGCGGAGGGCCCCGGGAGGAGAGGCGGGCCACACGCCGAGCCCGGGTGGGAGAATTAATGAAGGCGCTCCGGAGATGAAAGAGCGCGGCATCTGAAATGAAGCCCAGCGGGTTGTGAGAGTTCGGGACGAGTTTCAAAGAGCAGAGCTGGCAGGGTCGTGGGCTAATTACCTGGCGAAGACGGGATCAGAGGTTGCGTCTACGCAGCCCCCAATGTCCAAGGGGAAAGGGAGACAGGCGGCCTGCCGGGGCTGGCCGATTGGGCAGAGTGGGAGACAGTTTAGGCCTCCAAATCTACCCCAATCCAGTCCTGTGGCTGAAAGGCTAGCATCGCTTACTCTTCTTTTGGGCCTCAAATTTGGAAATTGGTGGGTTGGTGAGGGACCTTGAAGCTGACTAAGCTCCGGGCCCAGAGGGTTAAGCAGGGATGGGGGCTCTCAGTCTTGGCGTTTCTTTTCCACTCCGTCAGGTGTGTGCCACCTCGGTGCCAGCGCTGTCCTTCACATGGACAACTTACTCCCATGACAACACTGTTGGGAAGGTTCCAAAATCACATCCTTGTTAGAGACGGGGAAACTGAGGCCCAGAGAGGTTAGGTGACGGCCCTGAGGTTACTCAGCTGGTCAGTGGCAGAGGGAAGGTCCCACCCTGGGGGCTTACCTGTACTCCCGACCACTGAGAAGCACTGCCACTCCCTAGGGACGCAGTGGAGGGGCTGGTGGTGGCCGAGGGCCATCAGAGGAGATGGTTCCTGAGGATGGAGCAGGAGCTCGTTGGGAGCTGGAGGGTTGGGAGGAACTCATTCCAGGCAGAGGAACAGGGTGTGGGAGGGGCACAGAGCAAGGAAGCGAGGACAAGTTTGAGCGACCAGGAGCAGCTCTGGGTGGCACGTGTGGCAGGGTGGTGAGGGTGGGGGGCCAGGTCAGGCAGGGCCTAAGGACCTCATCCAGGGCCCCAGGAGCTCTGGGGGTAGCTCGAGGTGGGTGTGGGGTCGTGGCCGGCCGTGCATTCTGGAAGGCTCTCCCTCGTGTCCTTTGGGAGTGGAGGTGGGTGAGACGGCCTGGGCTGGAGGTCCACGACTCACTGAAGGGTGCATCCTGGTGATGGACTTGGAGGGACTTGAGTGACTGCTGTAAGGACTTGGCAAGTGTCCTGGGCTGGAGGGGGTATTGTCATCTCCATTTCACAGATGACAGACTGAGCTTATGCTTTCTGTATCAGTTAGCTCTTGGCATGTAACAAGCTACCCCACAGTTTAATAACTCAAAACGAAGATTGCTTCTTATTTCTCTGTCTGCAGGTCTGCTGGGTGGACCTGGGCTACGCTGGGCTGGGCTCCTTCCTGCATTGGGGTCAGAGGGCGGGCCAGCTGAGGCCTGGCTGCCTGGGAGAAGCTTGCTTCTGCTGCATCTGGTCTTTTGTCCTCTAGCAGGCTGGCTGTGCTACTCATATGGCAGCTGGGCAGGGAGCCGAGGCCGGCAGGGCCCCTTGAGGCCAGGCTCACAGTGGGTTGACGGCACTTTTGCTGAATTCTTTTGGCCAAAGCAAGTCAGGAGGCCCACCCATATCCAAGGGGGAGCTCAGACTCCAGCTCTTCTGGGAGGAGCAGCCAAGTCACACACAAGGAGCACAGGGAGAGGTGGGACGTTGGACCAGTGATGCAGGCAGTAAGTTCTCTCGAAGCCCAGAGAAGGGACCATCAGGATGGGCTTGACCGGTCAGGCAGCACTTCTCAGGGGAGGTGGGACTCTCCAAGCTCTAAGCATGAGCTTGTATTATAAAGTTCATTTCTTTGCTGAAATTCAAGGCTCATTAAAATTTTTTTTTAAACCTGGTATGGCAGAAGGTAGGCTTTGCATCACGCCCCTCACATCTCCGATGAGTTTGCGAGCAGGCCGATTGCAGATACATAATTAAAGGGACTTGACAAGAATCAAGGCGGACTGGTTTCCGCTGGAGGTTCGGGGAGTTAATTACCAGTTCATACTCTGCAGCGATGGGCGAGCGTGAGACTTTTGAAGTGGGGAGGGCTGGGAATTCGCTTGGAAGATGCAGTGAACACGTACGTGTCAATACTGATCTTGTCAGTCGTGGTCTGGAGACGAGGGAGGGTGCTCTGCGCCTGGCTTCTCATAGATGCAGGAACGTCTCTTTCCATGAGACCTCCATAGCGTTGCCCTGGAAACCGGGCTCAAGGATCAGCCCCATCAGGCCCCAGGGCACCCCTGCTGCCCCTCGGGGATAGAGCAGAGTGCTGAAGGAGTTTTAGGTGGACTAAAGATGGGGTTGGAGACCGGGACTCATACAGAGAGGTCTTTCTGCTGTGTGGGTTAGAGACTGTGTGGAACAATCCACTGGGCTCTGTGCTCCCAAATCCTTCATCCAAGATGGCTCTCCCTGTTCTTTGAAGAGAGGCCAAGGGCAAGGACGCTGCACTCAAGGGGTCTGGCTCCTCCTGGTCTCTCTGCGCCACTCTCTTACACGCTGGGCCTCACCCACTTCTGTGCTCTCTCTAGTCCTTGCTTCTACCCTGCTGGTTCTGCTACCTGGAACACTCTGGAACATTCCTCCTATTCCCTCCCTGCCTCTCCCACCCAGGAATGGGCGGGCAGCAGACCTGACATGTATTCACGTGGTTGAACTCGCCCTCTGTGCTCATGGCCCCAGTGCCAGGTACCTGGAGGGACAGTCCTGGACCCAGCCTGCAGCGAGGAGCCCAGATGACTGCTGTGGGACTGCCCTCCGAGCCCAGCCTGGTCAGCTCATCTGTGGGTGACCTGGAGACCTTGAAGTGTGAGAAGAAATGCCTGTGGTCAGAGGCGTCTGGGTTTCAGAGCCATTTGTTACGCAGCAAAGGTTGCCTGACACACCTGGCTACACCCTCTCACTTTTTCTATCTCGCATGATGTCACCTCCTCCAGGAAGCCTTCCTTCGCCCCCAAGTTCTGGGTTGGGCGCCCCCCATGTGCTCCCCATCCTGGCCCTTGTCTTGCTGTATCATCACCATTTTTCCCTGTGTCTGTGTCCAGCTCTCCTGCAGGCTCAGCGAGGGCCAGGATGGCCTCCCCTTGCCTTGTGCTTGGTGATGCCTCATTCTTCCTGGTCCTGCCCACAGCCTTCTGCACATAATTCAGGAGTGAATGCACAGAGGGCCTGAGCCAGGAGGAGTGGGCTTGTCAACTTCCTGGGTGTGACATCTGCTCTGCTCTTTGCAAGCTGTGTGACTGTGGGCAAGTCACTTACCCTCCCTGAGTCTCAGATTTCTCACATGAAAATGGGGATAATTGTGCCAGGTGGCAAGGTGAGGTGCTGTGTGAGCAAAGGCCCAGCTGCGAGCCTGGCGCACGGTAGGTTCTGGACATATGACATGCCCCCTTCACTTCCACTCCCACTGTGACAACCTACCCCCACCCCTGTCCGCACTGTGGGCCCACCTGTGCTCAGTCTCTCTGAGCCTCAGTTTCCTCACCTGCGCAGTGTGGGGGCAATAATCACAGTTGCCTGTAGGGGGGCTGGTGCAAGGGGGCCTCGGCTCCAAGGGACCCCGCCTGGTGGTTGTGGGTCTCCGCTACCTCCCCCGGCTTGGCCTTGTCTTCCCCCTGCTTTTCTCGACACAGCCGGGGTGCCCGCCCTGGCCTCTGCTCCAGGCCCACCTGGCCTCGGCATACAAACAGGCACGGGGCAGCCCTCTCCTGCCAGCCCCCTTGGCCGACCCCAGGGGCTCCCCTGACCCCCACTCATGTGAGCATGGGGTCGCCCAGTGTTTGGGCGCAGGCCATGCCTGGTGTCTGTCTTCAGGAGGGTTTAGCGGGAACACAGTCTATGCAGGAATGGTCTGAGCTGCAGGGACCACGTGACGGGAGTGGTCAGCGCTGCCACATCTCACTGCAGGGTCTCGTGTCCTTCTCCAGGGTCCTCTGCTTTCTCTGCGTGGCCGTGAGCCCCAGAGGAGATGGCTGGGCCCGAGGTCATGGCCGCCACCTTCGGCTAGGGTCTCCCACACCGCCTGGTGTAGTCTTCATCCAGACCAGCTGGAAAGAGGGACCGGCAGCCTGTGTCACCCCTGCTGACTTTCTCACCTCTGTGCTTCAGGCCCCTCATCCGTAAAAGGTGATCCCAAAGTCCCCTCTGCTGAGTGGAGCTGGAAGAAACGAATTAATGAGTTAAACGTGCTGAGAACAGAGTGTGACGCGCGTGCTGTGGTAACCATTGTCATACGTGTGTCGTCCTTGTGTTTTCTGCACACAGCGGCGTGCACACACCTTCACTCGGGGCCTGCTGGACCCAGACACCTGGAAATAAGTTGTGATTGTATCCCACAAACCAGACCCTGCGAATATGTTAAAATTCTTGTTTCAGGGGAGCAAAGGTGACGCCTGCGCCTTGTGTGAGATCTGAAGGGTACAGTAAGCCTCCAAAAGACAAAAGCCACTTGCATTTTCCACCCCCGGTGATGACTGCTGACCTTCCACTCAGAATCTTTTCTGGTTTATTTCTCCTTCAACGCCCGGCGCACACACATCAGCCAGCTATGTTGGAAACTGAATTGCTGACGATTCGAGGCTCCGTTTTTCACTTTACAACGTATTCTAAACTTTTCTCGTGTCTCAGGCCTTTGTCTGCAGCCCGAGTGTGGATGGCGGTGTCATCTGTCTTTGGGATGTGCCACTTCAAATACTGCTTGGGTTTGACTCTCATAAAGATTGCAGAGACCGCTATCTCATCGCTACATTTTTATGCAAATACACAACAGGCTCTCCAGGGTAAATTCTTAGAAGTGGATATGTTGGGATAAAAAGTATGCACATTTGAAATACTTTTGATACAAATTGCTCAGTTGGCCTCCAAAAGGCAGGGGCGCGGGGCTGAGGGCCTGCTGTCTGCACCCCGCCAGCAGCAGGCAGGGGCACTAACCTGCAGTCCACTGGGGGCTACAAGTTGTTCCAGGGGCTCCTCGCAGCCCCCCTGAGCTGGGCATGGTTGCACACACCCGTGACGCTGACGGATGCTGTCTGTTGTCCTCCTGCACGCTGGGCCCCTGTGCCATAGTGGCCTCTGATCTCCTGGCACCCAGGGGCGGCTCGGGCAGGGAGGCCCTCTCGCTGGGAGGCCTTGGTTGTAGTTTGCGCCCTGAACTGGTGCAGGGTCACGTTTCCCCTGGTGAGGGCTGGCCCGGGCGTCTCCCCTCCCAGGTGTGGGAATGCTGAGCTGGGGGCAACCCGGCAGGTCAGCCAGCTCTCTGGGGCTCTGGGCTTGCAGGAGTTTAATTAAATGAGAAACATCCTTGATTTAACTGATCATAAAGTGGTTATTTTTAGTATTTGCTGTCAAATTACTGCTGTGCTGCTGAGCTCATGGGCAGCGTGGCTGAGTAGGCGCCACGCCTGGTTTGGGCCCGCCTTTGCTGTGTGACTTTGGGCGAGTGGGTTGATCTCTCTGTGCCGCCATTTCTTCCCCTGAAGTGTGGGGAATCCTGATAGTGCCCAAGTTCACTGCTTGTTGTGTGATGAGAATGCAGCAGGCTCTTCACCCAGAGTAGAAGGCCCAAGAATGGTGGACGTTACTGTTCTCACCATCGAGGGGACATCAGGGGGTGCTTCCAGCTTAGAGAAGGGGGTCTGTCCGTAGGTCCCCCGGGCCCCGACAGAGCAGAAGAGCGGGGAAGAGGGGTTGGCAGGGGCTCCTCTCCTGCACCCTTCTCCCCTCAGACGGCCAACTCGGGCGGTCGCTGAGCACGCAGGCGTCTGCCCTGAGGTTCCCCTGCACACGAGGAGCAGACTTCCCACAGCACGGTGCCGGCTGGCAGTCTTTTCCCACTCAGATCATGGAGGAAGGCGAGCCCGTCTGGGGCCCCGTGTGCCGGGCTGGTACATGCGAGGGGCTTCCTTTGACCCTGATCTTACCATGACCTTGTGAGATGGACATGTCTACCTCTCCATCCTGCAGAGGAGGAAGCTGAGGCCTCAGGACGTGTAAACTGTTATGATTATGAGTGTTAGGGGTCGAGTTGGGTCCCCCCAAATTCACATGTTGGTGTCCTAACCCCAGGACCTCAGATGTGACTGTATTTGGAGACGGGCCTTTAAAGAGGTGATTAAGGTAAAATGGGGTCATTGGGTGGCTGTAATCCAATAGGACTGGTGTCCTTATAAGAAGAGGGGGCTAGGACACAGACGCACAGACAGATGGTCATGTGAGGACAGCCGTCCACAAGCTGAGCAGAGAAGCTCAGGAGGCACCAGCCCTGCCAACTCCTCACTCTCGGCCTCTGGACTGTGGGAGAGTAAATGTCTGTGGTGTTTGTTACGCAGCCCTCGCAGACTCATGCAGTGATGTTTGGTTTAATGAGGTTGGGCCACAGCCTGAGGCCACAGAGCTGGGAGGGGCTGAGCTGGGCTGCAGCTCTCTCTGTTTGGCGGAAGCTCCTTCCGTCGTCGGCCTGTGAGGTCCGGCAGCCAGATTGGCTGGTGTCAGGGGAAGTTAAGAGATGTCCCAGAGGCCTGCTGGGTGACTGTCCCTGGACTGGACTTCCTGTGTGTTAAGTGACGGGTGGACGTTCTGCGGCCCCGCAGCTCTCTGGGGGCCTCTGCAGTTCTAAAAGCACCCGGGCCCCTTGAGCTGCTTCCGGTGGCTCACGTGGCTGCAGTGGGTGTGGGCCCCCCCCCCCCCCAGGCGGCTGTGATGATAAAACAGGAAATACAGACACACCCGAGGCCAGAAGCCTCTCACGGCCGCCTGGAGCCTGGGGTTGGTGCACACCTGCAGCAACTGCTGGTTCACCCCCAATTCTGGGGCCGATCGACCAGCCCGCAGCTGTTAATTAAACCCAGGCTGGTTCCCAAGCCATCGCTAGAGGAACACGTTTCTTCGGGATGTTCCCAGTTCCCTGGCTCAGGGCCGAATGGACTCACGTAACTGCTGGGTGGGCACATGTTATGAACCGGGAGGAGACTGCCCTCTGCCCGTCTTCCCTAGGGACCCTGGGCCTGACTTTGAATGGAGTTAGAGACCCAGAGAGGGTTGAGCAGGGCCAGGACCAGATGGTGCTGAGCCTCACTTTCCCAGAAGGAAACTGTGGCTCAGAGAGGTTGGAGGAGTTTTCAAAGTCACACAGCAAGTTAACGTGAGATAGTCAGTGTCTGGTGCTGGGACCCAGCCACTCCCAGCTGGGTGTATGGCCACAGTGCTGCCCTCTGCCCAGGCGGTGTGGAAGCACCTCTCTTGGCCTGAGTCCCCCGCGCTGTTTACGATTAGCAGGGCTCTGCCACCCAGCCCTCAGTGGCCAAGTGGTGAGCGAGAGATGGACTTTTGATTCTGTTGTTGGTTGTAGTTACTGTGGCCCATCCTGGCCCGTCCTCACTGATGGCTCCCCCTCTGTTTGCCCTGCCTGGTGCACCCAGCCCTAGAGGGGACAGTGCAGCTCTGAAGGAGGGGCGTCCTAACCAGGGTGCTGGGCTTGGCCAGCAGGTGCCCAGGGGTGCAGGGAGGGCCTGGCAGGGACCCTGGAGTTCCCTGTGGCGTGGCCGGGGCTCTGTGGGGCTGGCTTTGGCCGGAGCAGGGAGAGCCCACAGTGAGTCAAGAGCCCTGAGGGAGAGGTCGTTGCTGCCCATGGCCCTCTCCACCGGAGCAGCTGGGCTGTATCTGGAGTCCCCAGGGAGCCTGGCAGCCAGTAGCCAGGATGCTTCGCAGAGACCCTGCCTGTGCTGGTGGCTCCTGGCTGAGAGCAGGCCCTTTCCTCAAGGCTGGTGTGACAGGAGGGCCAGCGGACCTTGGGTGTTCCTCCAGCCCAGCAGTGTGTTGAGTGTGAGCAAGCTGGGGCCAGTCTGCCTGACGGGTCATTTTTGACCAGGCCTCGACCCGGTGGCCACCTGGGACTCACTGGGGTCTGTGTGGTGGGCAGAGCCCTGGCCTGGGGAGCTGGGCTGGGGGTCTTAGCCAGGCTTTGCCCGGCCGCACCTGAGGCTCAGGACCAGTGTAGCCGCCTGAGTGCCCGGTCCCATGACCTCCCGGCCGCCCTCGGGGCTGCTGGGCCAGCGGCCTGCGTCTGCCCTTTGGCACGTGTCTGCCCTCCTTCTGCAAAATGCTTCCAGATGTAGACTGAGCGGCCGTTTTGGGTCAGGGTTTGCCTGTTTAATGTTGACAAAACTCTCTTACGTTAGTTGTCCCATTTTACAGACGAGGAAACTGAGGCTCAGGGACGCCCCGTGGCTTGCCTGACGGCCTCCGGGTGGAGTGGGGTTTTATTCTCTGTGTCTAGTGCCCACCTTTCGGATCCAGGCCTGTGCTTGAAAAGCATCCCAGCCTCATTCGTGTCCTGGCAGACACAGAACACGCCACGTTTGTACGTGGAGCTGGGGCCGGAAATGTGGGGCTCAGAGAAAATGCCCATATGTTTTCATGACATACAATCTTAAGGAAAAAAATGCAAAGTAGTAGGAAAGATTAAACGTTGAATTCTTGTGAAACTTCAAAATAAAACCCTTTCAAAAATTTTAAATCAGAAACAGTTTGCTCCACCAGGTTCATGTTTGAAACGGCCTGGGGTATCCTGGGTGATGTCCTCTACTTGCTAGCTGCTCACCCACCGCTGCTAAGAAACCCCAGCGATGGAGGGAGCGCAGCCAGCAAGTGGCCAAGATCACCGACAGCCGTTTCCTGGGCAGAATCTCCTTTCTCGCCGTGAACCAGAATTCAGATCGTTCCGGCTCTTAAATTGAACTCCAGGGGAGCACTCATTCTTCTAATCGAACAACTGTCTTTTTTTTTGTTGACAAATATAATGTTGAGGTTTTTTGTGATGATGCAAATGGATTTTGAATCTAATTGAACATTTTATATCAAATATTTCAAAATAACGATGACGTTTTCCTCAGCATCCACAGATGTTACTCCCAGAGTCCTAATAATTCTTCTTCAGGATTCAAATGATCACTCCCGCTAAACATCAAGGGTGAGCTGCTCCTGATTTCACTTTTCCAAAGTTGACCCTTTGCTTTGAATCCATAAAATTTATCATTAAACGTTACCGTATTTTCACGTGGTTCCTGCAGTTTTCAAACAAGTTCATTTCAGAGCTCAAAAATGTCAGCGGTGAAGCAGTGGCTTCGCTTCCATAAATCTGCAAAGCGAGGACCCGTGGGCGTTTCGGCCCCTAAACTCGGGACTGAGCCCTGGGCTGGCGCTCTGCTGCGAGGAGCATTTCTGGGGATCTGACCCCATTTCAGCATGGAAGCTGGAGACAGCTGGGAGTGCAGAAGCTGGTATTTGCCAAATCCCTCAATTTTATCATTTCAGATCTATAGGCAAATTTTGCATATAAGAACTTGACTTTCGGGTTTTCAGAATAAACTCCTTCTCCCTTCCTGTCAGTGCAGCTGCACTGCCTGATCAGCTGCACCCAGCGTTTCCCTGGCGGTTTCAACACGATCCTTGACCACTCGGAGAATTTCATTCCTTTTATTTGCCACACAGATGATGTTCTGTCAAGCGTTTTTCTTTGGGCACTGATTCCTGCAGGGTCAGGTGGCAGCCCCGAGCCCCCGGCTTTGATACCGAGGAAGCATGGGTGTTAGATATCTCCAAGCCCCCGTGGTTTCTCTGTACAGACCCCTACGGTCCCAGGTGATACACTGGCCACAGCAGACAGGGCCTGGCGGGGAGGGGACGGGGCCTGGCTGACCTGGTCTTGGGCCTGGCCCAGGGCTGTGGAGGAACCCAGGTGGTTCCAGAAGCCCTGGCACTGTCGAGCCACTGATTTTGTTTCTGATTTCTCTGAGACAGGAAATGCCCTTGTCTTCCCACCCTGTGTCTATCAGCCTCCATGTTCTGTTGGATGAGCTGCCCAGGTGCCGAGGTCCACCCCTCCCTGCGCACAGACTCCCACCCTCTGGTCCCTCCTGCATCACCAGCTTCTCCTTGCTCTTCAGACTGTGATGGCTAGCACACAAATGGGCTGCACCAGCTCCCACGTGAAAAGGAAACACTCCCCTGGCTCTACAACACCTCCAAATAATGCCGTTTCCCACTTCCAGCCCAGCGACCCCTCCGAGCCCCAGCCCCGGTCCCCCCAAAGGAGGCTGTCGTCCTCACCTTTCTGCAGTCACTTCTTTGCCTCATCATCGCTTTGCCATCCTCACGTAGGTAGGTAGGTATCCTCGAATAATATAGTTCAGTTTTGTGTGTTCTAAATATTTATGCAAATGAAACAATAGAGTATATATTCTTGTGTTTGAATTGCTCAACCCAATATTATGTCTTGAAGATTAATCCAGAGTGTTCGTGCGCCTGTAATCCATGTGGTTCATTTATTCGTCCATGCTGCTGTTGAAGAACATTCGGGCCCTGGTGCATTTGAGCATATTTCCTGTTGAGTCCATGCCTAGGAGTGAAGTCCTTTGTCACAGAGTATGTGCGTCTTTAAATTTCTTGGGAGATTCTGAACTCTTCCCTCTTGTTCCAGGTTGCATGGTATTGTGTAAGAGTCTCCATTGCAATTTTAGCTCTCCTGGTGGGTCTGTAGTCATTTCTCCTTGAGGTTTACAGCGTGCATTTCCCTAATGGCCAAGGGGCAGCCATTTTCTGTGTTCACTGACCAGTCGGAGATCTGCTGTTGCGATGTGCTTGTTCGAGGATCTGGCTCCTTTTTCGACTGTATTTGCAGTCTTTTGAATTTGCAGAAGTTCTTCATATATTTCAGATATGAGACTTTTGTCGGTTATATGGGTTGCAAATATTTTCTGCCACCACTTGTCTTTTCATTCTCCTACTGGTGTTTTCAGATGAACAGAAACACTTAATTTTTATGTGGCCAAATTCATCCAACTTTCCCTTTACGGTTATTGCATTTTGAATCCTGTTCAAAAATCCTTCCCCATCTGAAGGTCGTGAAGATGCTCTCTTATATCACCTTTTAAAAGCTTTCTGAAGTGCTCTGATGTTAACATTGGGATCTCAGTCTGCCTGGAATTAATGTCTGAGCTCTGTGGAAGGAGAGGATAACCAGTGTCTCAGACCCTCTCTCTCCTTTACTGCTCTTCAGAACCGGCTTTCTTTTCAATCCAGCGTCCACACACCCTTGGGCTGTTTCTAGGAAGATCCAGGGGCTTTAGAATAAGTCTTGGTATCTGGGAGAGCAAATGCTCTCGCGTCTTACTTGCTTGTCAGCAATGTCTTGGCTGCTCTGGCCCTTTGGGTTTCCATATATGTTCTAGAACCAGCTTGCTAAGTCCCACAGAAGTTCTTTCTGGGATTTTGATTGGTCTTACATAGAATCTCTGTGTGGGGAGCATTAACATCTGTACCATATTGTGTCCTCCAATCAATGCAAATTGTATTTTCTCCATTTTTAAGAGCTTCTTTAAGGTGTCTCAATAATGTTTAATAGTTTCTTGAGTAAAGATCTTTTACGTCTTTGTTAGATTTATTCCTTGTTCATATTTTTAGATGCTATTGTACATTCTTTTCCTGAGCTTTTCTCGTTGAGGTATAATTTGCGTACAATAAATTACACAGAATTGAGAGCACAGTTCAGTGAGCTGACATGTGCATGCACTCGCTGAACAAGATCTCAATCAGGAAAGCTCCCTGGTGCCTCTTTCCGGGCAATTGTCCCATCCCTCTTGCTGAGGCAACCGCTATTTGGATTTCTGTCACCATAGATTAGATTGGCCTGTTTTAGAGCTCCGTATAAGTGGAATTAGGCAGTCTTTACCCTTTGGTGTCTGCCTTCTTTCATTTGACATAATGTTTCTGAGATTTATCCATGTCGTTTTGTGTATCTGTAGTCATTCCTCGAATTTATCATCCACCTGTTGATGGTTATTTGGGTTGTTTTCAGTTTTTGGCAATTACGAATGAAGCTGCTGTAAACGATCTGGTAAGTCTTTGTGTGGGTATGCATTTTCATTTTCTTGGGTGAATATCTGGCCGTGAAATATCAGGTTCATAGGATATGTTTAACTTTATGAGAAAATTTAAAAGAATTTTCAAAGTGTACCAATTTGTACCCCCACCAGCCAGTGTTTGAGAACCCCAGTCACTCCCTAAGCTCACAGCGTTTGTTGTTGTCTGCAGAGTTAATTTTAGCCTTTCTAAGTGAGCGTGAAGTGCTACTCATTGTGATCTTAATATGTCTTTCCCTGAAGATGAATGACGTTGAACATCTTTTCATATGCTTATTGGCCACTCATGTATCTTCTTTAGTAACGCGTCTGGTCAAGTCTTTTATTCATTTTGAAAGCACTTTATTAAGTTATATTGTAATGTAATAAATTACAGTCACTTTAAGTGTACAGTTGATAAATTTTGACAAATGTACACGAGAGTGTACCGCCGCAGTCAAGATACGGACTGTTTCCCTCACCTCAAATCCCCTTCTGCTTCACCCTGATCCCCGGTCCTACTCAACCACGGATCTCTTTTCCATCACTAGACATTACTTCTGTTGGTTCTAGAGTTTTATGTAAATGGGATCATACTGTAGGCATGCTCTGTGTCTGGATTCTTTCATTCAGTGTGATGATTTCAGATTCACCATGCTGTTGCCTGTGTGTTGTATGTTCATTCATTTCTGTGGGTTTCTGTGGTTTTGTGGTATTCATTTTTGTAGCATTTCATTGTGTGTTTATACACAATCTGTTCACCTATTCACCTGTCCGTGGCCATTGGATTGTATTCAGTGTTTGCTTCCTATGAATAAAACTGTTATGAACATTTATGCACAACTCTTAGCAAATATTTTCCTTTATTGTAGGTAAATAATAGGAGTAAAATGTCTGAGTCATGGGGTAGGTGTATGATTAACTATCTAAGGTATTTCAAAGTGACTGTAGCATTTCAAGCTACTACCAGCTTTGTGGAGAGTCCCAGTTCCTCCATTTCCTCTCCATTTGGTGTTATATTTTTGCCATTTTAGTGGGCGTATGGTGGTATCTGATTGTGGCTTAATTTGCATTTCTCTGATGACTAGCGACGTTAAGCATCTGTTCATGTTCTTATTGGCTATTTTTTAATCTTCTTTTGTGAAAGGTCTTTTCAAATCTTCCATTTTTACTTGTCTTCTTGTAATTGAGTTGTAGGAATTCTGTATGTTCTGGATGCCAGTTCTTTGTTAAGATATATGGTTGCAAATATCGTCTTATAGTCTGTGGCTTGCCTTTTTATTTTCTCCTTGATGTTTTTGAAGAGTGGAAGTTTTGAATTTTATGAAGTCCAATTTATCAATATCTCCTTTGATGCTTGTGCTTTTTGTGTCCTATCTAAGAAATCTCTGCTATCTCAAGGTTGCAAAGATATTTTCCTAGAACTTTTACAGTTTGAGCACAAACGTGTAATTCTATGATTCATTTCAGCTAATTGCATCAGATATGAGCCTGTTGTCTATGATTGAAGACAGTTTTGTTTCTTTTTTTCCCAATCTGGATGCTTTTATTCCTACATCTTGCCTCATGGCGCTGGCTAGTGCCTCCAGCACAATGTTGAGCAGAAATTATGAAAGCAGACATCCTTGCCTTGTTCTCAATTTCAGGGACAAAGTATTTGGTCTTTTATTATTAAATATTATGTGAGCTGAGGGTTGTTGGTAGATGCTTTTTTATTATTCTGAAGAAGTTCCTTTCTATTCTTGTTTGTGGAGAATTGTTAACACACATGGATGGTAAACGTGTTATATGCTTTTTCTACTTCTGTTGAGAAGAGCGCATAGTTTTTGCCCTGCATTCTGTTAGTGTGGTGAATTACCTTGATTGTTTTTGAATGCTAAAACAACCCTGCATTTCTGGAATACACCAACTTTTATATGTGGGTGAATTTCGTTTGCTAAGATTTTGTTGAAGTTGTTTGCACCTACATGCATGGGAAGTACTGGGTGTTAGCTTTCTTTGCCTGTGATGACGTTGTCGGGCTTTGGTAAGTGGTAACGCTGGTCTTATGAAAGGAATTGTGAAGTATTCCCTCTTCTGTTTTTTGAAAGTAATTGTGTAGAATTGGTTTTACTTTTTCCTGTTGTGTAAGACAATTCATCAGGGAAGTCATCTGGGCCTGGAATTATTTTTGTGGGTGGGTTTTGTGAATTTGATTTAATAGTTAACAAGGCTATTCAGGTTTTCCATTTCTTTTTGAGTCAGTTTTGGTAATTTGAGCCTTTCAAGGAATTTGTCTATTTCCTCCAAGTAGTTGAATTTATTGGCATAAAAGGTTTTCATAATATTTCCATATTATCCTCCTGACGATTCTAAGATCTAGGATGATGGCACGTCTTTCACTCCTGGTGGCAGATTTCCGTCTGCTGTGTTATAGTCTTGAGCTATAACTAGCTGTTTATCAACTTAGTTGATTGGTTCTAAGAACAAGATTTCGGTTTCATTAATTTTGTCTGTATCTTTTCCCTATATCTCTCTCTATAAACATCTTTTTTCCACTTCATTTCTGCTATTAACTTTATAATTTCCTTCCTTCTAGTAACTTTGCCTCTTATACTCATTTTCTCTAGCTTCTTAAGGTGAAAAATAAGATCATTGACTTTAGACCTTTCTAATTTTCCAGTATAAACATTTAAAGCTCTTAATCTTCCTCTACATACTACATTAGCTGCATCCCACAAACTTTGATCATTTCCTTTTTATTTTTTATTCAGCATAAATTATTTTCTTATTTCCCTTGGGATTTCTTCTTTGACCCACAGATTATTTGCATGTGTATTGTTTAATTTTCAAATGTTTGGAGATCTTCAAAAAACCTCTTTCTATTACTTGTTTCTAATTTAATTCTGTTTTTGTAAAATTTCTGTTTTGATATAATTTCAGTTCTTTTAAACATAATGAGACTTATTTTCTGGTCCAGCTTATGGTATATCTTGGTGAATGTTTTATGTGTATTTGAACAGAATGTATATTCTGTTGTCACTGGGTGGAGCGTTAGCTAAGTGTCAGTTGGGTCTTTTACACCCTTACAGATATTCTGTCTAGGTGTTTTATTAATTCTATATGCTTTATTAATATGTTCTATTAATTAACTCTGTGAGAAGAGTGTTGAAATTTCCAATCGCAATTGTGGTTTTGCCTATTTCTCCTTTCAGTTCTATTAGTTTTTGCTTTTTGTATTTTGAAGTTCTGTTATTAGATACATTCACATTTAGAGTTACTATGCCTTCCTCTGAAATGATTCATTCATCATTGTGAAATGTCTCCCTTTATCCCTGGTAATACCTACGTTTCTTATGCTTGTGTTTTGCATGGCATATATTTTCCATTCTTTTATTTTCAATCTTTTTCTTGTGTCTCTATATTTAAAGTAGGTTGTTAAGAGACACACTGTGGTTGATTCTTACTTTTCCATCCAGAGTTTTTTTTTCCTTTAAATGGTCAATTTTATTTTAAAGAAATTTTAAAAATTAGAAAAAAAAAGTTTTTATCTTTACCTACATATTTACCATTCCCACTGCTTTTCATTCCTTTGTGTGGATCCGTGTGTTTACCTGGCATCATTATTTCAGCTAAAGAAGTTTTTTTTAAGTGCAGGTCTACTGGCAACAAATTCTCTCAGCTTTTTTTCTCAATCTAAGAAAGTTTTTATTTGACCTTCATTTTTATCAGATTTTCTCGCTAGATATAGAACTTTGATGACTTCTTTCTTTGTCAGCACTTTAAGGATGTTGTTCCATGTCTTCGGGCTTGTGTAGTTTCAGACGATGTGTCTGCTGTATTTCTTCTCTTTGCTATTCTACATATAAATGTTGCCCCCACCCCACTGCCATGGCTACTTTTAAGATTTTCTCTTTATCACTTACTTTCAGCAATTTTGGTTAAGTTGTGCCTTTGTGTGGTTTTCTTTATTTTTAGCAGAGTTGTTTGCATTTGTGGATTTATAGTTTTCATCAAATTTGGAAAATTAAAAAACTTAATTCTTTAAGTAATCTTTTCCACTTGCCTCTGTGCTCCTTCTGGGACTCCAATTGCATGCATTTTAAACTGCATGTTATTGTCCCATAATTTGCTGAGGCTCTATTCAGGGGTTTTTTTTTTTTTTTTTGAGTCTTTTTTTTCCTTCCTTACTTCATATTGCATAGTTTCTATTGCTACTTTTTTGAAATAATTCATCTTTTGTTCTTCAGTGTCTGATATAGGGCTAATCCCATCTAGTGAATTTTTTTTTAGAGATTGTATTTTTTGGTTCTAGGTGTATCTGTTGGCTCTTTCGATATTTTCCACTTCCTCCTACATTTCTGTTTTCCTTTAAATATTTGAACAAATGTAAATACCTACCATAGCTGTTTTTTGGGGGTTTCTTTTTGTTGAGGAAGATTCACCCTGAGCTACATCTGTGCCAGTCTTTCCTCTATTTTGTATGTGGGATGCCTCCACAGCTTGGCTGATGAGTGGTGTATGTCCACACCCGCGATCAGAACCCCTGAACCTGGGCCACCAAAGTGGAGCAGGCAGAACTTTAACCACCACCCCAGGGCTTCCCCCACAACAGCTGTCTTTAAGTCCTTGTCTGAGGGCCTGATCTTCTCCCATAGCTGTTTTTTTCTGTTTATAGTTTGTAGTTTTTGATCGGATCCCAGGAGATTGGAAGTTTACATTGTTGCTTGTTTCAGTTTTGTTAGCCTCCTCGAAAGGGTGCTGAAGTTTGTTTCAACAGGCAGTTAGCCGACTTGTGGAGCAGGTTTGTCTTTGAGGGCTGTTCCTGAGCTTCCCTTTGGACTCTAGAGGAGCCCTCGCTCTAGGAAACGTCAGCCCTATGACTACAGTGCAGGCCTTCCAAGGTCCTCACTGATCACTCCAGGTGTCCCCCAAAGTCTCTCTGCTCCAGAAGGAGAGAATTAAAATATCTTTCATCCCTGTGTGAGGTCTGGGTTTTTCCCTTCATAGCTCCCCAGCCGACTGGCTCTGCTGTTTTCCCGTATGCAGGCACAGACTGGCACCAGCCGAAGTCTCTAGGAGAACCTCAGGAGGGTTTCTGGAGCTCTTCCTTTGCTAGGCTCCTTCTTCTCCAATAACCTGCCTTGCAAATTCCAGCTGCAGCAGCCTCCCCAGACTCCCCTCTCTCCTTGCTTCATCAAGGTGGCTGTGGTCCGCCCCAAGACAGCCAGGACAGCTCAGGACTTACTTCATTTCCTTCCCTTGTCTCAGGGACTACAGTCCTGCGCTGCCTTCTGCTCCAACAGATGAACTGATTATTTGATGTATCTTTTTTGCATCAGTTTGCAAGTTGTTTAAGGTGAGAAGGCAAATTCCACACCAGCTCCTCCTTTGTGCCCACATGAGGAAGGCTGTGGCTGACTTAACGTTTTGCTCTGTTTCTTTTCATCAGCTTGATTATGAAGTGCCCAAGTGTGTGTGTGTGTGTGTGTTTATCTTGATTGGGATATGTTGAGATTCTTGCAGCTGTATGTTGATGTTTTCAGTCAAATTTAGAAGATTTTCAACCAATATTTCTTCAAATGCATATTTTTTATCCCTCATTTCTTTGCTTTTCTCTTTCTGGGACTCCAATTCCACATTGGTTCTTTTTTTCCTGGCGTCTTCACCCTCAATTTCCAGAGCTTCTGCCATCTAACTAACATCAACTCACTAAGACTGGCGTTTCCTGCAGGAAACCCATCCCATGTGCTGTGTCCCCTGGAAGAGCCGGGTAATGGAGACGTCACCCAGCGTCACTGCCTTCTTCCACACGTGTCCCCGTCTGGTTTCTGCCTAATTTCATTCGCTTTCCTGTGACTTTGAAAACTTGCTTCTTCCATTTTGCCCAGAGTTTATAATTGTTATCGGCAAGATGGTGAGTCTAAATAGGTTCCTCCACTATTACTGGAAACTGAAAGGCGTACGCATGTTATCTGCAAAAAAATTATTTCCTGGAATGTGGAAAGAAAAATGATTTTTAATATTGATTTATATATCCTGCTGCATTAGAAAACTTTTATATTAACTTGAATTATGTAGTATAGATTCCTTTGTGTTACCTATATATTAGAGCATCTGCATATAATGAAAGGGTAGTTTATTTATTTACTATTTCCAGTCCTCACATGCGTTATTTCTTTTCCCTGTCTTAATGCACCTACTAGTCCCATCGTAAGATCTCAGGTGGAAGTCGTGGTAACAGGCATCCATGTTCCACTCCCTGTTTCTAAGTAAGATTTGAATAGGTCACCGTTAAGAATGATCTCAGTGGAGGTGTTTTGAAGATACAGCTTATCAGGTGAAGGACATTTCATTCAATTTCTAAGTTGATTTGGTTCTTTCTAGAAAAGTCGTAAATGAATATTGATTTTTTTTAATCAAACAGTTTCTTTATGTTTTGAGATGATCATGATTTTTCTCCTTTAACTGTTGCTGTGGCAAATTCTATTGATGGATTTTCTAATGTTAAAATAAATTTGCATGCTGGGGATAAACAGTTGAGGTTATTGCGCATCTGTTCTCCTTCTGACGTAATTATTGATGCCGTTTGCTAACACGTCATTCGGAATTTTTTTAAAGAATTTTTAAAGTCTGTGTTCATAATTGAGGTTTGTCTTCCATTTTATTTTTTTCAATACTATCCTTGTCAGGTTTGGAACCAGTGTCCCAAACTAGCCTTTACAACAAATTGGGAAATGTTTCTTTTGTTCTTTTTTTTTTTAAAGATTGGTGCCTGAGCTAACATCTGTTGACAATATTTTTTTTCCCTTCTTCTTCTTCTCTCCAAAGCCCCCCAGTACATAGTTGTATATTCTAACTATAGGTCCCTCTGATTGTGTTATATGGGATACCGCCTCAGCACGGCCTCATGAGGGGTGCCGTGTCTGCACCCAGGATCCGAACCGGTGAAACCGTGGGCCGCTGAAGCAGAGCACACAAACTTATCCCCTTGGCTACAAGGCCGGCCCCTCTTTTGTTCTTTTTTATCTGAAAGAATGTGGGTGTGTTTGGAATTCTTTATTCATTCACTGGTTGGTATATCTTCCCACTCAATACCTCTTTACCTAGCATTTTCTTTGTGAGAGTTTATATTAAGGATTTGATAATTTTACCATTTATAGGACAATTTTGATTTTCTCTATTTTCCTTTTTTTTGGTACACTTTTTGGTGAGGAAGATTGGCCCTGAGCTAACATCTGTTGCCAATCTTCCTCTTTTTTTTTTCTCCCCAAAGCCCAGTACACAGTTGGATCCTAGTTGTAGGTCATTCTAGTTCTTCTACATGGGACGCTGCACAGCACGGCTTGATGAGCAGTGTGTAGGTCTGCGCCTGGGATCTGAACCAGCGAACTCTGGGCTGCCAAAGTGGAGTGCGTAAACTTAACCACTTGTCTACAGGCTGGCCCCTCTCTATTTCTTCAGGCGGTTTGGGTAAGACGTATTTTCCCATAAATTAGGCATTTTCATTTAAATTGTCAAAAATTCTTGACACAAAGGCAGATATTGCCTGCAGTTTGTGTAGTTATCACCTTTTTGGTCCTAATATTGGTTTGGTGTTCTCCCTCTCTCTGTGTCTCTTTCTTCTTTAGACTCACTAGACATTTATCAGTTTCATTTGTTTCTTTTCAAGGAACTAACTGTTGACTTTGTGGCCCTCCTTTTGCATGCTTGTTTTCTGTTGCCTTGCTTCGTTAATCATGGGGTTCAATCTTCCAGGTCTTTGCTCCCTCCCCAGACACCCCGGCTTAATGCGTCAATTATAGCAATTAGAGACTTGCCATTTTTTTTGCAGACTTGTCAATTTTTGCTTTATATCTTTTGAGGCCATGTTTTCAGGTGCAGACTTAGAAATTATTAGACATTCCTGGTGAATTAAAACTTTTACCAATATAAACTTCCAGCATGTGTCTCTAGCAATCTTTTTACCCTGAAATTTATTGATCAGATATTGATGTTCACATAGCAGCTTCCTTTTGACTGGTGTTTATGTACGTATCTTTCCCCATTCTTTCCTCCAAGCCGTTCTGTTTTCTCATATCTCGATATGACTCATAGAAACAGCATATGGATTTTTAAAAATCCTGCCTGACGATCTTTGACTTTTAATTGAAGCGTTAAGTTCACGTCACAACAAAGCACCACAGACTGCGAGGCTTGAACAACAGAAATCGATGTTCTCACAGTTCTGGCGGCTGGAAGTCTGAGATCAAGGTTCCAGCAGATCTGGCTCCTGGTGAGAACTCTCTTCCTACCGTGTGGACGGCTGCCTTCCCACTATGTCCTCACAAAGACTTTCTTCAGTATGTGCACGTGGAGAGAGAGCGAGCGAGCTCTCTCTTCCTCTTCTTATGAGGCCACTGACCCTATGGGATTAGGACCCATTTTACGGCCTCATTTAACCTTAATTACCTCCTAAACGCCAGTCTCCAAATACAGTCACGTTGGGGTTAAGGGTTTCAACATAGGAATTTTGGGCATCACAATTCAGCCCATTTACATTTAATGTGATTATGGATGTTTTTGAATTAAATTTTCCATTTTTACTATGTGATAAATATTTGTCACACCTGTTCTAGGTTCTTCTTCTCACTTTCTTGATTTCTTTTGGACTGGTTGAGTTCTTTTAATCATTCCATTTTTTCTTTTTTCAGTTTAGAAATAGGCCCTCTTTTATTTTAGCGGTTACCTCAGAAATGCTAATATACCTCATCAGCACATCAAACTTATGATAATCAATGCTTTTACCCACCTCCTGGGAAATGTAAGAATTCCAGGACTCTTTAATTCTGCTTGTCCCCTCCTGGCCTATATGCTATAGTTGCTGGGCATTTTAATTTTATACCTCAGTTTATATCAATGTACTGAAAAACTTAGCAGACATTGTATTGTTGTTTTGTACAGTCAATGTGTATTCAGGTTTATTCTTTATTTATTGCTACCTTGACCTTCATAATGCCTTGCATCTGGGTCATTTTCCTTCTGTCTGTTGAACACTCTTTAGAATTTCTATTTGTGTGGGTTTGCTGTTGGTGCAATCTCTGTTTTCGTTTGAGAGCTCTTTTTCCCCCCACCCCCTTCTTGGAGAATGTATTAGCTGGGTGTGGATTTCTGGGATGGCAGTTAGCTTTTGGCACACTGATGTCGTGTCCGTTTCTTTGGGTTTCCACACTTGTTCTGGAGAAGTCAGCTTGTAGTCTAAGATTGCTCTTTTGGAAAGAATCCATCTTTTATTTACCCATCTATTTTTAAGACTTTCTCTTTTTATTCGGAATCCTCCAATTTCACTATGAAATACCTAGGTGTATTTGTTCTTTTGGCGGTCTAGTGGTTAAGATTTGGTGGTCCCACTTTTGTGGCCCAGGTCCATTTCCCAGTCAGGGAACCACACCAACTGTCTGTCGGTTGTCATACTATAGTGGCTGTGTGTTGCTGTGATGCTGAAAGCTATGCCACCAGAATTTCAAACACCAGCAGGGTCACCCATGGTGAACGGGTGTCAGTGGAGCTTCCAGACTAAGAAAGACTAGGAAGAAGGACCTGGCCACCCACTTCCGAAAAAACTGGCCATGAAAACCCTATGAATGGCAGTGGAGTATTGTCTGAGGCAGCACTGGAAGCGAGGAGATGGCACAAAAAGACTGGGCAGGGCTCCACTCTGTTGCACACAGGGTCACTAGCAGTTGGAATCAACTCAGGAGCACCACCATCAGCAAATTTGTTCTGTTTGCAGTTGGTTGGGCTTCCAGGATTTGTGTGCTGATGCCTTTCATCAGTTCTAGAAAACTCTGTCTTTATCATCTTAAATATTGCCTCTGCTCCACACTGTCTTTTCTCTGCTTCTGGTACTCCAGTTAAACCTAAGTTACATCTTCTCCCTGATGTCATCTATGTCTCTTACCTGCTACTTGTCCTGGTCCATCTATTTTTTCTCATCTTCCTTTTGGACAGTTTCTATTGACCTATCTTCTATTTCACTATTTTTTTCTTCATCTGTGTCTATTTTGCTGTTAAACTCTTCCCTTGGGTCACTGAGCTCTTAATTTTTGTTTGTTTTTAAATTCTAAAGATTCAATTTGGTTTTTCTTTTGAAACCTGCTATACTTATTTTCGTTTGTTTTGTTTCCCAGTTTCTTGATGAAATTTTCATGCTTGTCTTTTCTCTTCTTGAAAATAGAAAGCATAGTTGTTTTACCATCTATGGCTGATAATGCTAACATCCAGATTCTCTGCAGGTCTATTGCTAGAAACTGTTGTTTCTGCTGGTTTTCATCCACGGTATCTTGTATTCTTATGTGCCTGGCTATCTTTGTTAGTTTTCAGGTCACATTATTTGAACAAAAACTTTTCTGGAAACTATTTGTGGGCACAGGAATATATCTTCCTCCAGAGAGGATTTTTATATTTCCTGAAGAACTCCTTGGCTGTTTTTTCTCCCTCTAAATCTTAGAGTGCTCTGGGTCCAGTTGCTCACCCCACTCTTCTTTACCTGTGCCCATGCTTGCGGTCACCTCCTTTAGTGATGTGGCTTTAAATGACTGGATCTACATCTGGCACCTATACACCTAACACTGACCTCTGCTTTGAGATCCAAACACGTGTATTCATCTTCTCTTTGCTTATCTTCTCTTGGATTTCTAAAAGTCATCTCACACTTAAAATGTCAGACACCAAACTCATAATTCCACCTCCCTATTGGTCCATTTCTCCCTAAGTCTTCCTTGTTCAATCTAAAACACAGGAAACACCCCCAGTTGTGCTCCCTCTGTATACCACATCTGTTCTAACAATGGTGCTCTTGGTTCTATCCCCAAAATACCCACCAAGTCCAGCCAGCGTCACCTCTTACTGGGCTGGCGCAGGAGCCCCCACATCCCAGGTCTCCCGTCTCCCTCTTTGCCCCCATATTGTTAATTCTCCATCCAGCAGCCCAAGTGAATATGCTCCTCCTCTGTTCGAGCCGCTCGGACAACTTGCGCTTATGCCTAGAATAACATACAAAATCCCTGTGGAGGCTCATGAGGTCCTGCCTGATCTGCCTTTGTCCACCGATATTTCAATCTTATCTCCTTTTCTCTCATCCATCCTAGTCGTACTGGCTTCCTTGCTGGTATTCAAAAGGCCAAGTTTTGTCATCTCAGTGCCCACGCATGCTCAGTTCCTTCTTCTTGGAATGCCTTTCTTCACGTCTTTACGTGGCCTTCTCTTTCACTTCATTCACATCTCTGCTCAAAAGTGAGGTCCTTAGAGAGGACTTTTGTCATCACCTAATTCATAGAGCAGCGTATTAGCTATTGCTGTATAAAGACTGACCCCTAAACTTAAAACGATAATAAGTATTTATAATCTCACAGTTTCTGAGGGTCAGGAATGTGGGGATGGCCTTGCTCTTTCTCAAGGTCCTCTATGAAATTGTGTTGAAGGCTGTAGTCAGACTTGACCGGAGCAGATGGACCCACTTCCTAGATGGGGCCCTCACAGGCCTGGCAATCTGAGGTTCGTCATTGGCAGGAACCCTCCACAGGATGCTGCGGTGCCCTCGTGATGTGGCAGCCGGCTTCCCCCAGACTGAGTGATACGAGAGAGCAAGGTGGAAGCAGCAGTGTCATGTATGACCTGCCTCTGCCATTTCTGCAATGTGCTACTGTTCTCATGCACCATCCGTATTGATGTGGCAGTGGGAGTACACGGCGTGTGTTTAGGAGGTGAGGGTCATTGGGGGCCATCTTGGAGCCTGGATGCTGCGCCCACTACCTCTTCAGCCTGCACTCTTCTTTATTTGTTAGCCCTATATGAACCAAAATTATATCATCCATCGATCTGTGCCTGGTTTGTTGTCTGGCTCACACACCTGAGCACTTGCTCCGAGAAGGCTGGGTCTCTGGCTTTCTCGCTCACTCTAGTGCCTGTGATGGTGTAAGCCTCATAGCAGGTGTTCCAAAATTATTTGCTGAATAAATAAATGAAAGGTTTACTGGAAGCCTGGAGGGGATCTGGGCAAAGGAAGAAAAAGTCGTAGAAGTGACTAGCGGGCAAAGAGCCAGGTGGTGCTGGCCGGATCAAGAGCCAGCACGGGCTGAGCTCAGAGGGTTCAGAACGAGGAATCGGAGGCCTCCTCGTAATTTGGGACTGGATGGGTAGCTGAGAGCAGAGATGGACCAGGATACCGATGATCACTGTAGAAAAGCTGAACTATTGTCTTTGATCTGAAGTCAAAGCGCATAGTTCTTGGTCTTCCTCGCCATCGAGGAGCGGGCAGAAACAAAACCGGGGTGGAAATTTCACTCAAAGAAAATAGCAATAATAAAAAACCCCTCCTGATGAAGTGCACAGTCTGTGTCATCCACACCGGAAAGCAGAAAGGGGCTAGAGGCAACACGGAGAACGGGATTCACAGATTTGTGACAACGCTTGGTGGGAGGGCGAGATGCTTTAAAAATGAAGATTGTCAAGTCAAAGTTCAAGTGGCTTTGGTGCTGAGTGGCTGTGACTGACACAATCAACGAGTCTTTAGTCAATTTGGGTAAGTGTTTGCTTCTGATTTACGCCTGGGAAGAGCTTCCTAGAGGCTTCGCCTGATGATAACATAAAGATCTATTTCTGTAATTTCCAGAGGTGAGCATCCAGCCCGCGCCGTGGGGGACTCAGCCCACACCACACACCACACACACCACACACTACACACCTCATACACACACCACATGCCACACACACCACACACCACACACACCACACAGAATACACACACCACACAGAATACACACACCACACAGACACACCACACACACACCACACACCACACACACACGCAGACACCCCACACACACGCAGACACCACGCACACACCTCACACCACCATACACACAAGCTCATACTTGAGCACCCCAACAGCCTCAGCACAAGCTCCCTTTGTAACAATAGGGGATTTAACTGGTTGAGACGCCTCTGTGAGCAGTGAGCCCTCCTGGAGCCTGGCTGTGGCCTTCGCTGGGGGGTTCTCGGCGGCAGCTGCCCCCAGAGGAGGCCAAGCACCACAACGCCGGACGTGCCCCCCGTCAGATGGCGGGTGGAAACGTCCTCGTGGAAGTTCTTGCTCCAACCACGTGAGAAAATCCAGTAAAACCCTGCAAAAGACAGCCTCACAGCCACTCCACCCATCACCACCGGCAGCCACAGCAGGACAGGATCGCACCAAAAGCTCGAACCTCACAAAGTGGAGGCTGAAGAAAGACACGGGAGGTTCTGGAGCACGAGTCGCACGTGACTAGGACTCCCAGCCCCACAGCCTGTACCGGCAAGGGGACGGAGTCCTGAGCTTTCTCACCAACGCTCTCAGCTCAGAGGGGGGCCAATGACGCGGCCTTCCAGTGGCTTCCCTGTATTAGATGCAGGCTGTATTAGATGGCCGAGGCTGTCTGACGCCAGCAAGGGCTCCCGTGCCACACGCTGGCTGAGGAAAGCCGCCACCCCAGGGTGCCCCGGTGAGCAGGGCACCCGCCTCCTGTGTCAGACCATAAATAAAATCTCGGCAAAGAGCACCCTCCTCGCTGCACCCAGAGCTCACCCGCAACTGCAGAAAAGCAGAGGCACAAAGGGGCTGGCCTCACGCCCAGGCTCGGGCAGCACATAACCTGGTCTCGGGGTGTCGGGAGACGTCAAGAAGACCCTGCCGCTCGTCAGAAGTGCTTGAGCACCAACAAGACAAAGACCAACTGCGAACCAGGCAAAGACGCTCCAGAAAAGACAAGACAACCCAGACCACGGAGCCCAATGTGGAGAAACTGAGGAAAGGTCAAGGACGAGAAGGGACGTCCTCGAGCGGCTTCGTGCTGTAGAACGAGTGTAATGAGACCAGAGCTCAGACTAAAGGGGTCAGAACGAAAATAAAAGGGAGAGATCAGAGCTAAGAAAAGAAGTTGAGGGCCAGCCACATCACTACAGGACGAATAATACTACACACGCCAGGGAGCAGACAGAACAGAGGAGAGAGGAGAGGATAGGGGAGGGGAGGGGAGAGGAGAGGGGAGGAGAGGAGAGGAGAGGGGAGAGGAGAGGAGAGGGGAGGGGAGGAGAGGAGAGGGGAGGGGAGGAGAGGAGAGGGGAGGAGAGGAGAGGGGAGGGGAGGAGAGGAGAGGGGAGGAGAGGGGAGGAGAGGAGAGGGGAGGGGAGGAGAGGAGGGGAGAGGAGGGGAGAGGAGAGGAGAGGGGAGGGGAGGGGACGAGAGGAGAGGGGAGGGGACGAGAGGAGAGGAGAATGAAGAGGAGAGGGGAGAGGAGAGAAGGGAAGAGGAGAGGAGAGGAGTGGCGGGGACGGAGGGGAGGGGAAGAAAGAGAAATGTTTTCAGAGGCCGGGGTGGGGCCACTGAGGAGGCTGGAAGAACTCACAGATTCCAGGAGAACTGAAGCATCAGGGCTGCCCCAGGGAGGGAGCAGGTCTGGCGGGAACCCCTCAGCTGAGGGCCTCCCAGGTTGTCTCCACATGGAGCACGTCAGAATCACCTGGAGGTACTTTGTTCACTGGGGTAAATCACCCTGAACACACACTTTATCATCTCAGCCGTTTTCTGGTGACGGTGGTAAGCACATTCACACCACTGTGCGATGGTCCCCACCACCCGTCTCAGTCACTCTTTCAGCATCCCGACTGAAACTCTGTCCCCGTTAAGAATAACCCTCCAGCCCTCCGTGCCCAGGCCCGGCCCACCGCCCTCCTTCCTGCCTCTGTGAGTTTAGCTGCTTTGGGTACCTCCTGTGAGTAGAATCCTACAATATTTGCATTTTTGTGTCTGACTTATTTCCCTTAGTATAACGTCCTCAAGGTTCTTCCACGTGGCAGCATGTGACAGAATTTCCTTCTTTTTAAGGCTGAATCATATTCATTGTAGGTGTAGGCCACATTTCGCTTATCCGTTCATCTGTCGATGGACACTTGGGTTGTTTCCACTCTTGACTACTGTCAATAAGGCTGCTGTGAACACGGGAGCACAGCACCCCTTTGAGACCCTGCTTTCGATTCTTTTGGGTGTACACTGTGAAGCGGGACTGCTGAGTCATATGGCAAGGCTATTTTTAATGTTTTGAGGAACCACCAGACTGTTTCCCACAGCGGCTCACCTGGAAACTTTTAACCCAGTCCCTAAGACTCGCTGAGTCTGCCTTCGTTTTGCAAAGCCTTCGTGAAACCGCCAACCAGCAACTTCTCCCTACACCCCATGACAGAGGACGCGGGTCACGTGGCCTGAGTCACAGGGAGGCAGTAAAATCCAGTTGTTGTCATTGCTTTCAAGCTGGATACACTGCCACCCCCAACAGGTTCAGATTCTGCTGATAAGAAAGTGGGGTAAAGTGGATCATGCGAAGGCAAACTAGCCATGGGATCAGGAAGGGGGATGGTGGTCTGTCTGACTCTGACTCATGCCCTCTGTCTGTTGTCTCACTGTTTCCTTGAGGACACACATCATTTCTCAAAAAATGCATATATATAATATAATACTTACTGCTTGCATAATGTTTACTGTGTGTCAGGTACTCCCTGAAGAACTTCACCTGTACAACTCATTTAATCCTCACAACACATCTGTGCCAGGTAAACTCCTGTCTCATTTTACAGATGAGGAAACTGAGGCAAAGAGAGATGAAGAAATTTGCCCAAGGTCACACAGCTAGAAAGTGAAGGAGCTGGAATTCGAGCCAAGACTCCATCATCTCCCCACGGTGCTTAACCGGCTCTGCCAACATCATAACGGCTCAAAAAATCCATTTATTTGATTAACTGGATTGAATAGGAAGAAAAATAAATTCAAAAAGTCTCATGTGAGTCACTGGTTAAAAATGCACAAAACTGGGTGGACCTGCTCCGACCCTCAGCAGGCAGTGGGCTGGGTGGGGTCAGGATTCTCTCCCCTGGGGTATGTGGTATGTGTGTGTGTGTGTGTGTGGTGTGTGGTGTGTGTATTCTGTGTGTGGTGTGTGGTGTGTGGTGTGTGTGGCATGTGGTGTGTGTATTCTGTGTGGTGTGTGTGTGTGACAAGGTGTCAGTCCACCACCGTGCACCGTGGGAGCTGGAGCCTTTGTTGCCGGGCACAGGATGGGGCGCCGCCAGGAGGAGCTGGCCTGCGCTCCCCGTGCTGCTGCTCTGACACCTCCCTCGCTCTCCCTCCCCGGTCCCTGTCCCCGTCTCTCCTTCCCTCCCATCCCTCTTCCTCTTTTTCCCCAATCATCGAAGCACTGGACCGAGATCTATAATAAACTCCCAGCAAAGTGGCGTCTGTGATGGTGGCGGCTGACCTCCCGACTCTGGCCTCACGTGGGTGGGGGGGCAGCGGGCCCGTGGACAAGCAGGCACAGGTCACCTTGCGCCTCATCCAGGCCTTTGTTGGGACCCCAGACCACCAGGGCTTGCAGACCTCTGTCACTTTCCTAAACTTCTGTGTGGAAAACCCCTCCCTCCCAAGAAGCTAGATCAGCCCTGACCTGACTTGGTTAGTTGGCAAATCCACCTTAAAGCCACCAGAAACAATTTATCGATTGGTGTAAAAGAGAAATCCCAGAAGTGAGATGCTAGCAATTTTTTTTTTTCAACAAATCCTGCATTCAGTCTGATAATGAAAACTTTTTCAAGGTGAGATTTGAAAATAAGAATTTTAAACTAAAGTGAAACTGTTTCATACACGATCTCCTTATGTTTGAGTAAGAAAAGCTATCTGATGATTAAACAATCTCCAGCAGTCATCAGCCCAGCACCCTTGTTTCTACATCCTGGCCTCAGTCCCAGGGGCCCTGCAGGTGCCCGTCTAGACTGGGGACAGGGACGCCAAATGGTTTCTTGGACAGATCGGGGTCACACATGGTGACCGAGGGCTGCCGGGTATGGAAGGGGGCTGCTCGGGACGACAGGGTCCTGGCCTCGGGGGCTGCTCGGGACGACAGGGTCCTGGCCTGGGGGGCTGCAAGGAAGGTGGTGTTGGATTGGTGGGGCCAAGACCCCGGGAGGTGGTGGTTTTGGGGTCCTGGGGGCGAGCTGGGCAGGATGCGTGGTGAACAGTGGAACCCAGGAGACGGCGCTGGGGAGGGAGCTCAGGCCTGAGGAGTTTCCCCACGTGTCAAATTGGGATGGTTGTTCTTGCTTCATACGCTTGTCTTGAGACCCGAGTGAGTCAGCCCCCAGCAGTCATTAGGGTTATGAGCACAGGCTTGTCAGGAGTCCTTCCTGAGGACATGCACAGAGGGAGGAGCCACAGGCGTGAGGATGGAGCCCTAGGAACCACAGCACCCAGGGGAGCTCAAAGGAAGCCGTTCGCAAGTTCGAAAGGCAGAGAAGCCCCTGGCAGAGAGGCAACCGGTGACGGGAGGACCAAGCGGTCAGCAGGGCCAGGGCTGTACCAGATCCTGCAAGATGAGCCCGGACAGGTGTCCGTGGATGCGGCCACACGGAGGTCTGCGGTGACTTTGTAGTGAGTCCTGGGGAAGGAGCCGAGGGTGCTGGGTTAGGATGGGTGTCAGCCGGGGCTCCCCAGAGGACCAGACCATTGGAGATTTTACGCGTATATATGTCTATGTGAGTATATACACACAGAGATATACACCCACACTTATATAGGGGTGGGGGGAGAGAAGGAAGAGAGGAGAGGGAGAGAGAGACATTGAGTTTCAGGCCTCGGCTCACGTGATTGTGGGGGCCGGCAAGTCTGCGATGGGCAGGGCAGGCTGGCGGACTGGAGACCAGGGAAGAGCCGGCGTTGCAGTGTCTTGGATCTGAAGACTCTGCAGGCATGATTCCCTCTTCCTTGGGGATCTCAGTCTTTTTTCTCTTAAAGCCTTCAACTGGTTGGATGAGGCCCATCCACATTATGGAGGGTAATCCACTTAACTCAAGGTCAGCTGATTGTGACTGTTAACCACATCTATAAAATACCTTCACGGCCATGTCTAGACAGCTGTTTGACCAAATTTCTGGTCTTCTTAGCCTGGCCAGGCTGCCACATAAAATGAACCTCCCTGAATGGGGAGTGGGAAGGCTGGCTGGGAGGGCAGGGGTCACGTAAGGACGTTTGTGGGCAAAGGGGATAGAGCCAAGAAGAGAGGAGAGGACTGAGGGCTGTGGCTCCGTCCTGGTCCTGGTAGATAAGCAGGAAGCGGGGGCGGTCTGCGGAGGCTGAGGGCATGGCTACGGTGGCGGTGGGCATTGATGCCATGCTCCAAGGACAAGGGGGAGGGGAGACAGGAGTGGAGAGAAGGGGTGCCCAGGAATGGCTTCTGGAGGTGGGGTGGGCAGTGAGGGAGGGCTGGGTGGTGTGTCGAAGAGTAGGGGGAGTGGGAGAGAGTGAAGGGTTGAGAGAACGGACCGGCTCCTCTGAGCCATCCTGGCATGGTTCTCTCTCCTGGGGCACAGCCCACGCTCGCCTCGTTCTGAGAAAGCCAACACGTCATCTCACACCCCGGCAGATGTCTGGCACACAAGGGCGCTCAGGGACCACTTGTAACTGGACGAGTGAGGAACTGAGTCCACGGGCTCCCTGGCTTTGCACCGCTTCCCACCGGGGTCCCTGAGGGGTTCCTGTGACTGAGACCAAGCACCCTGATGGGAAAGTCCGGCAGGCGAGTGCTGCTGCCTCAGTGACAGTCCATCCCCGTCTGCACCATTGTTTATTCAGCAACCTGCCCTGCTTCGTTTTTCCGTGGTAATAAGGCTGCAGGGAACGCCTGTGAGTATTAACCTTGATGCCCTTCTCTGATATTCCCTTAAAATAGATTCCCAGACCCGTGTGACCAGGGTTGAATTCTTCCTAAGGGACCAAGTTAGGATCTCGACAGTGTTTGGTGGAACCATGGCCAGGAACCGGGAATGCCCACCTCCTGTCCCGAGATCGCTCCTCAGCTCTGAGATAACTCAGGGGCACCAGTCAAATAGGAAATGTGATAAATGCCTCCATTGCCTGATACCCAGGCCGGATTCTCCCGAGGGAAGGGAAAATGTGCTGAACTCTTTCTAAGCTGGCAGGTAATCCGCCTCCTCCTGGAGTGCCGTCCTTCCACAGCCTCTGCTGTAGGCTCTGCTCTTCCCGTAGCCAGTTCCATTCTAGAATAAATCTGAATCACTTAGGAGCCGAGCTGGGAGCAGGTCCACCCTGCTGGGACCCAGCACCTGGGAGTAAGGCTCTGAAATCCATTTGGAAATTACTTCCACGGAATACGAATGGACAGAGTAAGGGAATAGAGACCCCTACCTTGAATGGGATGGAACATTCATCTGACCAAAGGAGTCAGCAGGCACCTGCTTCCTCTGCTTTAGATACCCAGGAGGACTGAGAAAGCTGTGGCTGGTGCAGCAGGAGGGTGTGGGCCTGGAGCCCTGTGTCCGCCACGTGAGAGTTGTGAAACTGGCTGTGTGGCTTAACTGACTCAACCTCCTTCTCTCAAGGCTGAAGTAGGAATCATGGCGCCTGGCTTGCTGGGCTGCTGGTAGCTTTATCGATAGCACGTGTGAAGCATTTCACGTAGAGAAGGGGTCGATGCATGGCAGCCACAGGCATCTGCTTCCTGGAAAAGGTCTGACATTTGGGAAGCTGTCAGGGCTCCTCGGCCTTGGAGGGCTGTCTCCATGGGGTGTTGCAAGCTGGCCGTCGGCTCATGTAACTCGTCTTACTACATTGACACAGAGTGTACAGGCATTTTGGCATCCTGCTTTATTGCACCTAAGATTGCAAGCATTTTTCATGTTGTTAGAGCTTGCAAAATTAAAATGCATGATAGCTGTGAACAGTAAGACTATACACATCAGGTCATTGTTTTTGATGTTTAGTTTGCTTCTAATTGTTGTTTGTGGAGATGACGTTGCAATGGGGCGATGGAGCTTCTCTCCACCCCAGTCTCATTTTGGACTAAGGTGATTTTTTGTCCAGGTCTCAGAAGTGGTGCGAGGGCTCCCATGCTTCTTGACTTGTGTACCCAAATTGCTGCTCATAAGTCTGCACCAATTTATGCTGTCACCAACAACACCAGACTACATCGATTTTATTGAACTCTTGCCAGGATTAAGACTCACTTCTCAGTATTTTTAAAGTGGATATAAAATGTGATCACATTATTCTTTTTGAAAGTGTGATGCTTTTGTGATGTGTCAGCTTGGCCAGGTGAGTTACACTTCCCAGAATTCCCTTCCCTATGGTCTCCTGTCAGGGCCGCCCCAGGAGGGGTCTTATGTGAGCCGTGGAGGGAGACGTGAAGCGGCAGCTGTTGGTGGCTCACGCACATTGTCCCTTATCTACCAGCCCGTCTCAGGACTGTAGGGCAGGCTTGAGATTGTGCCTCGTTCCCCTGGGTCCTCTTCCAGACGTGTGTGTTCAAGTCCGTGATGAAGGGCCCAGTGTCTGAGGACACGCACACCGCCAAGGTCAGGGGCGACCAGAAGACGTGGGTTCAGTCCGTCCTTATGGGCTCCAGCTTATTCTGGATCCCCCATTGTAAAGCCATCTTCCCTTCTACTGTCTGCCCAGTGGACTTCAAGCTTTCTTGGGAGATTGTTTAACCAGGTCCCACAACTGTGTAAGGGCAAATCCCTGTAACAAACCCATCTCCATCCGCATCGTTCTCTCCATTTCCATCTTCTCCTCCTCGTCCTCCTCCCCTTCCTCCCCCTTCTCCGTCGCCATCACGATCTCCATCTCTAATGCCATTCCCATCTCCATCTCTTCCTCTCTCTCCTCCTCCGTCTCTGTCTCTGTATGCATTGATTCTACTGCTCTGATTAAACCTCAGCTGATACAATTTAGTATTTGAGATTAGGCAATACATGGGGAAGCAAACAGCGCATAGAGTAGGCGTCCCTCCTGACCAGCCCTGTCCCCAGTTTTCCCCAGGGGTGACGACACCTGCTTGTGAATCTTGGAAAGTAAATCCACGCATAAACGAGCTGATTTATACATGGTTATTTTAATTTTTTACACAACTGTGTACTCTTCACACAAATGGTAGCACATTGCACACACCCTTTTGCTTCATTTACTTGACAATATGTCCTGGCGATGCAACCGGAGCTGTCGTGTAGATCTACCTTATTGTTGTCAACGGATGCCTACCATTCCATTACGGAAATGCACCACAGTGGATTTTCCCAGTCCTGGATTAATGGGCTTTTATGGTATTCCAATCTTTTGATATCACAAAAAGTGCTGTAAAGAGTATCCTGGTGCATGTGTCATTTTGCACATATGCTAGAATACCTGTAGGGTAAGTTCGTGGCAGTGTAATTATAGGGTCAAAGGGCAAATTTGATGGATGTTGTCGCCCAGAGAGATGGTCCCACTTGGTGCACTTTTCCGGATTGTCTGTTGGTGTTGTCTCACTCTCCCTTCTCCCTGCTGGGGCCCCTCTGTATTGCAGGGGGCAGAGCTTGGGAACTACATTCCTCCAAATCCTGTGCCAGCAGGGTTTCTGCCGGCGAGGGCCACTGGGATGGAATTCGGAAGCCCAACAGAAGGAGACGTTGATGTCTGGCGACGGTGTGAGATGTGGGCTTCGAGAAAGGCTGGGGAGAGTCCTGCCAGCGGCTTTCATGTATGGCCTCCTGTAAATCCTGTGCACACACAGCTGAGATCCACAGTGGTGTTTCCCTGCAGCTCTGCTCTCCTGGGATTCCTGAACGTTCCAGAAGCTTCCCTGGCCTTTACTCTTCCTGACAGCTTTGTAAGCTTGTAATTGCCTGCATTAAATCCCCTCTTGATTGAAGCACCTGGAGTGTTTTCCATTTTCCTGGGCAAACCCTGACTCACACGTATCAGCATTTCATACGAGTGCCCGCGGCTCTATCTCCGAAGCACAGCGCTTGTCAACATTTTGTCAAAATCTGATAGCATCCAACTGAAAATGACAATATTCAACTGCAATGGTATCTCATTGCAATTTTAATTTGAGACGCATGTGTGCATGTGTGTAAGGTTGAATTTTTTTTATATGCTTACTACCATCTGTATTTCCTTTTCTGTAAACTGGGTTTGTATCTTTGGATTAGTTTTCTGTACTATTGTTCTTATTCATCTGAAACCCCCGCCCCCACCGTTTTTAAAAGAAATAATGCTTCATCTATTACATAAATTGCAAACCTTTTCTCCAGTTTGTAATTAATTTGTCTTTTGATTTAGTTTATATACGTTTCTATATAGATCAACATAATCTTGTATGTAATCAAATTCATTTTCTTCTGTGGATTCTGGGTTTCGCGCCACCCTCCGTGTGGCCAAGGCGGTTAGCACTCACCAGTTATTCCACATGCATCCCTATGTTCTCCAGCCCCCTTGAAGCCTGTTTTTGTCATTGGTGCCCTTGAGTCAATTCCAACTCCTAGTGACCCTGCGGACAGCAGAGTGGAACCCTGCGGGCGGGGTCTTTTGCGCCATCCTCTCACCTTCTCCTGCTGTATCAGACGATGCTTCGCTGCTGTTCGTAGGGTTTTCATGGCCAATTTTTTGGGAAGTGGGTGGTCAGGTCCTTCTTCCTGGTCTGTCTTAGTCTGGAAACTCCGCTAAAACCTGCCCACCATGGGTGACCCTGCTGGTATTTGAAACACTGGTGGCATAGCTTTCAGCATCATAGCAACGTGCAGCCGCCACAGTGTGACAACCAACAGATGGGTGGTGTGGTTCCCTGAGCAGGAAATGAACCTGGGCCGGGGTGGTTAGAGCGCCGAATCTTAACCACTAGACTACTGTTGAAGCCTATGGACCATGTTAATTATATTCTTAAGCTCCTGTGTTCTTTCTCATTTTTCCACCTCGATCTGGCATGGACTAAGAGATACGTCTGAAAATTTCCCATCTAACGCAGCCCTGCTTCTCCTGGTTTTCTCGAAGCTTCTGCTCTGTGAGTGTTAATTTTACGTATGATGCATTCAGATCCATAATTGCCAGACTTCCTTGTGGATTGCACCCTTTCTCTTTATAAAGTGCCTTTTTTGTTTTGTATAATGCCTTTTACCCCAAAATAAACCCTGTCTGATGTTGACTGTGTTCCCTGCTTTTTTTTCTGCCTTTGTCCGTTTATCTGTACGCCTCCCACTTCAGCCTCTCTGAGTTGCTGTGTTTGGAGTGACCTCGGGAGGCAGCCTGTACGTAGCTGAGTTTCCCTTCCTTGTCCAGTTAAACCCCATAGTGAAGTGCGGATGAGTTTGACGCTTGTTCTGTTACATTTTCCACTTATGATTGTGTCGTAAGATCGTCTTTCGCTGTGGGTTCTCCGTGTCTGATACTCTGTTTTGTCTGTCTCTGTTTCCATTATTTGGAAGGACTGGAAGTTTTTTGTAGTGGCTATCTTATAGCTCTGCCTTCCCATGTTCTACTCAATCCTTTATTGACTCCACACGCTGAGCAATTACAGAACAAGTACATCTCAGCTGCCTCTGCTCCTCGCTTTGACCGGTTTCCTTTCTGGATCTCAGCATTTACCTTTTTACTTTATATATACTTACACATCCAGTAATTGATTTATCTGATGTAAACATATTTTGTCTCCAGTTTTGGCGGAAGAGGAAATCCGTGTCCTTATTCCACCTCTTGAATGCCCATGTCCTTCCTCTCCTGGTCTTTGATGGTTAAAATATCTTTAGACTGGTCTCGTATTTAACATGTATATTTTCTCTAGTGACTCAAACACCACATTTGTTTGAATCTTCCTTCACAGTTGAGTGTAATAACACGCTCACACAGGTTCTTTTGTTACACTTTCTCCATTTCTCTCTGAGTTGGCCAAAGTTGTCTTCTGATAGTTTCTTCGGGATGAACTCATTTTAAGGATTTTCCTCTTAGATTTTGAATTTTCAAAACAAATTTGTCTTTTGTCTTTGTGTTTGAAAGACAGATTGGCTGGCTGTGAAACTCTTGGGTTACAATTTCCTTTTTGAGGATTTTGGAGGCATTAATTTTCTGGATTCCGGCCTTGAGTGTTGTCATGGTAACATCTGAGGCCAGACTAATGGTTTTCCCTTTCATGTGATTTGATTTATTTTTCCTTGGCTGCCAAAAGAATTCTTTCTTTATCTTTAAAATCCAGCAACTTTACTAGCATCTCTTGCCAATTTTTTCCCTGAGACATGTACCTTTCAATTTGTAGACAAGTCCTTCCTCCTTGTGAAAATTGTTCCTGAATGATATTAACATTTTTTTCTGTTATGTTAACTTTGTTCTCGTCTTCTGGGACACCAATTCTGCGTATGTTGGGTGTTCTTCATCTGTCTCCCGCATTCTGCTCTTTCCTCTTGTCCTCCTTGGTCCTTTGTGGATTTCCATTTCATGTTGCTCGCCTCTCTCCATCCCGTCTTTCGTTTCTATAACTGTGTTCTCATCAGTGTTTGTACTTGTCTTTGCACTGCATTTGGTTGGCTTTATATTTCAGGTTTTATGTTTTCCTCTTAGTTTTTCCTTAACTCTTGTCACTTTTTGTTCCATCTCTTTGTTTTCATCTCTGCTTTGAGCTCTTATTTATAGAACTGACTCTTCTATTAAACTTTCAGTTTTTCCTAAGCAGGGTGCAATATTTGGCGTGTGTTACAAGCCAGTGAGGTCTCCTGAAGACACAGCTTGTGTTTGCCGTTGTGTTATTTGCTTTTACTTCTCCCTTGGTTTCACTTAATTCACAGCACAGCCTCTCTCCTTCATCCAGCTCTTGAAGAAACTGCTTCCTGCAAATATGGCTTCCTGGTGGAATCCCGGTCCAGTCCCGCCCTCCCTGCTCCGGTACCTGCAAACTCGGCCCATGGATCCCTCTGTTATGCGTCCTGTTCCTCGAGTCTGAAATCCGAGTAGAGAGTTTTCTCTGTGGTTTTGGCTTTTCCCCCCACTGTCTGCCCCCTCAGGCAAACTTTCTCGGCCTCTGTTCATCCTTTGGTGTGACTTTGCTGCATGTGGTGGCCTTTCTCACGCATTGAGGCTCAGGCCTGCAGATGTGTTTCTCTTTGTTTTTTCTTTGTGCTTTGGTTAGTGTCTAAAGAGGAGGGGAAACCACTGTCTTTCCCTTGCCATTTAAGAACTGCTTTAATTGTTATTTAAATTTGCATTTCGTTAATTCCTAGTGAAGCTGAATATTGAAAATGTATTCTACATAAGGAATTTATAGAAAATCCAGAATAAAGTGCAGTGTGGCAGTGGGAATTGACCTCATTTATGTCCATTCTGCGAGTCTGAAACTCTGACCTTCCCACATGGGGAAAGAGAACCGTGGTGGCTCTCCTCGGACCACGCACGGACTGATAACAGTGAGGAGGGCTCATCTGACATGGCCTTGATAAAGACAACAGCAAACAGATTTGTCTCAGTGACTCAACCACTCATGAATGAATTAAATACAGTTTTCTAGCAGCAACTTGATGTAATTATTTTTATGCGAGCCTCAACGACGCCATCTGTCTACGTTCCGGAATTGATGAGGCTCCAGAAACGTTTCTGCATTTCGGTCCTAGTTCCCTCCCCTGTCCTGACTCTGAGTCCCTCCTGGTCATCCCCTGTGCTGTCTGCTCTCCCACGCCCTCTGACACCACCGTGCATTGGCCGCATTCTCATGGCTGACCAGAGCCTTGATGCTAATCGTGACAATTCCCTGAATCCTCCACAAGGTCCCCAGTTCACACTTTCACCCAGAATCTTCGGCTGCCTCCTATATTTACTGACCCTGACCCTGCGCAGCACAGAAGGTGAAGGGCTTACGCCCTCCAGTGCCTGCTCTGCAGACGTGCAGGCGCCTGCTTCCTGGGCTAACGCGTCCAGAGCATGTGTGTGCTGCTCTGGTCTCCACAGCCGCGCAGGAGGTTTAACCTGCTCATGTTATTTTGGCAGGTAAAGCTCAGTGTCCTACCTCGTGGCTCCCAACGAGCTGCGCTGTGGGAGGTGTTTCCTGTGCCTCAATGTTCCCACTGCCCCAGGTCGCAGCCTCTGGGGCTTATCATTGGTCACGTTCTATGAGACGTGAGCCTCACCAGTCATTGGCTGCTGTGTTGTGTGTTGGCTGCAGCTTGGCTTCCAATGACTGCAAAGCTAAGTAGCTTCTGGGACTACCCCCACCCCAAATGCAAGCGTCTAGAATCACCCTCTGTAGTGGCCCAGAAAGCACAATGTAGATACTATTCATAGGATGCTCTCAGGTGTCGGCACCTGCCTGTGCTCAGATCGAGATCTGAGAGGTGGCCGTGCTAGATGCTGGAAGGTAGGACTGAGGGTCCCAGGCCCCGTCGGCGAGGAGTCCCTGCTCCTGGGGAGGTGACCAGCCAGCAGGCAGACAGGCTCTCCAGGGAGGCCTCGTGGGCTTCTAGGCCCAGGGCTCCTTCGCAGTTTCAGGGAGAGGGCAGCTGTGGGGTTGCTGGTGCCGGTGGTGACACAAGCAGGCTCGTTGGAGAATGGAGCGGGGCAGGAGAGGACCTGGAACACCAGCTTCCTATAATGTTTGTAGAGAGGCCTAGATCAGGGCGGCTCCACTGACAGTGCAGAGAGCCGGGGAGTCAGGGTTGGGGGTACAGTATTGAGCAGGGGGAGTTGACATTTCTCATGTTCAGCTGAATGGAGGGGAGTGCCGTGCATGTGACTGAATCCTTCACTTTCCTCCCAAAGCCTGGTTCTGGGTAATAAAGACAGTGTGCGGGGGGCAATCAGTGTCCTCTGGACAGCTCTTAACCCAGATGGTGCGCGTGCAGAAACTCTGCTAGCTGCACGTGGCCGGGTCTGATGGATGCTCGGCGCCCTGTTAGGTGGCAATGATCTGATAGAACAATCTTGAAGCTTCTCTCGTTTGCGTGAGAAATGTCCCGAGCAGGGGGATGTTCCACAGATTTACTGTGAATCAGGAGGGATGGGGTGAAGGGAAACACTCCTTCTGTGCTCAGACCCTCCTCCCGCGCCCCCCGACCCGCCCCAGATACGGGGGACCAAGAAAGATTTGAGGGAGGTCACTCTGGGTTTGCTGTTACTGACCTCAGTGGGGGGTTGGGAACACGTCAGCTGGGCTCTTTGAGGAAAAGAGTACCATTTTTCCATCACTGCAGAGCTTTCAAATTAATTTTTTACAATTAGAGGCAATGCATTAGTTCTCGCACATGTATGATTTCAGCCTTGGCAGGAGCAGCAGGGCCGCTGGGAGCTGAGGATGGGAAGCAGCCGTGGCCGCCGCCTGACCAGGCACTGCCCCCTCCTCCCGCCCCTGGCTCCCACGCTGTGGTCCCCGCACCTGCCGAGGGCCTCATCTCCCAGCCTCCAGGCCTGGCTGGAATCCCACCACCTTGGGTAGCCAGGCTGGGCTCAGCCAGCTCATTCCGGTTCTGGTGCTTCCAGGGACCCTGTGTGGCCGCGCCCCATTCATTCCGTCACCCGGGCCTGGGTGTTCTCATCGGTACATTGCGTCACATGGACTAGATTCTCCCACTGAGAATTATTCATGAGCTCCTCAGATGTCCGTGCTGTAGAGGAGACTCAAAAACAAACTGCCTGGGGTCTGAGCCCCGGCACTGGCCACTCAAGGCTCCTTCCTGTGGGAACAGCTGCCAGGAAATAATTCTCAGCGGTGGGAGCCTTCCCGTTCCAGCCTGTGCTCTCGGTTCCTGCTGTGAGCTCCTTTGATCCACAGTGATCTCAGAGCAATGAGGGAGGAGGTGTCCCCTTGAGTCCCAAGTAACTTATCCTCGGCTTCACCACAGCGGAGGCTGGGGCTGCTTTTCTCTGAGGTCCCCTGTCCCTGCGGGAGGCTGCCCGTTCCCTTGCTGCAACACGGTGCGCAGAGCTTGCAAAGCTCCGGAAACCAGGCTGCTGCCCCTGGCCCAGAGCGGGGAAGCCAGTGCTGGGGTTTGAAGCTTTACCTCCAGGCAGGTGTCTGGACACGGCTGGATGCTCTGAGACTCCCCTCCCCCAGAACCCTGTTAGCTGCATCCCGCAGCCAATGGAGGGCCCGGGACCTTTAGTCCCTGCCTTCTGCTCTCCTGCATATTTTGTCTCATGCAGATGAGAGCCCAAGGGCAGCCTACCCCAGAGGGGGTGGCCCTCCCCAGCTGCAGTGAACTCAACAGGTGGGGTTCCGGCCCTCGTGTGGGCTCCCGCCGTCTGATGGGGGAGGCCAATTTACTCAAGGAGTCACTCATGCAGAGGTACAATTCACCCTGGGTGGGCGCTGCGACAGGAGGGGGCAGGGCATCATCAGGGAAGTTGAGGAGGCCAGTACTGGGAAAAGAACATTCCAGGTCAAAGGCATAGTGTGCGCAAATGCCCTGAGGCAGGAGACAGTGGGGTGCGAGTAGGAACAGAATAGTGGTTGGAATGGCTCACCACCGACAGAAAGGGGGAGTGTGGAGCAGATGAAGCGGCAAGGCCTTGACCATGTAGGACTGGCTGCAGGTTAAAGGATGCGCCTTCACCCTGAGAGCGCTGGAGGCTTTGGAGGGGCTCCCATGGCGGGATTTGTATGCCTTCAGAAGAACTGCCAGAGGGGTCCAGGCAGGCCAGAGTGGGGACCGCTGCCCAGGAGAGCAGGACAGGAGGCAGGACCAGACCTCAGTGGCCTCTGCTTGGGCAGGATGGGCCCTCCAGGGGGCATGTGGCAAGGGGGCGTGTCACCTGACGATTAGTGGGCGGGGCCAGAATGCCAAGGAAACGCAAAGATGTTTTCTGCCCCCAACAGCAGTGGGCTCCCCTGAATAAAATGGGAAGTGCTGGGAGCAGGGACTCAGAGAAGGTGACAGACAGAGAAGGTGACAGATGGTGTGAGGGGATGAGGGAGAGAGGGGCCAGGGTGATCCCTGGCGTGTGGAACGGGTGGGTGGCAGTGGCTTTCACTGACATGGGGAGCATCGGGAGAGGAGGTGAGGACCATGAGTTCAGCTGAGGCTGTGCTGAGGGAGAGGAAGGCCCCGTGGAGACGCGGTGGGCCACTGGATCCCTCAGTAATGTGGGGTCATTGCACGGGGCCACAGGAGGCTGTGTCCAGTGAGGGAGGGAGGGACCTGGCTGGGGAGCTCCATCGTCCAACGGGTGGGAGAGGAGGGCCAGAGGCAGTCACAAGCAAACGTTTATTGAGGGATGTCACATGTCCCCTGTGCCCGGTGCTGGGGACACAGCTGCTCCCCATCACTCTCATTCTGGTTTGATTTACCCACACATTTATTCCAATGTCATCTATCGATGACGTGTACACACAGAGGTACATGTACAGTGCAATGACGTGTGCACACAGACCACGATGACGTGGGCACACAGACCACGATGACGTGGGCACACAGACCACGATGACGTGGGCACGTAGGGGATGATGATGCGTGCATGTAGACCACGATGACGTGGGCACGTAGGGGATGATGACGTGTGCACACAGACCACGATGACGTGGGCACGTAGGGGATGATGATGCGTGCACACAGACCACGATGACGTGGGCACGTAGGGGATGATGATGTGTGCACACAGACCACGATGACGTGGGCACGTAGAGGATGATGATGTGTGCACACAGACCACGATGACGTGGGCACGTAGGGGATGATGACGTGTGCACACAGACCATGATGACGTGGGCACGTAGGGGATGATGACGCGTGCACACAGACCACGATGACGTGGGCACGTAGGGGATGATGACGCGTGCACACAGACCACGATGACGTGGGCACGTAGGGGATGATGATGCGTGCACACAGACCACGATGACGTGGGCACGTAGGGGATGATGACGTGTGCACACAGACCACGATGACGTGGGCACGTAGGGGATGATGACGTGTGCATGTACAGTATGACGACGTGTGCACATAGGCCATGATGATGCGTGCATGTAGACCACGATGACGTGGGCACGTAGGGGATGATGACGTGTGCATGTACAGTATGACGACGTGTGCACATAGGCCATGATGATGCGTGCATGTAGACCACGATGACGTGGGCATGTAGAGGATGATGATGCGTGCACACAGACCACGATGACGTGGGCAAGTAGGGGATGATGATGCGTGCACACAGACCACGATGACGTGGGCACGTAGGGGATGATGATGCGTGCACACAGACCACGATGACGTGGGCACGTAGGGGATGATGATGTGTGCACACAGACCACGATGACGTGGGCATGTAGAGGATGATGATGTGTGCACACAGACCACGATGACGTGGGCACGTAGGGGATGATGACGTGTGCACACAGACCATGATGACGTGGGCACGTAGGGGATGATGACGCGTGCACACAGACCACGATGACGTGGGCACGTAGGGGATGATGACGCGTGCACACAGACCACGATGACGTGGGCACGTAGGGGATGATGATGCGTGCACACAGACCACGATGACGTGGGCACGTAGGGGATGATGACGTGTGCACACAGACCACGATGACGTGGGCACGTAGGGGATGATGACGTGTGCGTGTACAGTATGACGACGTGTGCACATAGGCCATGATGATGCGTGCATGTAGACCACGATGACGTGGGCACGTAGGGGATGATGACGTGTGCATGTACAGTATGACGACGTGTGCACATAGGCCATGATGATGCGTGCATGTAGACCACGATGACGTGGGCATGTAGAGGATGATGATGCGTGCACACAGACCACGATGACGTGGGCAAGTAGGGGATGATGACGTGTGCATGTACAGTATGACGACGTGTGCACATAGGCCATGATGATGCGTGCATGTAGACCACGATGACGTGGGCATGTAGAGGATGATGACGTGTGCACATAGGCCATGATGATGCGTGCACACAGATCACGATGACGTGGGCACGTAGGGGATGATGACGTGTGCACACAGACCACGATGACGTGGGCAAGTAGGGGATGATGACGTGTGCATGTACAGTATGACGACGTGTGCACATAGGCCATGATGATGCGTGCATGTAGACCACGATGACGTGTGCATGTACAGTATGACGACGTGTGCACATAGGCCATGATGATGCGTGCACACAGACCACGATGACGTGGGCATGTAGAGGATGATGAGGCGTGCACACAGACCACGATGACGTGGGCACGTAGGGGATGATGACATGTGCGTGTACAGTATGACGACGTGTGCACATAGGCCATGATGATGCGTGCACACAGACCACGATGACGTGGGCACGTAGGGGATGATGACGTGTGCACACAGACCACGATGACGTGGGCATGTAGAGGATGATGACATGCGCTTGTGGAGTAGACTGACTCTACACATAAACGTGAATGGACTGCTATCGCTGCCCTCAGAACTTCAGTACCCCTTTGGTGATAAATAAATGAAATCAATGAATATCTGGGGAACTCATTTGCAACTTAAGATACAAGAGGCTGGAATCTTGCAGCCTCAGCGATCACCTGGCTCACACAGAAGAATGGACGTGTCCAGAGGCACACTGTGAGATGCTGCAGACTCAGCACCCCTTTCCCGACCTTGGCTCTTTGCTGCTCTCTCTATCCCATCTTACCAAGGGGCCTGGACTGGCTGGGGGTGTGCTGGTGTGGGGTGTGTGATGGTGGTGGCCCTGTAGTCTTAGGGACCGACGTGGGGACACAGAGGGGCTTTGCTGGAGGAAAGAGGTGATGCTCACCTGGCTCTTAACTGGTCACCAAATCTTTCTGAAAAAGTTCCCCCTGGAACTGGAGCCTCTTCAAAGGGAAGCCCAGGTGTGTGAGGCGTCGGGAGCTCTGTCACCAGCACCAATGGGAGACTGGGGGTGCTCAGCACTGAGGGGGCGTCCCAGGGTCAGGCTGGCCGAGCTGGGTCTGCAGGGCAGCAGTGGAGACAGGGAGCGGGTGGGTGTGGGAGCCGAGCTGGGCCGGCAGGGAGAAGCCCAGAGGTCAATTCCAGAGTTCAGAAGAGCACTTTCTCACATCTCAGGCATCTGTATGACAGCCAGACTCCTGAAGGGCTGGCGAGACCCCCACTGCGGAGGCGGACGATGGCGTGTTGTGGGGAGGGTGGGCTGGTGGCCCGCGTGCGCAAGGAGCTGGGACCACACGTCTCCAGGGTGTTAGTTTTCTGTGGCTACCGTAACAAATGACCACAAACCGGGTGCCTTAAAACAACAGAAACTTATTGTCTCCCACTTCTGGAGGCCGGAAGGCTGAGAACAAGGTGTGGGCGGGGCCACGCTCCCTCCAGAGGCTCCAGGGGAGGGTCTTTCCTTGTCTCTTTCACCTCCAGGGCTTCCTCAGCTTGTGACCACATCACTCCAGTCTGTGCTGCCGTCTCCACATGGCCTCCTCCCTGAGTGTATGTCCCTCTACTGTCTCTTAGAAGGACACGAGTCATCGGATTTAGGGCCACCCTAATCCAGGATGATCTCATGGTGATTACATCTGAAAAACCCCATTCCCACCTGAGGTTCCAGGTGGACATGGATTTTGGGGGGACGATATTCAACCCACCACAGGGCCCCGTCCAGCTCTGAGCTTTGCAGCCACGAGTCCCGTGACCTGAACAACGGAAGCACGCAGGACTCGATTCCTCCTTCGTTCCCACTGCCCCGGCTCGGTCCATGCCCAGGGCCCGTCAGCCCCCTCTGCACCGACCACAGGCTGTACCTGGATCTTCCAGCCTCCAGCCTCATGCCCTCTGGTTAGCCTCCTGGCAGCGGCCACGGAGAACCTGGTTGTGCCACCTCCGGTTTGAAATCACCCCAGGACCCCATCGTCCTTGGGATAGAGCCTGTGCTCCCTATCGAGGTGGACCAGCTCACCTGTACTTGGCCCCATCACGAGCCCCACAACGCCTCCCCTGCCTCGTGTTCCGGCCAGGGCCAGGTGCATGCAGCTGCTTGGAAGATGCCCTTCCTCAGGCCTTGTGATTTGGAAAAGTCTCTTCTGTCTGGAAAGCTGCTCCCTTGTGCTTGCACGGCTCCTGAGCATCCTGCAGCCTCAGCTCCAGTCACCTCTGCAAGGATGGCTTCCTGATGTCGGCCACTCCCTCCCTCCAGGAGGAGTCCCGGCCGGCCTCTGGGTGCCCTCCGAGTACTGCTCACACTGGGCAGGCAGGAGTTTCCTGTTCAGTGTTGGCCTTTCTGGGTGACCCTCCCATCTTTAGCCCCCACGGTGGCCCTGGGCACAGAGGAGGTACTGGGTGGGATTGTGGAGAGAAGGATGAGCGAGTGGCCCAGTGGGGCCTCAAGCCCCGCTGGCTCAGCCATAAATCTTGGGCGCTCTCCTCCCACAGAGCTTCACGGAGCCCCTTCCATCACTCCCTCCCCTGACAGGGCGCCGGGCTGCATCCTTTCCCCCACCACGGAGTACTTAAATCCTCCCCAAATGTTCCTTGCAAAATGATGAACAGCTCAAGAGAAGGGTCTCGGGGAGCACGGGCGGCTGTCTTGCCATTATCTTCCACGATCCATCTTTCTTTGCGATAGCAAACGGTGTCTGCGGTATTTCATAATTGGTGAGATGAACAGCCCCTACTTCCCAAGATGGTCAGGAATAACTCAGTTTTAAAGACCGCATCCTAACAACTGGAATGGGCCGATTATTCCAGGGGAATCCGCCGAGAACCGTTGCCGCACGGGGTAGGAAAATGCACCTGAATTATTGCTGAAACTTTGCTAAGAGATTCACGTCGCTCGTTGCCAGGAGAGACATTAATGCCCATTTATTAAAAATGTGTTTGAGGTTTTATCTCCAATAGAAGGATTTGTTTTATTTAAGTTTGTCCTCTGAAATGCTTACTGGGGCAGGGCCATCCGTCTGTCCTTCCCCTGACTCATGCCTGTTGACGGAGGGTCCCGTGGGGACCAGGACTTGGCCTGGAGAGGGTGGGAGAAGCAAGACACACATGAGGTGGGTCAGCAGTGTTTGGGGATGAGAGGAGGCTCCGTCACCCGGCTTGGGACCAGCATCCACCCGGAGGGACTATTTGAGTTTTCCGGGGTTGAATGTTCAGTGTATCTGTGATGCAGTGGGTGGGTGGGTGGGGGCACGATTTTCATGGAGGCAAAGAAGAGTTTGCATATCAGGGACGTGAGACCCTCCAGGGGCCTCCAGGGGCCTCCAGGACCATCGAGCATCATCCCGCTTTCACGGGACTTGCTAGAGATGAGCAGGTCAAGAAGCTCCGCAAGAGGGCAGAGCGGGGTGGTGACATGGCCAGGCTGCGTGCCCAGGCCTGGAGCCCATGGTCTCCTTGCTGAGCTGTCTGAGGCCAGGGTTTGGGGGTGTTGGCCAGAGCAGCCCGCCCTGGAAACTTTCCCACCTGAGCAGCAGCGACTCCTCAGCCTTCAGCCTCAGCTCACGTCACCCTGTGTCCAAGGACCCCTCCAGCCTGGGCAGACCAAGCTGACCCTTTTCTGTGGCCCCCACAGCCCCCAGTTGCTGTTTTACAACAAATAATTCCTTGTAACCACTCCAACTCCAGGGCCCCTGCCTCTTTACTTCTCCCCGCCTTTGGTGTCACCTGTATCCATTAAGAGACAGACCTTGGGACGTATGAGGGAGGAGAAGGGAGCAAGCACCTTTCAGGAACCATGTCTCAGGTGGCAGAACTGGAGAGGTCCCTAGGGACCAACTGGTCAACCCCTCCCGGAGGTGGCGGGAGGCCGGGAGTGAGAAGCCGCCTCTCCAGGGACACCCATGTGGGCACCAGGTCTAACAGGGTGCCAAGAGGAGTCGAAATCATAGACAGGATGTAGAGTGGTGGGTATCAGGAGCTGGACCGGGAGAGCTGGAGCTGTTGTTTGATGGGGACAGAGTTTCAGTTTTGTAAGATGAAGAGAGTTCTGGAGATGAATGTGGTGACGGTTGTGCAACAGTGTAAAATCTGCTTAATAACACTGAACTGTCCACTTAAAAATGGTTAAGAGGGTAAGTTTTATGTTGTTATTTTGCCACAACTAAAAAAATAAATAAAATTAAAGAAAACCCACCAATTAAACAGAAATACAGAGTTCAGATGCCTCCTCTCAGGGTTTAGAAATTGGTCTGAGATTTTGTTAAACACTTAGAAAGGCCTGTTTGCAGGTGGACAGTGGCCCGTGGCGCCTTTGCTGTGAACAATACAAGGGTGCAGTGCAGAAGTGGTGGCCATGCTTGAGCAAGCCATACCTGAAGGTGTCATTGCTGTAAAGGATGTTTCACCAAGGAAAGGTGCTCCAAGGAGGCAGGCAGGTGCCAAGCAGGCCTGTGTGCACAGGTGGGTCTCAACTTGGGTCCTTGAGCATAGAGATGACTTTGAATCTGCCTTCTAATGGGACTTCCTATCTCCCAACAGTTTTTACTGCATCTCATAGCATGATATGACCAATGTGGGACTCTGGGCAACTCTGAAGTCCTCTTGAGAAATGACTCACGTGGAGCTTGGTTGGCTTGTCAGGTTGAAGTTGGCTTCAGAGCTGGTGGCCATATCTGGGCCGTGTTGACACATCAAAGGACCACCAGAGGGGCCGCTCTGTGGAGGCAGCTTGGGGCTGGCTCTTGGGAAATGCTGAGCTCCCCTCCTTGGGAGCTCCCCTGGAGGTGGCTTGTGGCTCCCTGGATGCTGGCCTCCGCCTTCCCCGGGAAAAGTCCGGGAAGTAGCCTCTGTCCTGGAGCCCCCAGCAGGAGGCAGCCCCGCCTGCACCTTGGTTTTAGTGAGACCCAGGGCAGACTCAGACCTCCAGAGCCACCAGACAATATGTTTGCGGTGCTGGCATCACTCAGATGGGCTGCAGCATCTGTGGGATGCTGGTCCCCATGACTCCTGACTCCTGGCTGGTGCACTTCTCCATGCTGCACTCTCTGCCGCCCCCTGGTGGCCGGGCCTGTATGGCTGGTCCCTGTCTTCCCGCCTTACTCCTCTGCTCAGGGGTGACTGGGCACATGCCACGCGCTAACCATTCCTGCCCATCAGGTGGTCCGGTCTTCACGAGAGCCAGCTACCTTGTCTCCACTGTTCTGAGGCCTGGAGAAGTCGGGTGCCACCCGGGATCACAGAGGCGGTGAGCCCAAGAGCAGAGCCTGGAGCTCAGAACTGTGTGAGCCCAAATCCTGTGTTACAGCCACGGAAGGAAGGGGTCTCTGTTTCCCGGGGCTGCTGTAACAATTACCAGAGACTGGGGGCCTTAAAATGGCAGAAATTCATTCTCTCCCAGTTCTGGAGGCCGAAAGTCGGAAATCAAGGAGCCAGCACGGCCGTGCTCCCTCTGAGCCTCCAGGGGAGGACCCTCCCCACCTCTTCCGGTTCTGGAGGCTGCGGAAGCCTCGGCAGGTGGCTGCCTCACTCCGCTCCGCCTCCGTCTCCACGTGGCCTTCTCCCTCTGAACCTGCGTCCTCTCCTCTCCGGTTTCTGACAAGGACCCTTGTCCTTGGATTGAGGGCCACCTGGACATCCAGGACTTAATTACATCTGCAAAGACTTGCTTTCCAAAAAAGGCCACAGTCAGAGATTCTGGGGGCTAGGATGTGAACATACGATATTAGGGGCTGCTGTTCACCCTGCTCCAGACGGGGCGATCAAGAAAGGAGGTGGCTGGTGAGGCTGGGGGCCTTTGGGTTGCGGGCACTGAGGCTCAGGGCTCTCAGGGATGCAGTCAGGCCTCTGTTGGCTCAGACCTAGGAGGGGGGAATCAGGATTCCGGGCCCATGCTCTGTCCAGGAGTGAGGGTGGGGATGAGGGCCGAGTGTCTTAGAGGACCGCATCTGCCAGCTAGGGCGGAGGAGGAGGAGGGCAGCGAACATGCACTGGGGTGTCAGGCAGATGGGGTCCTGCCCCGTCTCCACCGCGTGTGCGGCAGCTCATTTAGTCTCCACGAACCCCTCCATCTTCTCATTTCCAAAGCGGAGCAGACACAGCGCCTGCTCCCCAGTGTTCTTGAGGGTTTGGTGGGATCAAGGCTCTAAAACAGCTGGCCAGGCACTGATGTGCGGCGGGTGCACACACTGACACACAGTGGGTGCATACACAGACAAACAGTAAATATACACACTAACGCACAGCAGGCGCACACATGGTCCACAGGTACACACACTGACAGGCACACAAGCACAGTAGGTGCACACACTGACACACAAACACACAGTGAGTGCACACACCAACACAGCAATGCACAGCGGGTGTGCACGCTGACACAGCAATGCACAGTGTGTGCGCACACCAACACAGCAATGCACAGTGGGTGCACCTGCCGACACAGGTGGGGGCACATACGCAAGCTCTTCCTTCCCCTCTGTCACAGCTCCACTGCCCCCTCGCAGGCACTGCTGGACATTTTTCTTTCTGCCGCTGCCTGGCCACCTCCAGGAGGGTGGGACTCTCAGATTTGCTGGTTTCTGCATCCTCCTTGGCCCCCACCTGGCGGGCAGCAAGGATGGAGCAGGTCCTGTGGTCCAGAGAGTGAGACGGCCTGAGTGAGGGGCGCAGGCGGGCTGCTGGGTGCGGGTGTAATGCAGGAGGCTGGCCTCCGGGCCGTGGATGCATGGGAGGCGGGGAGTCCAGGAGAAGCTTCCAGGGGGGGCCTGCGAGAGTGCTGGGGGCTGCAGGGTGGGCGGGAGCAGTGGGGGTGGTGTGCAGGGGCCGGGGCCTCTGGTGACCCTGGTCCACAGGGAACAGTCCACAGAAGCCCCATGTGGCTGTTGTACCGAGTCCATCCTTGTGGCTTTGCATGCTAGGCAGGGACGCGATGCTTGTGTCCGCGAGGAAGTGGGGCCTCAGGAGGTGATTTGCCCAGGAGCACAGTTTGTCAGCCATCCAGCAGCAACCTGCCCACCATTTCCTGTAGGGGCCCCTGTGACCAGAGGCCTCAGTGGGATGGGGCTTCAGCTGCCATCTTCCTGTTCTAGGCCACGCCTGCCAGAGGGCTGTCCCCTCCCCGGTCAGTAGCACGGCACCCCCAGGACTTGTGAGCAACGCAGATCCTCAGGCTCCACCCGGGCTGTGGGGGTGGCCTTGTGGTCTGCTCCCTGGCTGTCTGGGTCGTGCTTATGTGTACATGAGATTGAGAACCCCAACTCTAAGCTGCCTGTCACCGTGGTGTCCCAAGGCCGCCTTCTGGAGCTACACTAACCTGCTGCTCAGCTGAGGGGTTCCTCCAGTGCCCCAGGGCTTAACAGCTTTGTCTGGAGGCACCATTCTCTCTCTGTCCAACCAGGAGAGCTCCCCACGCTGTCTCCTCCAGAAAACAAGAGCTTTGCCCTTCGAATGGAATGTGAGGCTAGAAAGCAGGTTGGAGGCCTGGGGGAAAGATTTGTTAGAAAACATAAAGGAGAAAAAAGGGCAGGTGAGTGTGTTCACTCACTGGCCAACATTCACTGAGCCCCTGTCACGTGAGGCCCACATGCTCATGGCGTAGACACAGATGGATCTGGAGGCATCCCTACCCTTGAGAACCCAAGTCAGGGCCCACCTGTGCACACAGACCAGGCTTGGGTGCTGCCAGCATCTGCCTGCCTCCCTGGAGCATCTTTCCTAGGTGAAGTATCCTTTTGAACAATGACATCTTCAGGCACAGCTTGCTCAGGCACAGCCAGCCCCCCATTCTGCACTGCACCCTTTTCATTGTTCAAAGTAGAGGCCACACGGGCCACTCTCCACCCGCAAGCAGGCTTCGCTACGTGTTTTAACAAAATCTGAAACCAATTTCTAAACCCTGAGAGGATTTATCCGAACTCTATTTCTATTTGTTTGATTTTTCTTTGAAAAATTAAGAAATTTGGCCATACTTGACCTGGATGTCCATGGGGAACATTCCACTGGACATAAGTAGGCCACCCCCTTGACAAGGGCTAGTGGTCTCTGGTTCATCATGGTGCCCACTGCTCTCTGCTCTCCTGGCCTGGGTCAGTCACTGAGCTGGGCTCCTGGGTCTGCCACGTCCCCGTCCAGGAGCCTGGTGGCCATTGTCTGAGTCAGGTCTGGTGCCAGGCGGGCTGAGCTGGGCCTACAGAGGAGCCACAGACCACATGCAGGGGAGAGGGAGGAAGAGGTTGAGTGGTGGCTCCTCTGCAGCTCTGAGGTGTGGCGGGCGTGTGCAAGGACAATTTGAGGACGCTCTGATGGTCCTGGGGAGACTGGGTCAGGCCAAGTGCCAGTGTTTGTGAGCATCGTTGGTGCATGTCGTGGCAGGTCATTGAGTCATCGGTGTGAAGGCAGGAGCGTGTCCTCAGGACAGGTGGACCTGGCTTCCACGTACTAGTCACTGTCTGTGTGGCTCTGGAGGGTGACCTCGCCTTCCCTAGTCTCAGAGTTCCCATCTATAGATTGGGGTTAATGACACTCCAGAATGGCTGTGAGGACTAGATGGAACGACGTATGTGAGGCCCCAGCTCGGCTCCTCAGACCCTGAAAGTGCTCAAAAAGATCCTTTCCTGCCCTCCATCTTCATCTCCTGACCTGCTCACAGAGAGGGGGCGACTTCTCATGGTCCCCCATCCTCGGGACAGACGTGACCAGGGTTGGCCCAGGCGTCGCAACCCTGGAGCTTCCTAAATCATCCGCCATGTTCTTCTGCGGCGATGTCTCGGTGGTCCTCCTTCTCAAGTAGCACACACACGCGCTTTCTCATTTAGAGCCACCCTGACGCCACCCCTTGAACACGGGGAGTGCCGGCTGCCCTTTGACGGAGGCCCGAGCCCCCAGACGTTGGTTACCTGCAGGGAGGTGTCGAGCCAGATCTCGCGTCTCCGTTTGTCCTTCTGAGGGCTCCTGGGTTTTTTTTCCCTTCTTTTTAATAATGATTGGTTTATAACATTATATAAATTTCAGGTGTAAGTCATTACATTTCGGTTTCTCTGTGGACTGTCTCGTGTTCATCACCAGATGTTTGCAAACCATGAATCTGCTGGGGAATTGATATCCACAGTGCATAAAGAACTCACGCCACTCAACAACAAAGAAACCAAACCACCCGATTAAAAAGTGGGTAAAGGACCTGAACAGACATTTCTCCAGAGAAGATACACAGATGGCCAACAGGCAGGTGAAAAGATGTTCAGCATCACTAACCATTAGGGAAATGAAGATCCAAACGACAATGAGCTATCACCTCACTCCCGTCAGAATGACTGTAATTGAGTTTACTGTAAGTGCATTTGGTGAATGACGGGCCGATGAACCCGCCTGTGTTAAAGTTCTCCCTGCTTGGAGCCTTCACGCCGGACTGCTTGTCATTCCTGAGTTGTGTGGCTCTGTCATCGAGACACTGCTTCCTTCCCGTCTGCCATCCCACCCATCCCCTCCGGCTTCTGCAAAGACCCCTTCCCCACCCCCTCCCTGCATGGGACTGAGGCTGCTTTGGGTGAAAGGCCAACAGGGCGGGCCATTTGTCTCTGAGCTCCTCCCTGCCTAATGTCGAGCCAGGGGCTAGGAGGCACAGGGAGAGGGGGCATCCCCAAGGCGGGCCATGGTGGGATCCTAGGATGCTCCAGTGGCCCCTCCAGGGTCCTCCGGGAGAGAGAGCGCTTCCCGCCTCCCTGTTCTCGGGATGCCTGGCCCCTTAGCATCCAGCAGCCCTCAATCTGAGGGAGAGGAGGGACCGAGCAGGGATTTCCGATGTGGCTACTGCAACTTTCAGCAGTTTCCTCACTCTCTGGGTCTGCTGTTCTCTCGCTGCCCAGCAAATCGGTGAAGGGAGCCGACCCAGTCATCCACGCTCACGTTTGTTCTAGAAGCATTTATTGAGAACCTGTGGAATTCTCGGCCTACGATCCTGAACTTTCATGAGCACGGCTGCCTCGTTAATTCAGAAGTGTGTGCTGCGTTCCTACTGTGGGGATGGCAGGGTTCCTCCTGCTGGGGCAGGCCGGGCTCTGCTCGCAGGGAGCCGACGTGTGTGTGTGTGTGTGTGTGTGTGTGTGGACCCAGCCCGTGGTCAGGGGCTTTGCTGGGGTCACTTGAGCTCTGCTTGGGGCTGTCCAAATGCTAGCTGAGGGGGGCCCGGAGACAAGTGGACATGAGGTTCTGTCTCCCTGGTGAGGGGAGAGGAGGGTACCAGGTCTGTGGCCTGGGGACAAAACAATGGCTTCTGGGTGGCCCAGAGATTGGTGTTTCCTTGTTTCCAAGATTTGGAGGGTAACATTAGTATCTTCTGCTTCCAGGACTTCACAGGGGAGAACAGGAAAGTTGCCATTTTCAAAGCGAAGATCTTTGAAAACTCCACAGGTCTGAGCCAAAAGTGTTGGAGCAGAGGATGCTTGAGAGCAAGTGGAAAGCACTGGAGGAGGTGGGTCTGGCCACCAGCGGGGACACCGGCTTGGGCGGGGGAGTGGGGGGTCCTGTCCATCCTGATCTCTGCTCTGTGTCCACTCTGCATGACGTCCAGGGCCAGGTTGTGGCCTCTTTTCCTGGGTCCAATGTCATTGCAAAGTTTGCCTCGGAGCAGAGACCTGGCTGCATAGAACGGGAAAACACTGAAGTAATTCCATCCTTTGCACTGGCGGTTGGCAAAATGCAGCGCTTGGGCCTGATCTGGCTGGCTGTCTTTGTAAATAAAGTTTTATTGGAACACAATGTCCATTAGTTTAGGTATTGCCTGTGGCCGCTTTTCCACCAGGACAACACAAAAAGACATTTACAGGAAAAGTCGGCCAATCCCTAATCCAGAGAAGTATGGAAAAATTTACTAAACATCTCTGTATATTCACAGGCCAGATCTAAAAACATTTTACCATTTTGCAATATGCACTTTAGATCCTTGTATGTGTGTGTTTTTGAAAGAACAAAGATCCCAGTTGTACTTGCAGGCTCCTCCACGACCCTTTCTGCTCCACCTATTCGTGGAAGTAACCACTGACCCGAGCTTGGCATGCATTATTTTTATTCCTTTACTACGTCTATATTTGTAATATAACAATATCCAGTATTGTTTGTGTTTAGAATTGTGTATGAATGGAATCTACATACTCCATAATTTTTTCAAAGTCGATCCAGTCGTTCGTTCATTTTAGCTGCAATGCAGTGGTGTCCGTGACTTCTCCCTGCCTTCCTGCTCTGCTGGATGTTTAGGCCCCTTCTCGTTCTGGCTATCGCAGATGCGGCTGCCATGCTCGTGGCCGGCCTCCTCGCCGTGAGTTTATGCAGCAGAGCTCTGCGGCAGGAGCATCTGGAAACGGATCCGCTGCGTTGTAAGGGGTGTGCCTCTTGGCTGGCTACGGCCAAGTGGTCCCAGCGCACGCGCACTGGGCCTCCTTACATGCACTACATGTTATCTCATCAATCCTGGCAACAGCCCTACGAAGCATAGACTCTATTATCCCATTTTACAGACAAGACAATCAAAACACACAGAGGCTGGATACCCGGCCCAAGGTCACACAGCTGAGAAGTGGTGGAGCCAAGATGCAAAACCTTGGCCATCCCGTTCTAGGGCCAAAGAGCTAAACCTCAGCATCCTGCTGCCTGGGGGGCGCTCCAAGGTCTCGACCATTTTCTGTGCCACCAGCTGTGAACACGAAGTCCAGTCCCTCTGCATCCTCAACAACACGTCATGTGGTCAGACTGACTCCTCTGCCGATCTGGGGAGGTGTCATGGGGAGCTTAATGTAGACTTCCCTTATTGTTAGAAACCATAGGCATCTTTTCATATTTAATGTCCGTGATGGTTAGTTTCATGTATCGACTTAGCTAGGCTATAGTACCCAGTATTTAATCTAACCCTAGCCTAGGTGTTGCTGTGGAGGTGTTCTGTAGATGTGGCTGACACCCACCATCAGTAGACTTTAATGAAAGGAGATGACCCTCAATGGTGTGGGTGGGCCTCATCTAATCAGTTGAAGGCCTTACAAACAAGTGCTGAGGTTTCCAGAAAAGAAGAAATTCTGCCTCAAGACTGCACCACCAGCTCTTGCCTATCTCCTGCCTGCTGTCATGCCAGCCCCCTTGTGTGAGCCCTTCCTTAAAATGAACGAGCTAGATCTCCCGTTGGTTCTGTTTTCTCTGGAGAACTCGGACTGATGCAGTGGCCATTCACGTGTTCTCTCCTGTGACCTGCCTGCATTTATCTTTATATATTTCAGGTACTGAAACCTGTTCAGTTGTGGTAGTTGAAATAGTTTCCCACAGGCTGTGACTTACCTTTATGCTATCTTTTTGATGAACAAAATTCTCTCCCTTTATAGTTTGTGGATTTGTGTGTGCGTGCATGCATGTATGTGTTGTTAAGAAATCTCTGCCTTGTGGTCCTAAAGATATTCTCCCGCATTTTCTTTTGGAAAGTTTTGCAGTTTTCTTTTATCCAATAGCAATGGGTTTGCGTGTGTTGTGTGTAGGAGTTGTTCTGGGGGCAGCCCTCCTGGGTGTTATCGAAGACGGCTCGTTGCACGTGTCAGAGCTGGTTACTGAATGGAGGCCGCACGCTGTGGGTTTGTAGGCAGTACTCCACATGCTGCGGGGCGTGCAGCCCGGTGGGGTTGGTGATGCAGGAAAACACTACCCAGAAGAAGATAGTGGATTCTGGATTGTGGCTTCCTAAAGGAGATTTTCTTCCATCATATAAAGCATTTATGCTGGATATTCAGTGTGATGCGATTGAAGATCTAAGAGACTGTTATGAGGCCGCTGACGACACGGTGCCTCTTACTTGGAACACAGCGGTGTGATCTGCCACCGTCAGCGCTGGCCCCAGTGTGTCCCCAGCCAGGAAGCAGGGGGCCTGAGAGTCGTGCTCAGCACACACTTTCTGGCTTGACTTCCCAGCAGGCTCGGCGGAGAATATATCGTTTGAACTCACACAAACAGCCTGTTACTGCCATAAAATATTCCAGCCAAGCCTCCAGCCCGCACTCTGCAGGACTATATCAGGGTAAAAATTTTATTTTATCTCTGCACCTGAGCACTTATTCCAGCGACGTTTACAGAATTCATTTCTTCCCTACCCGTGCTTGCCCTGCCCTGCTGTGTACTTAGCAGATCTTGATGGCATGTTGGGTGTTGTACGTGGAAAACTGTAGAAATAGTTTAAGCCTGGAGTCTTGCTTTCTTCCTCTGGAGAGGATTTCTTGCGTTTCTGGCTGGAAGCAGGGATGCTCAGAGTCCAGGATCCCCTTATTCCACTCTCGGAGACTGCGAGTGTGGAGCTGGGCTCTGCTCCCCGGGACAGCTCAGCGGGTACCGTGGTGGCATAGGGGCCATGCCTCCTGATTTCTTGTCTCTCGTTAACTTCAGGTTTTCGTTGCTCTATGGGTTTGTTTCTGTGCTGTGTGTCCTGTTTCACTGGTGTATTTTTATGTCTCTGTGCTAGTAGCGCCTTCTTCTCATTGCTCTGTCCTTTGGTGGGACAAATCCCTTTCTCCTGTTTTCTAATTCATTATTTTCTTAGCCACTTCTGAGCCTTTGCGGTTCCAGATGAATTCTGGGGTGAGCTTCTCGGGTTCCACAGAGCACCCTGTGGAGGTCTGATTGGAATTGTGACAGAAGTATGCCTTGACTTGGGAGAAATGACATCTCCCTGATGTCGACCCTTCCCTCGCATGAGCATAGTATACTTCTCAATTTAATCTGTTGTCTTATGTGTCCTGTATATGTGTTCTTTTAAAAAAAATTAATAGACTATTTTTTATAACAATTTTAGCTTTACAGAAAAATTGAGCAGATAGTACAGGAAGTTCCCATATACCTCTCTCCCGTTTTCCCTCTTTTTATCTTCTTGCATCAGGGTGGTACATTTGTTACAATTGATGAACCAGTATTGATACATTGTTACCAGCTAAAGCCCATGGTTTACACAAAGGTTCCCTCTAAGTTGTACATTCTATGGGTTTGGACAAACGTGTAATGTCATGTATCCACTGCTGTGTCTCATACAGGCTCACTTCACTGCTCTAAAAATCCTCTGTGCTTTGCCTTTTCATCTTTCCTCTGTCTCTTCCGATCTCTGGCAACTATTGATTTTTTTTTTTTTTTTTACTGTGTAGATAGTTTTGCCTTTTGCAGAATGTCCTAAAGTTGGAGTCATACAGTGGGCAGCCTTTTCTTATTGGCTTCTTTCTTGTCTTATTGCATTGGCTAGCACTTCTAGTGCCATGTTAAATATGAGTGGTGGGAGGGAATATGTTTGCCTAGTTCCTGATCTTAGGGGGTAAGCATCTCATTTCTCAACATTAAGTATGATGTCAGCTGTATGTGTTTTGTAGATGTACTTTGTCAAGTTGAAGACATTCTTTTCTATTCCTAGTTTGCTGAGAGTTTTTACAATGAATGGGTGTCAGATTTTGTCAAAAGTGCTTTCTGTATGTATTCATAGGAACACGTGATCTTCTTTAATCTCTTGATGTCATGGCTTACATTAACTGAATGTATGCCTGGAATAAATTCCACTTGATTGTGGTGTATAATCCTTTTAATGCATTGTTGGATTTGATTTACTGATATTTTTTGAGGATTTTTACATCTTTGTTGATGATGAATATTGGCCTGTAGTTTTCCTTTCTTATACTGTCTTTATCTGGTTTTAGCATTAGTGCAATGGCAACCTTATAGAATGAGTTAGGAAATCGTCTTCTGCTTCTATTTTTCTGGAATAAATCAGAGAGGATCAGTATCATTTCTTGCTTATATGTATGGTAGAATTCACCAATGAAACCATCTGGGCCTGGCATATTCTTTTCTGGAATGTTATTAATTACTGATTCAATTTATTTAATAGATTTAGATTCAGATTTTCTATTTCCCCTTATATGAGTTTTGACAGTTTTTATCTTTCAGAGAATTGGCCCATTTCATCCACATTTTCAAATTTGTGGGCGTAGAGTGTTCATAATATTCTTTTGTTATCCTTTTATGTCTGTGGGATCACTAGTGATGACTTCTCTTTCATTATTGACATTAGTAATTTGCGTCTCCTCTTTTTTTCTTTGTTAGCCTGGCTAGAGGTGTATCAATTTTAATAATCTTCTCAAAGAACTAACTTTTGACTTCACTGACTTTTTCTACTGATTTTCTGTTTTTGATTTCATTGACATCTGCTCTACATGTTATTATTTATTTCCTTTTACTTGCTGTAGGTTATATGACTCTTAATTCTTTAGTTTTCTTAGGTGGAAGCTTAGATTATTGATTTCAGAATTTTCCTCTTTTCTAATATATGCATTCCATGCTATAAATTTCCCTCTAAGCATTGCTTTCATTGCATCCTGCAAATTTTGATGTTATATTTTCATTTTCATTTAGTTAAAACAATTTTAAAATTTCTCTTGAGACCTCTTCTATGAAGAAGATGTTCCATGTGTTATATAAAAATTATGTAATCTCCAAACATTTTGATATTTTTTCTCAGCTTTCTTTCTGTTATTGATTTCTTATTTCATTCCATTGAGGTCTGGGAGCATTGTTTATATGATTTCTATTCTTTTAAATTTCTTAAGGTGTGTTTTATGGTCCAGCATGGGATCTACTTTGGTAAATGTTTTACGTGAGATTGAATAGAATGTGTATTCTGCCGTTATTGGATGATGTATTCTATAAATTTCAATTAGACCCAGTTGAGTGATGGTGCTGTTGAGTTCAACTACACCCTTACTGATTTTCTATGATATCGGATTTATCTATTTCTTCTATCAGTTCTATCAGTTTTTGCTTCACATGTTTTGAAGCTTTGTTGTTAGAGGCATATATATTAATCATTGTTACGTCTTCTTGGAAACTTGACCCCTTTGTCATTATGTAGTGCCCTTGGTATTTTCCTTATTCTGAAGTCTGCTTTGTCTGAAATTAATATAGTCTCTCCAGCTTTCTTTTGATTAGCGTTAGCATGGGATATATTTTCCCATCTCATTACATGTCATCTATCTGTGTCTTTATATTTCAAGTGAATTTCTTGTAGACAATGTGTAGTTGGGTCTTTTCTTTTTTTAACACTGTGAAAGTCTCTTTTAGTTGATGCATTTAGACCGTTCACATTTGAAATGATTAGAGATGTATTTGGGTTAATATCTGCCATGTTCAGCTATTTTCAGTTAGTTGGACTTGTCCTTTGTTGCTTTTTCCCCCTCTCTTTTTCTTCTTTCTGGGTTTTAATTGAGCACTTTATATGATCCTATTTTCTCTCCCCTCTTAGTATAGCAGTCCTACCTCTTTTTTAAACTTTTCAGGTGGTTGCCCCAGAGTTTGTAATATACATTTACAACTAATTGAAGTCTTCTTTCAATAACAGTAAATCACTTCATGGGTCATTCAGGTAACTTTTAACAGAATGTTCCCAATTACTTCCTTCCATCCCTTATAAAACTACTGTCATCCATTTTACTTGTCCATATGCAATAATCACTTATAGCTATTATTATTTTGCACAGTTATTTATTAGATCAGGTAAGATTAAGAAAAATAAAAGATTTTATTTTGCCTTTATTTATTCCTTCTCTGAGGACTTTTCTTTTTTTATTGTTGATCTGAGTGTACAGCCCATATCATTTTCCTTCTCTGCCAAGAACTTCTTTTAGTATTTCTTGCAAGATGGGTCTACTGGCAACAAATTCTGTAAGTTTTTGACTGTCTGACAAAGTCTTTATTTCTCCTTCACTTTTGAAGGATAATTTCTCTGTGTACAGAGTTGTAGGTTAATGTTTCTTTCTTTCAAGACTTTAAATATTTCACTTCACACTTTTCTTGCTTGCATGGTTTCTGATGAGAATTTCAATGTAATTCTTATTTGTGTCCTTTCATAGGTAAGGTATGTTTATTCTGTGACTTCTTTCAGAATTTTCTCTCTTTTTTGTAGTGTAAATGATATGCTTCGGTGTAGATTTTTTTGCTGTTTATCCTGGTCGATGTTCTCTGAGATTCCCGGATTTGTGGTTGGGTGACTGCTATTAATTTTGGAGAAGCCTCAGCCGTTATTACTTCAAATATTTCTCCTGCTTCTTTCTTTCTTCTCCTTTTGGTATTCCCATTACACCTATGTTAGAACTTTTGATATTTTCGTACACTTCTTGGATGTTCCGTTCTTGTTTTCATCCTTTTTTCTCTTTGCATTTCATATTGGCAAGTCTCCATTTACATATCTTCAGCCTCACTGGTTCTTTCCTCAGCTGTGTCCGGTCTGCTGATAAGCCCGTCACAGGCATTCTTCATTCTGTTACTGTGCACTCGATTTCTAGCACTTCCTTCTGTTTCCCTCTTAGACTTTCCATCTCTGTTCACGTTACCCATCTGTTCTTGCATCTGCTCTACTTTTTCCAATAGGGCCTTTAACCTAATCATCACAATTATTTTAAATTCTTTATCTGATTATTTAAAAATTCCTGTCATATCTGACTGTAATTCTGTGTTTTTCCTTGCCTTTTAGCATGCCTTTAAATTTTTTGTTCAGAGTCAGACATGTTGTATGAGGTCATAGAAACGGAGGTAATTACGCTTTTAGTGTGAGGTTTCATGTTAACCTGGCTCTTCCGAAAAATGTAAGAGAAGGGAATGCATCCCAACTCATTCTATGAAGCCAGTATGACCCTAACACCAAAACCAGACAGAGACATCAAAAGAAAAAAAAAGTACAGTCTAATATATATTATAAATATAGACACAGAAATCCTAACAAAATACTAGGAAACCGAGTTCAGCAACACATTAAAACAAGTAGAGAACACGACCAAATGGGATTTGTTCCAAGAATGAAAGGTTGGCTTAGCGTCTGAAAATCAATTAATGTAACACACTCTGTCAATAGAATAAAACATAAAAAGCAAAAACCACATGATCATCTCAATAGACACAGAAAAGCCTTTGACAAAATTCAACATCTTTGAATAATTAAAAAAAAACCCTCAACAAACTAGGATTAGAAGAGGAATTCCTCAACTTGATAAAAGGCATCTATGAAAAAGCACAGCTGACATCACAGTTAACAGTGACAGACGGAGGGCTTTCCCCCTGAGTCCAGCAACGAGAGGAGGACGTCTGCCCTTGCCACTGCTGTTCAATATTGTACTGGAGGCCCTTGGCAAGGCAATTAGGTAAAACAAATAAATTGAGGGCATCCAGATTGGAAAGAAAGAATTAAAACTATCTTTATTTGCAGATGATATGACCTTGGACACAGAAAACTGTCAGGAATCCCCCTAAAGCCATTAAACTAATAAGTATGTTCACCAAGGTTGCAGGATGCAAGCTCGATACAGAAAATTCTTTTTTGTATCTATACTCTTGCAAAGAAAAATCCAAAAATGGAACTAAGAAAGTAATTCCACTTAAAATAATATCAAAAAGAATAAAATATTTAGAAAGAATTTTAACAATAGAAAAGCAAAATACATTCTCTGAAAACTACAAAACACTGTAGAAAAATTAAAGAAGGCTTAACTGGAAAGACATCCCATGGGGATGGGTTGCAAAAATTAATATTGTGAAGATGGCAATGCTCTCCAAATTGATGTGTGTGTTCAGCACAACCCCTATGATAACCCCTGCTGCCTTTCTTGCAGCTACAGACAAAATGATCCTAACACTGACATGTAAAATCTAGGGGCCCCAGAATAGCCAAAACTGCCTTGAAAAAGAACGACAAAGACGGAGAACTCACACACTGCAATGTCAAAACTTACTACCATGCTGCTCCAAGCAAAACAGTATGATCCTGGCACAAGGATACACAGGTGGATCTGTGGAATAGATTTGAGAGTCCAGAATAAACCCACATATCAGTGGTGATTTCTGGCGAGAATGCCAAGAGAATCCAATGTGGGGGATAAAAATAATCTTTTCAACAAAAGATGCTGAGACAACTGGATATGCACATGCAAAAGAATGAAGTTAAACTCTCTCCCTCACAACATGTAGAGAAATTCACTCAAAATGTAACATATACGAAAATTACATTTTCTTACATTTAAGAGCTAAAAGTATGAAACTCTTAGAAAAAACCACAGATGTAAAACTTCAGGATCTTGGACTAGAGAGGCAATGGTTTCTTAGACGTTATATCAAAGCACAGGTGACAACAACAAAAGTTCAGTTAGACTTCGTCAAAATTAAAAAATTTTGTGCTGCAAAGTACAACACCAAGAAGCTGAAAGAATGAGAGAAAATCTTTGAAAATCATGTATCTGAGAAGGGACTTGTATCTAGAATATATAAAGAACTTTTGACTCAGTAGTAAAAAGATAAATAGCCCAATTAAAAGTGGGCAAGTATTTGAATAGACATTTCTCCAAAGAAAACCATATGGTCCATAAGTGCATGAAAAGCTGCCCAACGTCATTAGCCATTGGAAAAATGCAAGTCAGGGGCTGGCCCCGTGGCGCAGCGGTGAAGTGCCCTCATTCTGCTTCAGCAGCCTGGGGTTCGCTGGTTCGGATCCCAGGTGTGGACATGGCACTGCGTGGCACACCATGCTGTGGTAGGCATCTCACATATAAAGCAGAGGAAGATGGGCACGGATGTTAGCTCAGGGTCAGTCTCCCTCAGCAAAAAGAAGAGGATTGGCAGCAGATGTTAGCTCAGGGCTAATCTTCCTCAAAAAAAAAAAAAAAAAGAAAAATGCAAGTCAAAATCACAATGAGTCACCCCTTCAACCCATAGGATGGTTATAATAAAAAAAAGATAGATAATTGCAAGTGTTGGAGATAATGTGGAGAAATGGGAATCCTCACCCTGCTGGGGGGGCTGTGAATGGAGCGGCTTCTTTAGTAATGGGTGTGTCTGCTGTGGACTGGTGTATTCCCGCCACATTCACGTATTGAAGCCCTAAGGCCTGATGTGAGGGTGTTCGGAGGCGGGGCTTTTGGGAGGCGGGGCTTTTGGGAGGTGGCTAGGTCATGGGGGCGGAGCCCTCATGATGGCATTAGTGCCCTTCTAAGAAGAGACACCAGAGAGGTCCTCTCTCTGCACCACATGCGGACGCAGTGAGAAGATGGCCATCTGCAAGCCGGGAGGAGCTTCCTCCCCAGAGCCGGACACGCTGGCACCCGGGGCTCGGACTCCCCAGCCTGCAGCACCCTGACAGATAATTTCTGCTGTTAAGCCACCCAGCCTGTAGCACTTTGTTGAAGCAGCTGAACTGACTAAGACAGGCCGTTTCTCAGAGGGTAAGCACAGAATCGCCGTATGACTCAGCAATTCCTCTTCTAAGTACATCCCCCAGGGGCAGTGAAAACGGGTCCACAGAGCAGCTTGTCCGCAAACGCTAACAGCAGCATTACTCACAACAGCCAAAGAGTGAAACAAGCTGAATGTCCGTTAATTGAGAAACGGATAAATAACACGTAGTATGTCCATAAAATGGAATATTGTTTGGCAATAAAAAGAAATGAAGTGCCGACACAGGCTACCACACCATGAACCTTGAAAACGTTATGCTCAGTGAAAGATGCCGGGCACAAAAGACCACATATTGTATGATTCTGTTTCAAAGAAATGTCCAGAATAAGCAAATCTATCTACAGATAGGCAGGTGACTGCCTCTAGGCAGAAAATGAGTTGGTGTATGCGGAGGACACGGGCCGGGGGAAGAAGTGGGGTTAATGTGAGTGACTGCTGGTGGGGACTGGGTTTCTTATCATCGTGATGAAAATGTCTTAAAAGTGCTTGCGGTGGTGGCTGGCCGTCTCTGACTATCCTAACCATGGGATTGCACACTCCACCGAGGGAATGTGGCCCATGAATCACGTCTCAACAAAGCGCTGGACAGAAAAAGAAGCGATACAGTTCCTAAATTATGAGGACTTCTGTCCCTTCCTTCCTAACCTAATCTTTATATTTCATTAGTTTTCCTTGCTTTTTCTTGTTCCTGCCTGCCGAGACTTCTCGTACAGGACAGAACAGCGCCATAGACGCATCGTCCGCCCGCGGACCGCAGTGAAGCAGCTCTCGGCCGGCTGCGGCTGTCCGAGCGTCTTCACCACCTTACGGAAGTTGCCTTCTATTGTTTGCTAAGCATTCTTACCCTGGTGGCTATTGAATTTTATCAAATGCCGTTTTTGTGTCTATTTGGGTGATTACGTATGTTCTTTTTTATTCTGCTACTTTTGTTTATCACAATAATAGATTTTCTTACGCTGAACTGTTTTAGAATTCCCATGAAAAACCCGACTCGGTAATGATATGCTATACAGCGTTACATATGAATTGCCAGGATCGTTTTTGATTTCTGTGTACATTATTATGTCAGATTGCTCTCTAACTTTCTCTTACACTATCTTGTCTGGTTTGGGTGTCTGAGTCAAATATATTGCCTTCTTTTTAAAATTAAAAAAATTACACACAATAAAGTTAACTTTTTATTGCATAGAACTGTGCGTTTTGACAAATGGACGGTCACTGAAACATTACAATGAAGATGAGAAAGAGCTGTGCCACCCTCCAGGCTCCCTTGTGCTGTCCTACTGTGGTCAACCCCTCTCCCCGCCCCCGAGTTCCGACTACCACTGGCCTGTGCTCTATCCCTAGGCCTGCTTTGTCAGAAAGACACAGAAATGGAGCCATATTATCCGTAGCCTCCTGAGTCACCTTGACTTAGCAGAATGTTTTTGAGAGTCACCCATGCACTGGTGCGAATGAGGAACTCGCTGCTTTCTGTCTCTGAGCAGTATTCCACCGTACAGACGGTAGCTGACTTGAGTGAAATGGCTTCTCAGGTTTGCCATAAGTTTCTGAGTCCTGATCAGGCTAAAGAAGTGGCCTTTGTCTGTTTATTTCTTGATCTGCTCACCTGTTGAAGGCCATTTGGGTCGTTTCCCATTTGGGGGCTGCCATAAATACTCACATTCAGATTTTTTCATGACTGTAAATTGTCATGTCCTCTTACAGCGAGGAACAAGATTGTTGGGCCATTTGGTGGCTGTTTATTGAACTTTATAAGAAACTGCCTTTTTTCTGTTGGCTGTGCCATTTTGCTCCCTACCAGCAAGGACTGGGCGATCCAGTTTCCTGGTCTGCCTCCAGCTGCCGCTTCGTATTGTAGCTGTTTTGTTGTTGTTGCTCGTTTTGTTTTAGCTTCAGGCCTTCTGGTGGGTGTGAAGTCGTATCTCACTGTGGCATTAATTTGCGTCCCTAATGATCCTAATGGTCCCTAATGACCAGCGACGAGGAGCACCTTTTCTCGTGCTCATTCGCCATCCAGATAGCTTCTTTGGTGAAATGTCTGCTCAGACTTTTTGCCTGTGTTTTAATTGGCGTGTTGTTCTCTCATTGCAGAGCTTTGACAGTTCTTCTTCACGTGCGGCAGATACAAGTCTTTCGTGGGATGCGTGATTTGCAAATATTTTCTCCAACTCTGTGCTTGTCTTTTCACTCTCCTAACTGTGTCTTGCCCAGAGCAAAAGTTTTTAATTTTTGTGAAGTCTGATTTATGTATTTTTTTCTGTTATGGATTGTGCTCTTGGTGTTGTATCTAAAAATTCTTTGCCTAACCCAAGGTCACAAAGATTTTCTCCTTTGCTTTCTCTGAGAAGTTGTAGAGTGTATCTTTAAGTCTATGATCCATTTTGAGTTAAATTTTGTAAAAGGTGCAAGGTTTGGGTCAAGTCCTCTCTCTGTCTCTCTTCTCTGGCGTATGGATGTCCGGTTGTTAGAAAGGCTACGTTTTGTCCAATCAATTCACCATATTCACGTGGGTCTGTTTTTAGATTATTTTTCTGTTCCATTGATCTGTGTATCTATCCACCCTTTCACTAATATAACATTATCTCAATTACCATAGCTTTATAGTAAGTCTTGAAATCAGTGAGAATCCTTCAACTTCGTTTTTTTCCCCCACAATTTCTTTGGTTGTTCTAGTTCCTATGCCACTTCATATTATTTGAAATCCTTGTTAATTTTTACTTGTTTTATGTGATAATTTCTTATAAATTAAAAGAAACTCTCATAATAATTGTGGATTTGGAAATTCTCCTACATGTGTTTTGGTTTATTCTTCTTTTTACTATGTTATGTTCCTTTTTAACCACTAGTAAAGCTTTTTGCGTTAAATTATATTCCCTGTGTCTTGCTATACCCTTTTCTTTCATACAGTGCTTTTATTGTATATTTTTTTTTCTGTCCTTTTATTTTCAACTTCTCTGTGTACTTTTCTTTCAGAGATATTTCTTGTAATCAGGAATTTGCTACATTGAAAAATACAACGTAATATTTTGGGTTTTTACTCCCTGATTTTAATCGTTTTGCGTTTACTGTGATTACTTACATGTTTAGACTTGAGTCCAACTTATTCTATGTTTTCTGGTTTGTCTTCTTTTTCTTTTTTTGTCTTTTATTGGATTAATAGTACTTCCCAAATTTCTTTTTCCTCTGTTGGTTTGGAGGTTACATCTTGTAATTATATGACTTTTAGTGGTTCTTCTTTATATTTTAAAATATTTAACAGTACGTTATTTCTAGGGAAATGCCACTATTTACTATGCGCATCTCTTTCTTCCTGTCAGTCACTGTATCAGTCACTTCCTGTCAGTTCTATGTAAATGTGCTAACCAGGAGTTTATTTCCCATTATTGGAAAAGGGAAAAATTTATAAAGCATTACATATCAACCCAAACTCTCAACCAGCTTCCTGGAGTATATCTAAAACATAGAAAAGTACCTGTGTCGAAGTAAAAGCCCGGTGTATTAGCGGATAAAATGTTTCAGCATCACTTCCAGATCACCAACACCTGTTGCGGTTGCTGGCAAACCGCTGCTTTGCAGGCAGTAAGGCATCTAGTTTACATGCAGTTCCGCAAACATTATATTTGCCACATAGCATGGCAAATAACACACAGAAATAAATAGACTTGTTAGAAAAATACAGACTAAAATTGTAAATGAACTTAATGCAATTTCCTCCCTGATGAGGTAGAGACTTGAGGCTCAAAGTCAGCTGAGAGGAAGAGGGTGGGGGGAGAGGGCAGTTGTGTGGGTTCTGGCGGTGGACGGGGACGGGCAGAGGAGCTGGCCGAGAGAGGGTCGTGTGGGGCAGTCGTCAGACTCAGGAGACCTGCTGGATCCTCCACCGTATGGGGCTGCGGCAGGGACTCCCGAGGAAGGGGGGTGACAAATCTTCAGGGAGTTGCTCAACACTTTTGGATGAAACGATTGCAAAAGGCAGTCTTACTTCTCGCCTTGACGTTCACTTTCATAAATCTATTTATGTGGGGCGTTAGGAGACATCAGGCTGGTTTTTCCTCCTCCTTTTGAAGTTTCCCATCACATCACAGTGAAGTTCGAGGTTAATATTTAACACAGCATCAGCCTGGTCCTCACGGAGTGATGCCTCCCTCGGGACCAGCATCATCCCAGGTGTACATCTCTGCCCTTGGCACTCGGTGGGCTGTCAAAACATTTGCACATGTGATTCTGACGTTCTGCCAGTTGTGCTCAGAACATAACCGGGAACCTCCTGTATATTGTTTTGTTTAAAATGTTGAATTGAGCTTTAGGGACATCAATGTGTTTCTCACATAACTAATAGCTGAAAATATTGCCTTGGGAGCTATTTAAGTTCCGTGAAGTTAGTGTATGAAATCTGAGAAGTGTTCTGGGCAAGCATCCTCGGGGAAGAGTTGCTGCAGGGGGATGCTCATATTTGTATCTTTTCCCCCAACATGACGTGGACCTCAGCACACTTTACCCGCAATTTATCCACCATTTAATTTTGCCTTTAAAACCCCACAGCTGCTGTCATCATTTCACAAGTCAATGTTTAATTAAATTAATCAATCTGGACATCGTCAATGTCTAAGCTTTCCTTTATTTCTGGTGTGCCGCGAGCTCTCTCTGGGTGTACTCGTCCTGTTGAAGGAATCCTTTCATAGTTCTTGTGGTAAGAGTCTTTGGTGGTAAATTCGTTTAGTTCTTGCAAGTGTTGATTTTCTCTTTTTGCTGGATAATTGTTTGTCTTGGTGTCAGAGGCAGCTTAGTGATTGTTTACCCTCAGCCTTTTGAAGACGTTACTCCATCGTCTTCTGATCTCTGTTGTTGTTGATGAATTTACTGTCAGTCTGATTTGTGCTCCTCTGTAGGTATCTGTCCTTTCTGTCTGGCAGCTTTTAAGATTTTCCTTCCGTCCCGCTTTTGCGCAGCTTCACTACTGTGTATCTACATGTGGACTTTTCTCTGTGTTTCCTGCTTTGTACTTGGACTGCAATTTTGAACTAAGGCCTCCTCTTTTTCTCTAAATCTGGAACAACAATAACCTATTGGTTTTCCAGAGAGCGTATCTCTCTTTTCTTCTTCTAGAATGGTGATTCAACAGGTATAGGAGCTCCTTGACCATTCTCCGTCTCTGACCTGCTTGTGTGTGAGTGTGTGTGGATACGTAGATAGACACACCTCAGCTGACCTAAGATGCCATTGACGAAGGAGGAGCCATTTTTGCATGTGCCGCTAAGAAAGAAGCATGCCAAAGAGAAAGAGTCTAATCAGAGAGCCCTGCAAAAAGATGGGACCCTAAAGGGCTGCAGCCTTACTGTCAGAGTAAATGAGAAATGCATCCACTGTGGGGAAAGGGGTGGCAAGGGAAACTGGCACTTTTCCCTGAGATTGCAAACCTGAGGTCTAAGCACATTTGGGTTTGCAGTTTGAATTCAAATCTTAACCATAAGTTTAACTTCAATTGGTCGCAGGTCAGCAGCAATTTCAGGTGCCTGGTAAGACAAACACCAGCTCTCTCTGGGGGTCATCTCCAGTGCACACTAAGAGTGGGTGTAAGTGACCTTCAAATGTAACATGTATTCCAATTTCACATGTGTTAAGGTATGAAAAAATGCATATGGAACTGATGAAATGCAGTGTGTGGTGTGTGTGTGTGCATACACATCCATATCTGTGTACATCCCTTGTCTCTCTCTGTGTGGTATTCTAGGTGAGTTCCTCAATATTCTCTCCAATTCACTAATTCTCTCTTTAACTCTGTTCTGCCTAAAATGTGTTCCTTTTATCACACATTTTATTTCAAGAACTTTAAAAAATTTTCCTAGTTTTCTAATTTTTTAAAATAAACATCTGTTGGGGCTGGCCCCGTGGCCGAGCGGTTAAGTTAGCGCGCTCCGCTGCAGGCGGCCCAGTGTTTCGTTGGTTCGAATCCTGGGCGCGGACATGACACTGCTCATCAAACCACGCTGAGATAGCGTCCCACATGCCACAACTAGATGGACACACAGCGTGGAGTGTACAACTATGTACTGGGGGGCTTTGGGGAGAAAAAGGAAAGAATAAAATCTTAAAAAAAATAAAAAATAAACATCTGTTGTTATTGCTTATATGCCTGTCTTATTTTTCTACAGTTTCATGTGCTTTTAAAAGTAAACCTCCCCTCATTCACCTCTGTTATTTCTTTAAGCACCCTAGACATAATTATTTTAATCTTAGACAAATTCCATGCAATTAGTCTCATCTGGAGTCACTTTGTGTTCTGATTGTTGATTTTATTATCTATCTTTTGAGTGTTAGAACATTCCTGTACATGGGTGAGGGGTTTGGCTTCTCTCCTCCCACCCCATTTTTTTGTCTGTGTTTCTCCCTCTCCCTAGAGAAGCTTTCCAGTTGTCCCCATTCACCCCTAGGGCTGCCGGTCTCACACACGGTCCTACCCAGCTCTCTCTCCCTCTTGGTGCATCTTTCTCTGACTCCTCCTGTTTCTCTCCATTGGCTTCTCGTTGAGCTCATAGGTCCTCCCCTCTCTCTGTCTCTCTTCTCATTTCTTCATGCAACAAATATTTTTGAGCATGTGCTGCATACCAAGCTCTGTCCCACCTTCTGTTTCCTTCTTTTAATGATCTGTTTTAGGGAAATGGGCCATATTTTGTAATTTATTGTTTATGTTAAATATTTTATGAGTCTTGTTTTCATTTACAGGAAGGTGGGTGGAATAGTGTATATTCCTATGCAGAATCCTTCTCTCTCCTCTGATCCTTTACGGATGACTGTATTTTCTGTAAGTTGCTGTCCTTCTGTAATAATATCTGTTCCTCATTCTTGTCCAGGACTTCACAACCTAAAAATGTTTTCTGGTCAACTCAGTTACTACCTGAACCAGCCCCAAGGTGAAGCAGATGGGACAGAGTTTAGTCCTGTCTTACAAAGGGTGACCTGAGGCTCAGAGAGGTTAGGTCTGTCCCAGGGCCACCCAGCCAGTGGGAAGCAGAGCAGAGCCACACCTCAAACCGTCCCATGATTTAAACATTTGCATCAGATTCTTCAGACAGGACCAGAACATGGCCTGGGCACGGGTCACATCTTCTTTCCTGGTGTCCCTCCTTGGACCTAGCACACACCTGGGCGTGTGATGCATTTACGTAAATGAAATGTTTGATGAAGGCACCTGGGAGAAAGCCGACTTTGTGCATTTTGGGCACGGGCTCTACTGAACCCCTCCTGCAGGACTTGGCACCCTTGCTGTCCCCAAGGGACATCAGCCCAAAGGATGACCTGCGGGATCTGCAGGAAGACACGTGCCTGCAGAAGTGTGTGAGGGAGAAGGGGCTGCTGTAGGCTCCCATCCTCTGAGGAAGGAGGATTTATGTCCCCACCACAGTAATGGGGCTTCGAGGACTCTCACCATGTTCACGCTCAAAAAAATCAGTACTATCGATCCACATTACCGAGTTGACTGAAGGCAGCGGCAGTATTTATCTGGAGTTGTGCTCTTGATGTAATAACACTTAGATTACAATATTTTCTGTAATTACTTAAAAATGACAATGCATATTGGGTTAACGATAAATCAGAGGCAATTTAAATAATGTCATCAGGAATCGAGGAGCATAAATCCTGTGGGTTTCATCCTAGCCAACAAGCCCTTGCTTCAAAGGGCGTGCAGTGACTCGACACCCGGCACCGTCCGGAGGCCGAGATGGCAGGACCCCAGGCTCTGGCTTAGGCCTGTGGCATCCTGTCATCCTGACCTGGCTGCTCTGGACCCAGCAGGCAGCCACTGGCAGGGGCCAGGAGCACAGACCATGCCAAGGGCGCATAGAAAGCAGGACTGGTGCTGTGGAATTTCCCTGACTCTGGGCAGCAGGTGCGGGAGCAGGAGCTCTAGAAGGCGACCCGAGTCTCATGAGGGTTTCAGCCACATGAGTGCCCCCTGATGCCTCTCTCCCCTCCCCCTGCTCTCTCCTGCGCAGGCTGCAGGTTCTCGTGGAGTGATCTGCGGGTTTGCCAGGCCTCGGAGCCTGCTCTAACGAGAATCCAGTTTCTCCAAAAGCCCAGCATGGCACCATGTGGCCTCCGGACCCCGTGCAGTCTTGCTCGGGGCGATAGTTCACTTTAGGCTGAGAGCTCACTTGCTGAATGGTCTGATTCCAGCGATGGTGGGGAGAAAGGGGTTCAGGAGGCAGGAGACTGGCTGTCTTCTTTATGGCCTTAGTTAAAGCCATTTGCTTGCAAATAGAAACAAACTCGGGTAGGCGAAAACGAAAAGGAGGAGTTGGTTAAGGGGATTCTTGGGAATCTCGTGGGACACGGGGCAGGAATGTGGCCTGGGCACTGGGAAGGGGCCAGCGGCCTGTCAGGAGAAGTGTCCGCAGTCTCTGCTTTCTTCCTGCTCTGCTTGTGCTCCTCGGCTTTCATCCTCCTCCTGTCTGAAGTGGTGTGCCCCTGCTCCCTACAGCTTCCTGCATCTCCTGATCCTGATGGGGTAAGCCCAGCCCCTGGAACACGCGAATTGTTCTTGGACACATTCCACGTTCCTGGGGAAGGGTCAGGGGCCCACCCCAGTTCACTTGGGACAGTGTTGCATTTACAAAATGATTGCCTTTGTCCGGTCGGTATGGACCAGCTCTTATCTAAGGGGCTCCTTAGGAATCGACATGTGCTTTCAAGGATGTCCACCACATGGATACCACTTCGATGCATTCCCCAGAGCCTGTCAAGTGGCTTTCTCGTGGCTGTTACCAGGGGGGCCAGAGAACTAATTGCCGAGCCCAAGGTGAGACAAGTACATCCCAGCAGGATTTGAATCCAGGGCTGCTAGATCCAAGGAACATGGTCTGTCTGTCCTGGCTCTCCACCTCCCACCATGCTGCTCTTGCTCTGATTGCAGGACATGGCCCAAGCAGAGGGCTAGGGACAGGCAGGCCAGCACGGCAGGCCAGGTTTGGCATTTCCAAGGTGTCCCTTATGGAGTGTTTCACCTTCAGGCTGGTTAGGTAGGGAGGGCCCTCTGTCCTGCTGGTGGGACTATGATATCCCACGGGACAGGGCCACCGGCAGAGATGTTCAGCACAGAGAATAGGATGGGATGGGGGGAGGTGAGTTCACACTCTGCCTGGAGAGGAGAATAAGGCGGAAAATGAATATAGGCATCCAGAGCAGGAAGATCATAAATAATGAACAAAATGGGAATTTATTTAATTTTTGCACTAAAGAACCCAGATTGGCCTCCTCTGTCCATCCTACTGACAAAGCTGCTGGGTTGCTTGCCATATAAATGCTTCCAGCACTCAGATTTCTCACCCAAGATGGTTCAAGACCAAGCCTGCAAGATGCCAAGCCAAGAACATGTACAATTTCCTTCAATCATCCAGATTAGTGTTTTCCTTTTTTGTTTCCCACCATGACACCAAGAGTATGAAGAACATTTGTAGGTTTCACTCAACCCTTCATTTCCCATCATGGCACCTGGCCCCCATTGGGGTGGCTCAAGCAGCGTTACTAAAAAGAAGCAAATAGCAGAAGCTTTAATGGCCCTCAAAATCAAGGTAAATTTTCTTCTTTCTAAATAACTTGGAGTTTTTTTTCCCTCCAGTGTTTAAATTTTCTAAGCTCCTTGAAATTCTTAAAACATTAAAATGACTCTGATTTTGAATCAAGCTCATTGGTCTTGAAAAGAAAATAACTGTGCTCCAAACTGAGAAACGGCGTGGTCTGGGAGAAGGTGTGGCGAGATCTTGATTGAGGAGACACTTTAACTTCTCTTGGAGCCAAGCCCTCACCCTCCTACACACTTCACACTCAAGGGAATTTGGAGTGGAACAGATCCGGGTTCAATGGCAACTCTCCCTCATACTGTGTGTTCTTGGGTGAATGACTTCACATTATGGGTCTTGGTTTTCTTATTCCACAATAAAAAAAGGATGTATTCAGTTTTGCATCAGAAGATGGTTGGAACAAAGTGAAATAATGTATGCAAAATAGCTGTGCACTTTTGAAAATGCTCCATAAATGTACTCTCTTTATTAACGACACTAATGATTATTATTGCTATGCATTCTGCTCTCAAGCACATTTATTTGGAACCTACTGTGTGCAAACACGTGGTGCTGGATGCTGGAGGAAGGATCTGGGTTGAAACTCTCTACTTGCGAAATTTAGAGTATTTTCCTTGCAGGCTTCTTCTCCCAGAAACAAAATCACTAGTCAGTACCTGGGACATTACAATAGTACATTTTAATGAAAACTTAATTAATTTGAAATGATTGCTTTCTTGTAAGTAGAAGGAAAGAAAAATCATTAACAATTGGCAAATGGGAGAGAAAAATGCTGTTATATAAGTACATAAGAGAGACATAGCGAGGCAATGAATATTTCTAAAATAAGGAAACATAAAACTTGAGTTTGTAAAGTTATATCCTTAATTTGGAGGGCTGTTTCAACTTGTTCCCTGACAAAAATAAAGGAGTCAGCCACTGCAGCCTGTGCGAATGAAGAAGGAAATCAGTGCAGGCTTTTCTTTGTCAACTGTTCTCCAGTGGGCTGAACCACATGGCCTCACTTAGGGCTTCACGTGTTTATTTGTTTGGTTTCGTTCTTATAGTTCTTGTGGAAAGACACAAGTGTCAGGACCAGAAGCTCAACTGAGTCACTCCAGCCTGTTCTCCACTAACCGGGTCACGTCACTGTTCAGACATTTTCAGGCCTCTTGGTTGCCTTCTGGGTCCAGGTTGGCAGACAAGAGGGGCTCCTTGATGAGTGAAGGGGGCACACTATGAAGCTGGAGGAGCTGAGCTCCGCTCCTGACTCCGCACTGATACTTTTCCCTTTGGGAGCCTCAGATCGCCTGTCTCTAAAGTGGGACAGTTCAAATCCAGCTCTGACTCTGGCCCAGGCCGTCTCCCCTACACTATGGCATCCGCCATGTTTGAAAAGTGAGTGAATGACTCTTCAAGGTCACGTGGTCTGATCCACATCTCTCCCCTCCCATCCAATCCTTCAGTGTCCTCAACATCATCAACAAAGTCTTAGGATCGAATCCCTGGATATGACGGTTGTGGAACCTGCCCAAGGTCACGCAGCCGGGAGGAGGTGCGGTCTGCCTGACCTCAGGATGTCTGGCTTCGTAGCTGTACTTTGAGGTGATACGCTGTCTAGATTTCAGCCGTAGTGATTTGTGCTCCGCACGATTTTTCCAGCCTGCAGAAAAACGCCTTGAAACATCAAGCAAGTCCATTTACATTTGGTTCCTTTATTTTGAATTCATTCATCAAATTTCCTAATGATTCATGCATCTCTTTAATGCACCTGAACCATTAATAAACATATTTGTAAACATACTTTGATGGTATTTTCCTTCACTCTAAGAACTTGCAGATTTATGTCATTTAGCGTTTTCTTTCTGTTTTGTTTTTGGGTTGGTCCCATTAACAGGCTAGAGTGCAGACATATGGGTCTTATATAAAAAAAGACTGACTTTATAACAGCTTTTCCGAGATTAGGGAAAGAAACAGCCTTAAGTAAGGGAGCTATTTGGAGCAGAGAGGTTTTTAACGAGGGTGATATTCCAGTGCTGAGTGACAGAGTGGCTCTTGGATAGCAGGAGCCAGCGCGGCGTTTCCTTGGAAGGGCGTCGACATCCGCTAGCCAGCCAAGCTGATTTTTCACGGAATTAAGCCCTTCGCCTAAACTGGCAGAGGCACGCAGCGTTTGTCCAAATGAGTACAGTACAAAGTGGTTTGGAACACAAGAGATTATCTGGAGAATCAGGCCACATGCATTGCCAAACTGGGTAATTTGTCCTCGTCAGCGGCAGTGGTATCCATGAAGGGCCTGATTATAGGTTCTTCTCCCCCGGCCCGGGACAGCCTGTCCCCAAGGAGATGGCGATCTCGTGCCGCTAAACCAGGTTTTAAATAAACTCAGGCTACGAAAACACAGATCAGCAGAGACGCACCTCAGGTGAAACCAGCTCCCTAATGACAGTGCGGTGCGGCATAAGGGCATCTTCAATGAAGTAATGGCATAGTTGTTTTCGTAAAAGTGATAGCTACTCATTAAAAGACAATTCAGGGAATGCATAAAGGAGCATGCAGCAAATGACATAGAATCCCCCCATTCAGAGTGCCCACCCAGCGGGTGCCTTCCCGGTGTTCTGCTGTCGTGTAACAAACAGCCCCACACAACGTGGTAGAAAACAACCACCGTCATGTTATGCTCACGTGTTCTGTGGGTCAGGAATTTGGACTGGCGCAGGTGTCTCTTCTCCTTGATGTGTGGGGCCTCAGTTGGGAAGACTCAATAGGTTAGGGGTGGCTTCACTGGCTGGGCGCTGGAATCTTCCAGAAGTGTCTTCACCTGGGCCATGAGAACTTAAAGACTACCAACCAAGTGCCTCTCCTTGTGGCTGAGGCTCTCACAGCAGGGCAGCTGGTGCAGAGAGGGAGCACCACCAAAGGAAGGATCTGGAGAAGAAGTGAACCAAGAGACCCTGGCTGAGGCTGCAAGGCTTGTTCTGAACTCCCTCGGGTCCCACTGCCTTCCATCCATTACAAGGGAGTTACTGCAGCCAGCCCAAACTCAAGGGGAAGGGAGCCACATTCTACCCCCTGCTGAGGGAAGAATGAGGTCACAGCGCCAGGGAGCATTTGTGATGGAAGACATCACTGTGGCCATCTTTGAAAAATACGCTCTGCCCCAATTGACCATCTTTCCAGAAAACTCTTTCGGCATGCATACAAATGAGTAAGAGATGGATGGGAGCATCTACAATAGATGTAGAATCTACAAAGGCAGATTCATAGATAGAAATGCTTTTATAAGAATGGAATGATTTCATCCTACTTTTCAAAAATACGAATTAATAAATTTAACTCTATTTGAATTTAACAGAAGAAAAAGAAACTGATGTAAAATTGAAAGACTTGCTCAACTGCAGATCATTTTTTTAACCACAAGAGATATTTGTTCCTAAATGACCTCTCTAAGAATAAGGAAATAAATTACAAAACCCATTAAAAGCATGGAGTCATTATTTCTTAAGAAACCTTTTTTTCCTCCCATTTTTGACAGTGAGGACTAACTCCCTGCTCAGAAAAATGCAGAGATTCTAGTCTTTACACTTCAGTCCACTCTTCCTCGCCCCTCACTCAAGTTTTGTTGCTTATATTACTTTTACTTTGTCAGTTTATGACATCCACGTTCTGGGGCATCCACGGTTCCTCGAGCTGGTTAAGTCTTTGTTCTGTGTTCATGTGGATTCAGAGCTCAGTTATTTCATATGTGTATATGTATTTATGTACGCATTCATTCATTCACTCACTCACTGTGGCTGTTTCATTCCTAGTTTCTTTTTTTGTGTCCTCCCTTGGTTGGATGCATTTTATCTGCGTGGTTTTTATCCAGAAGGCCTCATAGGTGCTTTAATCCCCCAGTTCTTTAATGTTCAAAAGGTTTGCCTGTTGGCTTTAGTCTGTGGTCACCCTCTGGGTGGATAAGCTGTTCCCGGGCCACACACAGTTCCTTCAGAGTATGCAAAGCTCCATTCTCCAGGCATTGATAGCGACCATGAAGCATTCTGCAGCCAACCCACTTTATGGGGACCACTTTGTCTGGCCCCCTCCCTGGCCACACCTTGAGGGTGGGTGGAGCTTTCACGGGGTGGGGGCGTCTGTGGCCAGAAGACCTGGGGGCTGTGAAGAGGTGGTGGCTGGGCCAGAGGGTGGTCTTGGGCTCCCCTCCCCAGGGCTTCAGCTCCTGGCTCAGCGCCCTTCCTGCAGTGCTGGCCCCGGGGCCTCTCTCCCCATCTGGACTTCAGCCCTGCTGTCCCTGGGTTCCATGCCTCTCCTGGATTTGCATCCTGCTGGCGCCTGTGCCCTTAGACCAACCCCTAACCCCTCCAGGGCAGCTGGTGTAACTTTTTCTCAAGCGCTGCCCATCCAGGGCCTGGCGTTTCCCACTGAAACGTTCCATTACAACGTTAATGGATGCTCATGGCCCACATCCCCATCATCAGCCATCAGTGACTGTGGCCTTATTGCTATTTTAAATGATTTTTACTAAGCGTTTCTAACCAGTTGCCCATAAAATAATGGAAGGAAAACTATTCTCATTAAAGAGGAGTTTATTTGGGTTGTAAATGCGGGCCTGCTAATTGTGCCCTAAGCGCCACAGCGCGAGGCTGTTTGTTAGTGTGATTAAAGGAGTGGCAGTCATCAAGGCTCACAGCCCATCAGAGGCGGGGCTGCCGGGAAGGACCATCCTGGGGCAGCCCCGGCTGGGGCTTCTAATGGGAACAGAGGGTCTTGTCTGCTCGCTCGGGAAGCAGCCCCCCCAGCAAGCTGTTGAGGCAAGGAAACAGCCCAGAGACCAAGTGGCCTGGACCTCCTCAGGGCTGCCCGAGCCACCTCATATGCTCAGAGCATGGGAGTGGGGCTGGCCTGGCCAAAGTCTCCATGACTCTGTGGGGTGATGATGAAGCCCAGTTTCTCTCTGGGAGTCAGTGAAGCCTGGGGCTGCTCCCGTAGGGCTCCCGAGTCGGAGAGATCTGAACAGCTGTCTCTGCTCACCACACCCCACCTCTTCATCTATAGATCCAAACAGAAATAGTATCTCTTTCACAGGGCCATTGTGTGGCTTATGGGCCAAGCCCAGTGCTTGCCATGCAGTAGGCACTTAATAAATGGCTCTTCTGTTATTATCGGTAATAGGCCATCCCCAGCCTTCATTCAACAGGCGATTTCAGAGCACACCCTGGATGCGAGTGTAGCTTGTCTCAGATGAAGAGGGGACAGACAGTTATTTCAAAGGGACCTCTGCAGAAGTGGCACTTAAACCGAGACCCCACGGTGGCTGGGTTGGTACCACTCCACGGGCCGTCTGCTTGGTCACCCCAGCTGGCCACTGGAGGGAGCCTGCCGTGGACGCTTCTCAAAGCCCTGCTCCTCCTCCCACGGCAGCCAGACTCTGCCTGGAGTCTGGGACAGGTCTTAAGAAGGACAGAGTTTTCTTCTGCTCCTCAGGTGGGTCAAGCCTTTGCTTGGCATTATACAGGATCCTGAGTCAAGGGTTTTATACATTATACGTATAATTTATATATCATATATTGCGTGTATATATATATTGCATTTACTCTTATATAAGTACAAGTACATAGGCTACAGACACGTCTTTTTCCAACGTCACACCTTTAACTGGACAGTTGAGTGCAATTGCATTTGATGCTATAACATGCGTGAAGCTTGAGGACATTATGCAAAGTGAAATAGGTGAGTCACAGGAGGGCAAATACTCCACGATTCCACTTACACGTGGTCCCTAGTGTGATCTTCCACGGGGTGGGTTTCTCTGGCTGATCAGAAGGGGTGAGTGGGACACGGCATCTACCTGGGGGTGTCCGAGAAGGCTTCCCACGGAGGTGAGCCTGGAGTTGACGACTGAAACTTGTCTTGGAGTCGGCCCAGGGGAGGGGCTGGAGGGGGTGGGGGAAAAGGAACATCTCGCATCAGGGACCAGCCCCGCGCCCAGATGGACTTGGCAGACATCCGGAAGGTCCTTTCTGAAGAGGGGTCAGGCCCGGTCTTCAAAGATGAATTGATGCTCCAGGGAGCCCTGCTTCCCCTCCCTATCACGGTACACCACTCATCAGAAGCTCTGAGCGACAAAGCCCTGAACATGGTCTTGAATATTTTATTTAACCATCTTTGTAAACCCCATGAAACCAATGGGGCCTTTAGCCAATGGGCTCAAAGACGACCTAAGGGGGTTTGCTGGCAGGTGGCCAAGGCTGGACGTGAACCCGGGTCCACCCGGCCCCAAACTCTCCCGTGGCCCATGCGCCTCCACCCTTTAGGCCAGCTGTCATATGGCGGCGGCTTGACCAGAAACCGAGCAGCGCGTGCTTTCAGAAGTGGCTGCTGATGGTTATTTGGGGGACATGGAGATGTAGCTGGGATTTAAGTGTCCGAAATATCTCCCGTGAGACTGAGCCGGAGGCAGATACCCTGAGCCCTGGATTTCAGCCGTGATGAGGGCTCCAGGCATCCTTAGGAAAAGCTGAGCCCGCCCCTGGGGGTCCAGGGCCTCTCAGCCCTGGCGAGAGTCTGCAGCTTAACTGGCCCTTGTGGGCACGTTAAGCTATTAATCCATCACAGTCTGGCTGTACCTTTCAGCTCCTGCAAAGAAGTGTGGAGTGATGCCGTTTTGCAGACGAAGGCCCTAGGAACGCAGCTGACAGGGGACGACGGAATGTGGGGAAACTGCTGAGGACATCCATTCTGTCGATGGAGTACGTGCATCCCAAGAAAAATGCAAAAGATCTTCCCGGGCCTGGATCCCCGCACCTCTGCCCAGTTCTCACCTCTCACTCAGCAGGATCTCATGTTGGGCAGCCCTCGTTTGAATCCATGTCTACACTTACCGGCTGTGTGACCTTGGACAGTGACCTAACCTCTCTGAGCCTCCTCAGGTGGTGGGAAGATGAACCCACGTGCGCGTCGCCTCCACCGGGTGGCAGGGATGCTGGGGGTGGACGGGGCCGTCTCCTTCTCCTGCACCCCGTGGAGCCCAGCTTAGTGCAGGTCTGTTCAACTGGGCTGACGACTTTGAGGGACCTGCTGAGTGCAGAGTCTCTAGTGGATGCTCAGAGGTCTGGAAAAACGTTGACGCCTTAAAGCTCTGCTCTGAAGCTCTTTTGAGCGCTGTGGGCGCAAAGGAGAATGTGCTGCTCCGGAAGGAGGAATGTCGGTGAACAGAATAACACCCCCAAAGACGTCCTTGCCCTCACCCCCGGAACCTGTGAATACGTTGTCACTGTGCAAAGGGAATTCAGGTTGCAGATGGAACTGGGGCTGCCGCTCAGCTGACCCTGAGATGGGCAGCGATCCTGGATTATCTGGGTGGGTCCAGTGTAAGCAGGGTCCTCATGGGGGTGCAGGCAGGGGTTCAGTGTCAGAGAGAGAGGTGAGAGAATCTCGACCTGCTCCTGCTGGGTTTGGAGATGGAAGGGGGATGTGAGCCAGGGAACGCAGGCACCTCTAGAAGCTGCAAAAGGCCGGGAAAGTGATCCTCTCCTGGAACCTCGAGAGTAGGGGGCAGCCCTACCAGGGCCTTGGTCTTAGCCCGTGAGACCCTGTTCATACTTGTTACCTCCAGAGCCGGGAGAGAATAAGTGTGCTTGTCACGCAGCAATGGGAGAAGCGAATACAGGAGGCTGGCCCTTTGCTGCAGGCCACGCTGCCGCGGGAGGGCAGCTGGCTTGTGGCGGGTGTGTGTGCATCTGGGTCTCCACACTCACAGGCTCGCAGGGGACAAAGCATGTCCACAAATTCTCTGCTGCTGGGACGGCTCCTGTCCCGCCAGCACCCGGTGTGTGCCCCGCGCTGGGCCAGGGCCCGCCAGGCGTCAGCTCATTTCCCCTCACAGGGTGGGCGGGTGCCCCTCGTGTACAGGTGTGGTGCTGGATGCTTGTGCCAGTGCCCACTCTGGCTCTGTCCCACTGTCCCCTTTCTCTAGGCCTTGTGGGGTCGGGAAGCCCTGCTGAGGGCTCCCAGCAGCAGGGGCCCCTGTCAGTGACGAGGCCTCCCTGGGGACGTGTTGCTTCGGCCCTCAAAGCACGTAGGAAACGGGGTGATTAGGAATCGCGAGGGAAGGGAAACAATGTGAGGTGCAGGGAAGTGAGTGTGTCTCTGAGCATGGCACCTGGGGTGGGAGCCATCGCTTCCTCCGGCCCTGCGATCCCGGAGCCAGGAGCAGTGCAGCAAGCAGCCAGAAACCAGGGCCTCCACTCCTTCTTGTCAGTGACAGAAAACAATTATTCACTTGGAAGGAAACCTTTCCACCAACGGTCCCCCCAAGGACGGTAATTACTGGGGGGCCGGGTGACACAGATGTTTGAAAATCTTTTCTCAATAGGTTTCCTTACATCGTCTTCCTAATGCAGACCAAGCCGATGCGCACACACTCACACAGGCACACACTCACACAGGCACACACTCACACAGGCACACACTCACACACGTGCGCTCACATACTTGTGCACATGCAGCCTGACTGTAGGACCTGGTTGTGACCCAGCAGAGCCCCTTCTGAGGGGCGCCCAGGGCGCACAGCCGCCCTGCATTGTTGGTGCGAGGGTCCCAGCACGAGAGCAGGAGGAGCTAAGATGGCCTGTGTTCAGTCAGCCTCCAGGGCAGGGTTCCCCAGCAAGCCTTGGCCAGTGCAGGGCCACAGACACACTTGTCTGCCTGGTCTTGGTCAGATCCAGGAGCTGGTCCCCTTCGGATGCCGTATCGGCCACCCTGAGCGCTCTTGGAGGCCGTGGCATTGAGAGCCAGTGAGCAGAACCCGAGTTCCCGCTTCGGAACCCCTTTGCCTGCTGGGAAAAGCTGCCAGGTGCCGAGGGACGCGCTCCTTGGAGGTAGGTGGGGGAGAAGGAGGGCGGGCTTGGACCAGGTGGATGAGGAGGGGCGTGCTTCCTGACAGAGGGCCTGGGGCACCGTGGCACAGAGCCCCCAGCGATGCTCTCCCCACAACTAGAGTGAGGGGTCCCCTCCGCTCATGTGCTCCTGTATCTCATCCAGGCCACACACAGAGGAGTCTTCGACCCCAACCCTGGATGCCAGGGAGGAACCACGCTTGGCAATGCTGGGTCCCCAGGGCCTGAGGGTATGGGGAAGGCAGACGAGGATGCGGGCAGTTGACTCCTGACAGGCATCTGCCCTCTGTGCTCTCTGTGGGTTCCTAGCCTTGGTGCCAGGAGAAGAGGTGACATCTGGGGAAAGGACAGATGCACATGTGTTTCCCAAAGTCATCTGCCAAGAGAAGGGACTCCTGGCACTTTAATGAAAGAACACTGGGGGGGTGAGATCCTTGGTCTGGAGACCTCGAAACCTTCAGTGTCTCCTCTTGGGCCTTAGGATGAAGGACAGCATTCTTGCTTGTCTCAGAGACCCTGCAGGGTGTAGCCTGGCCCCTTTCTCTGGCCTGCACCCTCACCATAGCCGTGGTCTCTGCTTTCAAGCAGCAGTGGCCTTCCCTGGACTAGTCAGGGCCCCTTACCACAGGGCCTTTGCACATGCTGTTTGTTCTACCGGGAACCATCTTCCCTTTCCTCTTAGTCTGAGGAACTCCTCCCCACTCCTTGGATCTCCACTCGAGCTTACTTCCTCAGGGATTCCTTCTTTTACCTCCCTAACTTGGTCACCTCCCCAAACATCCTTCCCAGATCCCCCGTCTAGGCCACAACTTGATATTTGTTTGCATGATTATCTGACTGGCATCCGGTTCCTCTCTTAGCCTGTAAAGTTCCATGAAGACAGGGACCTGGCTTGTTCGTTCCACCCTGTGTCTAGGGCTGAGGACAGCCAGGGTGCCCAGCCAACAGGACTGTAGCGCCTTCAGAGTGCCCTTGGGTGCCAGGCCTATTCTGAGTGTCTTACACGAATGGCCTCACCGATTTGCAAAGCAGCAGCCTAGGCCAGTACCGTCATCATCTCCACTCCATAGATGAGGAAACTGAGGCACAGCGAGGTAATCAGGCTGTCTGAGGTCGCGCATAGTAAGAGTCACAACCCGGACTCCAGGTCCAGGCAGCCCAGCTCTAGTGGTGCTGTGTGTGGCAGCAGCCTCCAGCCGGCGTGCAGCCTGTGGGTTAGAATTGATCAAAATGAGATGCAGCATTCGGTTTTCCAGGTGCACCTGCCACGTGTCCAGTGCGTAGCAGCCACGCAAGACTCACGGTGCCACGTTGGAGCCCAGGTTTAGACCGCGCCTGTCCTGGCGGGAGGTCCCTGGAGTGCTGCTCTACAGGTTGCATCTCCATCTGGAGCTGCGTGTGGGCAGCCCCACAGCATTTCCACGAGGGATGAGTGAGGCGGGCTCCACGTGCCTCCCCGTCGTCTCGCGGCTGCTCCTGGTGGAAGGGGCTCCCAGCCCTCCCGGGAGCTGGCACTTAGCGCTGGCCACTTGCCACCCAGCTCCCAAGCCTATAGACCGCCACCCCTATTTCTAGCCTCCTCTTCTCTCTACGGCAGGAACAGCAAACTCCGCTTTGTAAAGGGCCCAGGAGTAAAGGTTTTAGCCTTTGTCCCTCAGTGAATTCTCACAACAGAGGGGCCTCCTGTGCACAGTTTCCTAGCCCCGCTCTGTCTGTGACTGTCCCCCGGATACTCCACAGCTCGCGTGCTGCCCCGCCTGGTCCAGCACACATCAGGCGCAGACTGTGCCCTGAGTGGGGCCTGTTGTTCGGTGCTAGAAGCTTCTCTGTGCGTAGGACACGGTGCCTGCCAGCAAGGAGCTCACAGCCCCACGGGGGAGACGCAACATGGGCGGATGAAGACCACCTGCCCTGGCCTGGCTTCTCTAGAAAGCAGAGCTGAGGCAGAGCCCTCCTGTGCTGAGTTTTACAGAAAGGTACAACCCCAGGGGGCAGGAGTGCAGGCTCGGGGGGTGAAGCAGGGAGGGAGGGAGGCCCAGGAAGACGAGTATGTTATCTGTTGGGTCCTTCCACTGGAGAAGCATCCCCTCCAGGAGCCACATAACCGTGTCCTTGGACCATTCCCAGAGGAGAGTGGAGGGAATTGATCCCTTGGTTAAGGGCTCTCCACCAGGATGGGGTTCCTCAGTGGCATCAATTGGAAGCCACTCATTCCTTCATCCATCCATTTATCCATCCATTCATCCACCCAACATTCCGGGATGCCCTGCACCAGCCTGAGTTCTGGACCCGGGGGGTACGGAGAAGTCAGAAGTGGATGTCGCCGTTGAGTCAGGGGCTCCTGGAAGAGCCTGCACCAGTGACGTCCCAGCTGCCTGTCACATCCAGCCCCTGTGGGCTGGCCCAGTGACCCTCGACCCCAGTGAGGTTTCCAACTGGCTAGGGGTAGTCAGGGGTTTCGGACTTGACCCTGCTCGCCTCTGACCATGGTCTGGAGCATCAGTTGCTCAGCACTTGAACTTGAGATTCTGGTAGGTGCCCGCACCTGCTGGGAGCCGTCAGCCTATAAGTTAAGCCTCTGCCTTGTGACACGGTCTGGGAGAGAGATGAGGGGACGCACAGCGACCCTCAAGGGAATCTACCAGGCTGCCCCTGCAACGAGTCCCCCTGGTACTTTTGACTTTCCTGCTTCTGCTCACTTTGTTCTGGACCTGGGGTTGTTTCAGGGGAAGTCAGCCTGGCCCTGGGAATGAGAATGATACAATGCAATATTCTAGGGAAAGTTCTGGGGAAAAAACATCTTCTAGGGAAAGAACGTTCTGACCCGTCCTTTGGTTGGGTGAAGCGATGGGAGTGGAGGGGGAACAAAGAAATCTGTGGCCCCCACAGATCTCTCTAGGAGGACGGTGGTTGCCACGGCCCATTGAGTCAGAAGGTCACTGGGGGTGGCCTCCTTGAAGTAAAGGATTGCAGAAGCTTGACTCCCCTCAGGCCTACACACAATCCAAATACAATTGCTCTTAGGACTATTGTCTACCTTGCAAAAACCTGCTTTCGTGAGCCAAAAATATGTACTGGGACTGTTTCATGAAATCATCCTTGCGTATCCTGAGCCCTATATAAATCATACATACACAAAATAAAGTGAGACTTGGACTTGGACACCAAACTGCTTGTCTCACTGCCTCCTCCTTCGCCGACGCCGTCCATCCCTCAGGAGACCCTGTTCCGGCTGGGGCTGGACCCCGGCACACACCCTCCCACCTGGGTGTGGCCGCTCCAGTCAGGGGCGGGTTTCATGTGGCTGTTTGGCATTTGCTATGAAGCCCACTTAGGAAGCCTCTGTGGGCCCTGACTTGACCTTCACCTTGGGTGGGTCTCAGTCCTGCCTGGACTCAGCCCCCTGGCCCAGCTCTCAGCCCCTGCCTTCACCGTTCCATCCTGAAACATGCCCAGAGCCGGGCTCCGTCCTGGTTATTTGGCTTCCTGACCTCTCCCCCCACAGGAAGACGATTCTTCCCGCCCAGTGCTCCCCACTCAGGGGGTCTCACCTGGACCACAACCCCTGGCTGGCCCGTCGTAGACACCTGGGTCAGCTCTGACCTCTGCCTCTTCCCGCCTGAGTGACTTTGGACTAGTTACTGAACCCTTCTGAATTTGTTTCCCTACTCGTAAAGTGTCGGATACTGACACCCGCGTCGTGGGAGCATCGCCAGGCTCTCAGCCTCCCAGGACAGGGCTGTCACAGAGCCGGGCTCAAAATCGGTCGTCTGGTATCACTTTTATGATTATTAATTGCTAGTGAGGATAGTAGTGGCACATGCCTTTTCCCCTGGCTCCTGGCAGCCCCCGCCAGCTCCGGGCTCGCTCCTGACCCTGGTCAGCGTGCTCGCTTAGGGGGTGATCAGGGACTTGTGGGAACACGGAGAGAGTGTGCAGGCTTCTCCAGGGAGGGGAAGTCTCTGACAGTAATGCACTTTACTCGTTTTTGTCTTGAACTTTTAAAAAAAACATTTGCCTGCTTCACCCTTGAGGACGAGGGAAGAGCATGAGATGGAACGACTGAGAGAGCGTCTCGGGGGTCTGGCGCCTGACTCATGCTTGAATCGGACAGTTTCTAGGTCTGTCTGTGCCCGGAAGATTCTGGAGAGGCCGAGGAAACAGCTTGTGCTGAGTCACTCCAGCTCCCACTCAGCCCGCTGCCCGTCGGTGACGCCGCTGTCTCGCCTTTCAGAGGCCCTGGGGACAGACATGGTTGAGTGAGTCAGGCTGTGTCTCCCGCCCCTGCCGTGCTCGCCGGGCTTTCCTGTCTCCTGGGAGAGCCTGATAAAGAAGCGGATTTTATCACAGCTGTGACAGCACGTCGTCGGTGTGAGCCTACCTGTTCCCCCATCACAGCCTTTCTCCCCTTTGCTGGGTCTGCAGGAACTGTTTTAAATTACCACAGAGAGGTGGCGTAATGGGCCCACTGTTGGGGGCTTGGCGTGTCTGCCGAGGACCTGATCTCACTGCAACTCACCAGTGGGCTGGGGGCTCTTCCGAGGCAGAGACACATCTTGCAGTTCCGCGCTCCTTAGGGCGCCGGCCGGGGCTGGGGCGTTGTGGACGCTCCTATGGTTCTCTAATAAACAATACTGCAATGGACACCTTCCTTCGTAGAGCTGCTCCCTCCCTTCTCCCCGGGTCAGCTGGGGATGCTGTAACAAACATCTTGGGCTGGGTGGCTTAGCCACAGACATTTCTGTGTCACAGTGCTGGAGGCTGCGGTCTGGGACCAGTGTGCCACCATGGCCAGGTTCTGGGGAGAGCTCTCCTCCTGGCTTGCAGGCCCCTACTTTCTCTCTGTGTCTTCACATGGCAGAGAGAGAGCTCTGGGCTCTTCCTCATCTTACAAGGACACCTATCCCATCATGGGGGCCCCACCCTCACGACCTCGTCTAAACATAATCACCCCAAAGGCGCACCTGCTAACACCATCCCACGGGGGTCAGGGCTTCAGCATATGAATTTGGGGGACGCAAACACACCCCATATCCTCCATTCCTCAACTCTTTTCATGCGGTGGCCACCTCTGAACAATGTCGGCTCCGTCCTTGGGTTCCTGGCAGCCTCAGACCCTTCTCAGCAGGCCTGAGCTCGGATGCAGTAACCCTCAGACTTCCCCCAAGACTGGTTAACCGAAGGGGCTGCCAGGAGCCAAGGAGTAACCACCCTTCTCTCAGCCAAGCTCTCCTGGCTGACCCCCTTCTTTAACCCACCCCGCGTTTTGTGATCTGGGCACGAGGGCTGCATCTCACTATTGCCTGTCCTCCTGGAAGCCCCGAGTTCCAGAAGCTTCTCCATAGTTCTGGATGGAACAGAGCCGACTTCAGCCTGTCCTTTTGGAAAAGTAGGAAAATGTTAATTCTGAGTTCTTATCTATAAAATGGGGATAAGGATGCCTCACCCTCAGAACGGTTGTGAGCCTCAAACTATATAATGTCCAACAAAGGGGCGAGTGTGGGAATCGCACCTGCGTCTAAATGGGCGCTGTGACTTCTGCTGGTCCCACCACCACGTTGTATTCGTCACCTGTATTTCCTACAACTTGCTGTCTATATGGCAAACCGAGTTGACATAGGAGGCTCCCCTGGCTTCCATCACACAGATATACTGGATGACATATAATTAAAAAATTGCAAATACATATAAAACTTGAAACCAAGGGGAAGCCTCAGATTGCGGAGTCGATGGGGCTCATAACTGGAGCGGGGATGCAAGTTGAAGTGCAACGTGGGAAGTAGGAACGGGGGTAGCCGGTGGAGCTCCCTTCTCATAGTTAGCATCTGACAAAAGGTGTCACTTCTGTGAACGGGACAACCTAGTGGGTACCCGCTCTGTGCTGTGGGCTCCTGATCTTGGAATGCCCACCTCGTGATGCGTAGAGTCCATATTTGTACTGCAGAAACTGAGGTGCGAAGTCTGGGAAAGACATGTCTGGAAGCAGCTGAAGCCACTTGTCTCCAACAGATGCAAGTCACAAACCGCTGCCCAGGCATCCCTCCCCCACAGGATGCTCCGGGTGCCCACAGGACACGGTTCTCATGCAAGGTGCACTTAGAGGAAGAAACACAGAGAGTACACAGCACGCGGGAGAATTCACCTTCCAGAACTACAGATGACAGAGCAATCTGAAGAAGGGTTTAAAATTAGGACCGTATGTTTACATTTTTCGACGAGACGAAGGAATGGACTCCACAGGCAAAAGCAGGACATTGTGAAGGAGCTGAACAGGTAGTTTTAAAAAAAAGGAGCCAAAGGGAAATTCTGGAAATGTAAAATACAGTCATGGAAAGAAGAAAAGAGGTTTTATAGCCTCTGTCCCCATTCCTTAGGCAAGTGTCTTAAGCATCTACAGGTTGTACTACTTCCAGTCTTCGGAAATAAGAAAGTAAAAGATATGACAAAGTTCCCATCTGCCGTCTCCATCGTGAATTTATAATTTATTGTGGGAGAGAGGTCCTAGAAATAAAAATAACACCGAGCGTTTATTCATAGCTGCTCTGCCCAGGCACGGGGCTAAGCTTCTTTGCCAGCGTCGGCTCGTTTAATTCTGAGAGCAACTCTTTCAAGGTCTGCCGTTCCCCAGCCACGGGGGGAGGAGGAGGCTCTGGGAGAGAAGTGACTGTGCGGCCCCAACATCGCTGGGGCTGGTGGTGCTGGGCTGACCCCGGTGTGTGGACTGCCGAGCCGGATCGTGTAATCACGGCGCAGTCAGCTCTGCAGAGCGACGTCAGGCGATGGACGGTACGACGGTGCAGCCCGCATGCACAGCTTTCACTCTGGCCGTGATTGGGTCTCGCATGGTATCTGCGTCAGTTGCCAAAGGCGTGAAGATCAATTCCATTCAATGATTAATTTGGTAACATTAAACTACTTTATGAAGGTTTTTTTTGGCGTACATTCCATTCTGTTAGCTCTTTGGCCATAGTGCCTGCCTCTCCCTGTGAGCCCTTACACATGACGATGTCAATTATGGTGTCCCTCCTTCCCAAGCATCCCTTTCGGGTGGTATGAATGACTTTTAGTGAAAAGCTTGCATCCCTAATGGCAAATTCTGGGACAAAAAATCAAGTCTGGCAAGAGTTGCTGGTGGCTGCCTGAGCTCTGGGGGCCCAGTGACTCGTCTGCCACCAGGGGCTTGGGAGATGCAGGGAGGCGCATCCATTATGCAGATTGATTAGGCTTCAGGGAGTGGTGGATCAAAGATGCATGGGGTGTAACAATTGACGGAGTTAATTGTAGTTGTAATTAATGACGAAGAAGCCCTTTAAGAATTCAAAATTAATTCAAAAAGACACCTATAAGGATACACAACAGGTCCGACCATCTTTAAATGCTTCACATTTAATGCATATTTATCAGAGGGAGGGTTTTTTTTCCAGATGTGCTTTTGGAAGAATAAGTGAAAAAATGTTCCTAAAATATCTCAAAGTACGTACCCCGCCCCACCGAAGGGAGAAAAGAAGGATAGGATTTGCGAGTGTGCTCACATATGTCATAAAGGATGTTGAAGAGCAGGTCAGCAGGGAATTAGGCAGTTGGTCATCAGGCAAATTGCTTTAAGTTCCGTGATTTTAGGTAAAGTCGCAAGTTCCCATCCTAGATGTGCTGGGCATCTTACCTCACAAAGGAAAGAGGTAATTTGGAGTGTAGAGGAAGGCGGGGCTGTGGGGACCCTCAAATATATTTGTAGTGAGAAATGTTTTAAAAATCTGGAGCATGGGAGAAAAGGAGATTAGAGACCTCGGCCATATGGCTGTGCTGGATGAAAGGCAGCTGCAGAATCTTCCACAGTGATTCCGTTTAGAGACACGACCTACTGCCCCTCTCCTTGAGTCTGGCCAGGCTCTGTGACACTTGACAATAAAATATGGCAGAAATGACACTGTGTTCCTTGTGCCGGTGTCCAGGCACAGTCCTTAAGAGACCGGTCACTTTCCTTTTCTGTCTCTTGAAATACTGGCTTTGGTGCCGCATCACCATGTTAGGAGGAAGCCCAATCAACCATGTGGAGAGGCCCCAGGTGGGCAGCGCCAGGTGAGCTCCAGGCTCCAGGCAACACAAACTTGGCAGCCGTGCAAGTGAGCGATCTTGGAAGTGGATCCTCCAGCCTCTGTCAAGCCACCCTAACTGACCACACCAAATGGAGACGAGCTGTCACTGCTGGACTCGGTCCACATCATGGATTTGTAAGGGAGGAAAAAGTCTGTTGATGGTTTAAACCACTAAGCTTTTTGATGGTTTATTATGTGGCAATAGGTAAAAATAAATCAGACAGATAGTGAAATGAGCCATGTGGGAAACTCCTTTCCTGTCCACACACATATAAATGTGTAAAATATAAGTAAGTAAATAAATATTTTATCTATTATTTAATTGATAAAATATTTATTTTTTAAAGAAGCACACAGATTTAACAGCAGTACTGGGTGATCTCTGGGTGTTAGATAACAAGAGAGAACGTGTAGCTTAGTGGTGAGGGGATGTGAAGCCACCTGTGCCTCAGAGGTGTTAGATCCAGACACATGCCTTAGGAGCTGGGGTTTCAATGCCTGCTCTGGGTCTGGAGTGAAGACTGGAGGATCTGGTATTTAAAAGGCATCTAGACCTGGGCTCTTTGCAAAAAGCTTAGAGTAGCGAAGAGTTTATCTGGTTTATGATAGGAGATAGAACAACTCTGCCAGGCAGCCTGCAGCAGCAGAGCAGGACCAAGCTGCCTTAGGCAGAAACAGTTCCTCCCAGGTGGTGAGAGCCCCAAGCCCAGGCTTCTTTGAAGTCTAAACCCACACAGCACCGTAGTGCAAAAACCCTGAAATGAGAACTTAAGGTCCAAACTGAGCTGGAACCAGTGAAGTCATGAAGCACTTCTAAAATACTGTCCCATAGAAACAGCTTCACACTCACGGGAACCAGAACTAAGACAGAAGAAAACTCTGATGGGGGATGAGCTGATAAAAACGTACAAAGCACAAAGAAAACCAGTCATGATGAAGGACAGTCAGTAGAAACCATATTGGAGAATTCACCCCTGAGGAACTAGAAATGACAGAACATCCTAACGGGGTTTAACATAAGTACAATAAAAAATGGTCAAAGAGATAGAATTCATAACTGACAAGAGGGCGTTATTAAAAACAAAAGGAAATTCTTAAAAATAAATTGAAATTATAGCCTTGGAAAATCCAACCAAATAATAATTTAAAAATCTCTCAATAGATATTTTATGTGAAACGCCTTACACTTCCACAGAGAGAAATAGAGCATTGAAAGGTACCCTTGAGCACAGCAGACCCAGAATGCAGCTCAGAGAGGGGAAATGAGGAAATACAGGCCCATTCCCCCCCTCCCCCCAACATCCTTCAATTCTGCTCTTTCCTGGAATCTCAGGGCCAAGTGTATAGGTAATTCCCTTTACCCTCAAATACAGGCTAATAATGCTCTGACTTTGCATTCCCTTTGTGTTCTGGCATAGAAGGGTTTTCTTTCTTGTTCGGAGTTTGGCTTTGTTTTATAAAATGGTTTTTGTCGTTAGGATCTATTCTGCATTTCTCTATTTTTGCGGTGGGGAGAGGGCCATTGGCTCAATTCATCACTTTCTGCCCCCACGTTCCTAGTAGAAATATTCCAGGGCTGCACTGTGCAATCCAGTAGCCACCGGTGGTAAGAGGCTCTGTACCTTGAATTTAAATAATTAACATGAAATAAAATGAAAACTTCTGTTCCTCCATGACCCTAGCAACAGTCATGCATGGCTGTGGCTACTGCACTTGGCAACGCAGATATAGCACATTCCATCACTGTGGAAACTCTGTTGGAGAGCTCTGCCCTAGAATGCCCGAGAAAATCCAACGAGGAAGTCACGAGGAGGCAAGTTTGGATTCTTCATGAAAGGAACCTACTGCACAGGGGCAGTGGACACAACACGGTGGATGCCGCCCTGCCAGGGGGCTGCGGGGAGGTTCTTGTTTGAGTGGAGGTAGTGCTCGGTGGTTTGCGAGGCTCCTTCAGGAAATAGCAACATGGGGGAAATTGGCTGTATGTACTCTTGGTAGCTCCAAGTCCTCAATGGTGGCCAAAGATGGAGCGAGGAGACCAGAGAAGGAAGTGAGTAGCTGCCTGGCCCTCCTCTCCTCCTGGTGAGTGAGAAATTCCACATCTGTAGGATCTGGGCACTGGAAGCTCAGGGAGCCGTTTCCAGATGTTGCTAAATCACACCAAAACCCACAGCACCAGATTGCAACAACACAGATTCTTGTAAAAGCACACAGATTTTGACATGAACCGCACTTCAAAATTAAGCAGAAACAGGGCATTACGACAGCTTCTGGTGCCTGTGATAGGAAGAGAGGCGATGAGCAAACTGTTCAAACAGGAGCAGAAACAGTTGGCTGAAGTTTGCCATTGCGGAATGAGTGAAATGGAGCGTCTTACAAAGATTGCGCCCCCGCCGGGCAGCGGCGCTGAGCGAGGAGCTCCTCTGTGTGGCAGGGGTGGCAGAGCAAGATTTGAACTCAATATATCCTGGGTCGAGAATGCTGGAAAATGCAGCCCTCAGTTTGTCAGAGAAGCGTGGAAAACCAGTCAATGTGGCAAGGAGGGGGAGCTGCTAATTAACTTCTCGTTTTGAATCACCCAAGTTCTTGTAAATACCAGTGAGGCCCGAGGGCCCTATTAATCTCAGGCGGAGCGACAGAGCCTTAGAGGGGAGAAAGGAGGGCTGTGGGATGAACCTGAAGGAGCCGGGGGCACAGAGCCTAATTAGAGTCACTGGGCTGGGCTATCCCAGAAGCTTCATTCATTCACTCGTCACCTATGCTGAGAGCTGGGGTTTCAGAGATGTTCAGGACCTCACGTCTATCCTGATGGGGTTCGCTGTCTAATGGGGGAGGAAGAGAAATAGAGAGCATGGCTAAAATGCATTTGGGGAAAGGCTGTAGGTGAGGCATGCCTGAACGCTGTGAGGACATAGGGAGGACTTCTCAGAAGAGGTGCCGTCTGAGCTGGGGCCAGGAGAGTGTTAGTTTCTGACGGTTGCAGTGACAAAGCACCATGAGCGTGTGGCTTAAAACATAAACTGATTCCCTCACAGCTCTGGATGTTAGAAGCTGGGAATCAAGCCATGGGCGGGGCCGTGCTGCTCTGGACCCTGTAAGGAGGGCCCTCCCCCGCCTCTCGCTGCCCTGGTGTTTGCCTGCATTCTTTGGCCTGTCGATGCATCACTCCAAACTCTGCTTCTGTCATCACGTCGCCATCTTCTGTGTCTCTCCCTCTGTGTCTTGTAAGGGCACCAGTCACGCTGGATTAAGAGCCCCCTCTACTCCAGTATGGCCTCATCTTCGCTAATTACGTCTGCAGAGGCCCTGTTTCCAAATAAGGCCACATTCTGAGGTGCTGGGAGCTAGGACTTCAATGTATCTTTTTGGGGACACGATTGAATCCAGGACAGAGGGACAAGAGGGACTTCAGCAGCTGCAGGAGTTTCCCAAGTCAGAAACCAGAAGTCCCCCTACACTTGCCACTCTGGATCCCCACAGCCACTGGGTGCAGCTGGGCCCCCTGGCAGCACTGGGCCTTGTCCTCCCCGCCTTGTCTGGGCTGCGGCTGGCAGTCTTCTCCTTGGTCTACAAACACCCCCAGCCCCTCCCCGCCCCAGCCAGAGGGACCTGTCTAGAACACACGTTTGACCTACTCAGAATTCCTAGGGGTCCTTATCACTTGCAGGATAATATCCAAGGCTTTTCTGTGACATGTGGGGGCTCGGCATGGGCTGTTTCCAGCTCACCTCTCCAGCATTGCAGTGTTGTAAAAACAGCAGATGTTCACTGGGCTCTCGAGCACGCCGCGGGCACCGTGCAGAACCCACGTGCTCTCATTTACTCTCACAACAAACTTGGTGGGTAGATGATTGCGCCCACTTTGAGGAGGAAATGGGGACACAGAAAGTTTAATTAACTTGAAAATAATATTTTTTGAATGAAAATAAAACTTTTGCAGGACACACAGTCAGGAATCCAAAGAGCCCGGATGCAAAACCCGGCCGTCACATTTGAAGGCACATGCTCTTCGCTCCTGTTCACTCCGGCCTATTTGCACATCCTGCCACGGACAGTGCACTCTCAGGCTTCCCCACATCTGCTTCCAGATGTTGATCCCGGGACTCCTGGTCTGTGCTGGCCCACTTGCTGTCCTTCCAGTCTCCATGAGGATGTCCCTCCCCAGGCGGGGGAAGACCCAGAGACCTGCCCACCCCCTCCACTCTCTTCCCCTCCCTCCCCTCCTTCTTCCCTCTCCTCGTCTTCCTTCTCCATTCTTTCCTTCCCAGTCCTTTCTCAAGATCTCAGTACAGAGTTGGGTTAATCACATTCTCCAGTTCCTCACATAAAATACAAGGTCTTCTTTTCTAAAAAAAAAAGTAAAATAAAAAGATTTAATACTTTTCTTGGGTCTTTAAATAAATACTCATTCATGAGACGTTTAAAATTTTGTAATATATTGAGTTAATCATTATTATTTTTCATAAATGTTACTCTGCTGAATATAATCATTAAAAAATGTTTTGACCCTGGGTATATATTTTTTTCTGTTTGCTGTTTGTAATTGCTGGAAGTTCTGCAAAAACATAATTCTGCATATTTTTTCATTTTAGTGTGACGGGCATTTAAATAATAGAATTTTTGTTCTGGGAAACCTTGATTATCATTTAGTTTTTATTGAATAATAAATATATACAAGAGACACATGTAATACGTGAGGAACGTATAAAGAATAAAAGTTAAAGGAAGCGATTCTGTGTGTACCACTCTTCGTACATAGATAACTGGGAAGCTCAGAAGGCTGTGGGTCACGCTTGGTCCCTTTCCCTTTCTCTCTCACAGGTAGAATCATTATCTTGAATCAGGTGTGAATCATTCCTTTGCTGGTTCTTTACTACATAAATATTGTATTGTTTAGTTCTGGCTGCTATGGAACTGTCTAAAATGGAATTGTGCTGCATGAATTCCTAAGTGGTTTGCATTTTTTTCACTCAGCATTGTAGGAGGAGGTCATAGAGGCAGGAGGAAGTCGGGGCAGCGACCCCCTGAGCTCTCTCCTCCAGCTCCCTCACCTGCTGCCAGTGCCTCCCACTGGCTGAGCCCAGCCGGAGTCCCAGTGGCAGGGAGCCCTGGGTGATGTACCTTGGGTGACTTAGACTTTGTCCCCAGCAGCACAGAGCAGGGCAGAGATGGCTAGAGACGGGTGTTGGGAGTGGAAAGGAAATAAGGATGCCCAGCACACGCAACTCCCATTTGACCAGACAGCGCCAATGACAGCTCAGAGTGGATTCACCTCTGTAAGAGTTACGGCCGCTCCATAGACTCCCGGACGCCTGGCGTTGTCTGACCTCTTCGTCTCTGCATAGCCGGGGGAGGCAAAATGCATCTCACGGAGGCTTCCGTCCACCGTTCTGCAACGGCTAAAGGGGTGAGCACCTTGTCATGGTGATGGGCCATTTGCCTTCGCTCTTCTGTAAAGTCCCAGTGAAACCTGAGCCCATGTTTCTATCAATTTTTTTTCATCTTGATTGACTGGCTGATTCATCCAAAATTCTTTACTGATCACCTTCCAAGTGGTGCCAAATCCTGTTCTAGGTCTCGGAGATGTAGCAGGGAGCAAAAGTGACAATAACTATGCCCCTTTTGGAGCTTAAGTTCTACTGGAGAGAGACAATGATTCAAGTACACAGTATGTTGTGCTGTAACTGTGTCAGGAGTGTGATAATTATGTGCATGTGCCTCCTAATGCTCTTAGAAGTGTGCTTGAGAAAAATAAAGGAGGGAGCGGCGCAGGATGTGCTGGTGGTACTTTTCCGTATTGCTGTTCAGGAAGTCTTGCTGGGAAGGCAGGACATTCAGAGCCGGTGTTTCCAACTCCTGTTCTAGCTTCTCACCCTCTTTATGCTCTTCTCTCTTATTTTTCTCTTGCCAGAGTTTTGTCATTTAATTAGTATTTTCAAAGCTTTGCTGATCTTTTCTATCATTTATTTACTTTCTCTTTATTAATTTAATGTCTTCTGAAAAACTTATTTTCTTCCTTCTATTTTCTTTGATGTATTCTTTTGTCCTTTTTCTAATTTCTTATGTTGGGTGCTTGTCTCATTAATTTTCAACCTTTCTTCTTTTCTAATATGAGCAGTTAAGGCCAGAAATTTCCTTTTATGTGCTGACTTAGCTGCATCTTACCAGTTTCGATATTTCACTATTTTTTATTTCTAATTTCCATTTTAATCCTTTTCTTTTATTCCATGTTAATTTAAAGTGTGCTTTTAGTAGACTTTTTCAAATGTATGCAGTCTTTCTAATATTTTTGCTATTTCTAACAACTTTTTAACTGAAAAATTGGTCTGTGTATTCTTAAACCTTTGAAATTTGTTAAGATTCTTTATGGTCTAGTACATGCTAATGTTTATAAATGTTCCATGTGTGCTTGAAAAGAATGTGTATTCTCCAGTTGTTTTTATTTTTACATGAGAACAAGCTTGTTAATTGTGCTATCCACACATTGAGTATATTTACTGATTCTTACCTGTTCCATCTATTAATAGCTGCAAAACATGTAATAGAATTTCCTTCTATGACCAAATATAGTTCTGTCAATTTTAGCTTTATATAATCTGAAGTTATGTTATTAGGTACATTACTTTGAGGCTATATTATTCTTATTTCGAGTTGTTATATATCATGATTAACTTTTTTCATTTTATAGTGACCTTCTTTATCTCTATGCATTTTGCCTTAAATTCAAAGTTGTTTGACTAATGTATATGTATAAATAATATAAATGTACAAACAAATAAATATATGTATAAATAAATATATACAGTAAATGTATATAAATAAATAAATATATTTACATGTATATCCTATATTCCAGTTTTCTTTAATTAGTATTCCAGTTTTCTTTGATTAATACCTGGCTCATATGTCCTTTTCCATCCTTTTCTTTTTTTTTGTTTTTTTAAAGGTTGGCACCTGAGCTAACAACTTTTGCCAATCTTCTTCCTCTTTCTTTTTCTTCTTCTTCTCCCCAATGCTCCCCAGGACCTAGCTGTATATTCCAGTTGTGAGTGCCTCTGGTTGCACCATGTGGGACGCCACCTCAGCATGGCCTGATGAGCAGTGCATGTCTGTGCCCAGGATCCGAACCAGCCAAACCCTGGGCCACTGAAGCAGAGCAAGTGAACTTAACCACTTGGCCACAGGGCCGGCCCCTCCATCTTTTTCTTTGATCCTTCCTGCATTCTGAAGTTTTACAAGGTTTCTTGTAAACAGCATATGGTATATAAATTTATCATCTTTTTAAAATCCAGTTGAACCATCTTTGTCTTTTAACTAGTGAGTTTGGACTATTTACATTTATTGCAATAGGTCATAAATCTCAATGCATTTCTATTATCTCCATCCTTTCTACTTTCCTCCCTTTTCTGTTTCCCTCTTACTGTTTCTTCTTACGTATTGCTTGGGTTTGTTTCATTCATTCTGCTTTTCTCCACACCTACTTTAGAGGTGTTTGCAATTTTATTTATTTTAGTTGTTACGCTCGAAATTTTCACCTTTATACCCAACAAAGTAAAAGATAGTTAGCATATTTCCCCTACTTTCCAATAACGCAAAGTTCTTAGAATACTTCAACTCCCAGAATTCACCTCTCTACCTGTGTGCTATTTTGCCCATTTTAATAATTTTTAAATTTTTTATGTATTTTAAGCCCCCTAAGTTGGGTTCAATTGCTGCTGTTCTTGGTGTTTCTGTTGTTTAGATTTTATGCAGCTTATCTTTGTTTAGATTTATCTGCATGTTTACCAGTCTCCTTTCTCACAATTCCTTCCAGGATCTACCAGTTTCTTCTGGACATAGTTTTACTTCTGCCTGAAGCAGATTCTTTAGAGTTTTCTATCATAAGGTCAATTGATGGCAAATTATCTTAAGTTACTTTATATGTTAGATGTCTTTATTTTGCCTTCATTGTTAAATGGTCATTTTTCTGGGCACTCAATTCTTTTATTTTCTCTGAAACACACTGAAGACTTTGTTGCCCTTATTTCACCATCCTTTGTTGCTGTTGACAAGTCAACCCTCTGTCTGATTGTTGCTACTTTATAGTAACGTTTGTTTCCTTTCTTGCTGCTTTTAATATTTTCTCTTTGATATTCTCCTGGCTTGTTTTGTAGTTTAACTATAGTGTATTTAAATATGGATTTCTTTTTTAAAAAATGTATTCTTATTACATTTTGTTAGTTGCCTGAATCTGAGGATTGGTGCCTTTCTTCTATTTCCAAAGATTCTTACACAACGTCTAATAAGTATTCTCGTCCTCTGCTCTAACTCCTTCTAGAATTCTGATTGGAGGTACCATCCCCGCTCTCCTTCCCTCTGAACCCGTCTTTTACATCTGTCTCATCTGTTCATGTTTGTGATACATCCTCCCTTCCAGTTCAATAATTGTTTCATCAGCTGTGCATAATCTGCTATATCCTCTCCACTGACTTTTTATTCCAATTATTATGTCTTTTATTTCTTAGAACTTCTACTTAGTTATTTTTCAAATATACACCATTCTTTCTTATAGTCTCTTGTACTTTATGCATATTTTAAAAATGTTATTTCTTGAAGCATATTTCGTACACTTATTTTGCATTCCAGCTTATATAAATGCAATAGCTGAGGTCTTGGGGGCGTGATTCTGGTGCCTGGCATTTCTGCTAGTTCTCATGCATGCAGCTTGCCTCTTTGTCTATTATGTGATTTTTGACCATGGTTCATTTTTTCTCAAAACTCTATTTGTGGGAATTATATGAGGCCTGTACTGAAGGTGCATTCTGTGGAGGAGAATTTGTATTCAATTCTTTTGGGGACCTCGGGTTGCTACCAGCTCAGTATAGGACAACTTTAAAATAATTTCTCACTTGAGGTTTTTTTTTCCCTTTTAACACAGTTGGTATGAGTTCAGGCTGCAAAAGCACATGAGGACTGGCTTGGGGTTCCAAATGATCAGGGGAATTTTTTTATTTTCCTTCCATTTGACACCAAACTTGAGCCAAGGTAGGTTCTTTATTGTCTTTTTCAGAGGTCTTTCTAGGTCACTGTCATAGGGAGGGGTGGCCCTTAGAGGTCCAGCTTCACTGGGATTCTCTGATGAGACACCCCTCAGTGGGCTGGCCTGGCCTTGTCCTTGGTACCCCAGGCCTGTGCAGCCATCAGATCAGGAGGTCAAGACCTTTGGGGTTCGCAGCATTCAATGGACTCGAGGTGGGCTCCAGGGTCCTTGTCCCTCGCTGTAATCCCGCTGCAATGTGTTCCGTTTCTGAGGGTCTCTTCTTTCTTGCCCACTCAGGAGGGCATTTCAAGAGAGATTTTTTAAAACATTGTTTTATCGGGCATGTTTAGTTGTTACCAGAAGGGTGTTCATTTTATATATTTCTTATAACTGTTTTCTTTCTTTCGTTTTATTGCTGTCTGTCTCCCTCTTTCTCCATCCCCTGTTCCATGCTGCCTCTAAGCCTCATAGGCACAAACTATAATAGACTCAGTATGTGTCTTTGCATACGGGAAAATCTCTGCAAAATATTTTATGCTGTTTGTATACATATTACTTTAACTTTCCATAAGTGGGGATTGTGCTATAGACATCGTTCTCTCTCTTCATTCCTCCCAACTTGCCTCTGTTTTGAAGACCTATCCATGCTGAATGCACCCCTGGTTCATTTCTCCTTATCGTCGCGTGTGGTTTCATAAGGAGCATTCACCTAATGCTGTTAGTCCACCTGTACAGATGGGCACCTGGGGCAGACGCTGAAAGGGCCAAGTTGGCCTTTTAAACCTGCTTTTTGAGGCAGAGGGAAAGTTGGTTTTGGTGGGATGGGGCTTGGAAACAGGGGTACTTGACTCAGTTGCATTAAATGAAGTTTTTCAGTTGCTCTCGAGCTTCTGGGACAGTTGAGTGAGCAGACAGTTCTGGTGGAGGCTTCCTCCTGGGTCTAAACGCCTCAGGGTCTCTTCAGTCTTCTTTTGTGGCACTGAGCGCTCTCTGCTTCATTGTGCAACTGTGGTCTCAGTCCTGGGGAAACTTGCAACGTGGGAAGGGCACCACTCCTTCATCCTCATCTGTCTGCATTCGCTGACGTACGTGGGACCTGACGACACTCTGAGAGGGAGCAGAAGCATCTATGTCTACACAAGGGGTAGAGAGCTAGGCCTGATGGATTGATGGATCCAGCTGGGGCCCACTGTACGTGGGGATGGGGCTGTGCAGAGTCAGAAGTCAGATTGTGAGGAGGGCTGATGGAGCCTGCATTAGTCAGCATTACACACAACCCTCAAATCTCACAAGCTTACACAGAAATGTTTACTTCATGTTATATGTTGGCTGTGGATTGTCTGTGGCTCTGCTTCATGCATTGGCTTTATTCTGGGAACCAGAGACAAGAAGCTATTAATTGTCACTTTCTGTTCTTAGAGCAGAAAGAAAAGAGCGACAGAGCTGATGGAAACTCGCGCAGCCCTTAGAGCTTCCTGCTTACATTTAGCTGTCTGAAGCGAGTCACAGGGCCCATGGGATGGGGCAGAATGCCATCCCCCAAGGGGAGACACATGGTGATGGGGGGTTGCATAATCCTCTGGTGGGGAGGGCAGTAAATACTAGGAAAGCGTGACGCAGTCTGCAACTGAACCCCAAAGAGACAGTTCCCCTGAGGGACCAGGAGCAGGGTCAGCGAGCGGCTGGGGGTCTACGAGAGTGGTCTGGGCTCTAAACCAATCCTGCCCCCACGTTTCTGCAGGGCCCGCAAAGGTGGCTGGAAGAGCCGTGTTGAGAAGCCCCATAGCACTTTGGAGCCCAGGTGGCACTGCTGTGGGACCCTCCCAATGGACTGTGACCCAGAGTGAGGACTGACTTCACATGGCCAAGGAGCTGCAGCTCAGTGGGGGGATGTCTGGAGGGGGCAGCTGGAGGGGATGGTGGGGCCTTGGAGCAACAGGCCAGCCAAGAGGGGCAGCTCATCCTGGTTCATTGTATCAGCTAGGGTTCGCCAGAGAAACAGAACCAATAGGAGATATAGATATATATGGAGAGCGAGAGCAAGAGAGAGGGAGAGAGAGAGAGAGAAAGAGAGGATTATGTGATTTCTTTCAAGGAACTGGCTCATGTGATTATGGAGGTTGGTGAATCCAAAATCTACAGGGGACCTGGTGCCTGGAAACCCAGGGAAGAGCCGACATTGCAGTTCAAGTCTGAAGGCCGTCCACTGGCAGAATTCCCTTCTAGCCGGAGGAGGTCAGTCTTTGTTCTCTTCAGGCCTTCAACTGATTGGACAGGGCCCACCCGCATTATGGAGGGTAATCTACTCAAAGACTATCACTTTAAATATTAATCTCATCCAAAAATACCCTCCCAGAATAGTATTTGACCAAATATCTGGCCCGGCCAAGCTGCCACACAAAATTAACCATCACATTCCTGGATGTCAAGAAAGGTTCGTTGGGGATGGGAGGTGCTTTCTGTGGGCAGGTGTTGCTTGGAGCTGACGTGCTGACCTGCCTCCCTTTGTATCCAGCAGAGGGTGACGCAGGGTACCTCCGAGTGTCTCACAGTCCTAGTGTTCTCTTGGTCTGTCCTCTCTGCAGACCGAGCACCCCTCGAGGGCAGGCTCCACGCCCCTAGAGGACCCCGCGTGGACTTGCTCAAGGTCTGAATCGGTGTATTTTGTTAAGTGTGCATGCAGTTCTTCTTAGGCTAGACTATCTGAACTTCCAGCTGCTAAGTGAGCTGTCCCTTCCTCTCCCCGCCCCTGTTTCCCGGTTCACTGTGCACACATGTGCTGAGCACACAGTCCGAGCAAGATGCTCAGCCAGGCCCACAGAGAGGAGAGGGCTTGCCGGGATGGGCACAGGTGCTGGAGAGCATGAAGGGAGGCCCCGTCTCCCTGTTGCTTGGTATTCAGGGTCTCACCTGCCTCTGGACACCCGGCTTCCCCTCCCTCCGTCCTCTGCTCCCTGCCAGCTTTGTGCTGCTGCAGGAGCTGTGGTCCTGGAGGGGAGCCCGTGTGGGGAGGAAGGAGCCGTTCCTCCCTCCTCTTATCCATTTGCCTCTGTTCCCCGCATCGTGGGAGACAAATGAGGAGGGAGCATCTGGGCTTCTGCTCAGCGTGGCTTTCACAGGACTCTCCTGCAGGCTCAGGTCCACTTCACGTCCGTTCCCCATTTGTAAAGCGAGCTGTTGAGAAGCCTTTGTGCCCCAGCCGGTGGTCCGAGGCTCTGCACAGTTGCCCACCCACCCATCCAGTCTCCATTCGGGCCACTCCTCATCATCTCACACAGCCATTTCCTGCTCGAGTGCTCTGAACACGCTCTGCTTTCTCCTAATCTCGCTCAGACTCTTCCCTTGGTCTGGAATTGTCTTCTTTTTGCTGCCTGGCAAAATCCTATTCATCTTCTGAACATGAATCCAGTCTCCTCCAGCAAGCCTCCTGTGATTGCCCAGGCTGGATTGAGTGTTTCTCTCTGACACTGTCCTTCCTCAGTAACACAGCCACGTGCCACTTAACGATGTTTCAGTCAACGACGGACCGCATTTATGATGGTGGTCCCATGAGATGAGTACCATGCAGCCTAGGTGTATGGGAGGCTGTGCCATCTAGGTTTGTGTAAGTGCACTCTATGATGTTTGCACAACGATGAAATCTGACGACACGTTTCTCAGAATGCGTCCCAGTTGTTAAGCAGCACACGACTAGGCGAACGGACTGTACTTTCACTGTTCACCTGTGCCCTCCCCTGTGGGCTTGTGGAGGGTGGGAGCTGTGCCTCTTCTCGGTTTCCATCCCCAGGGCTGAGATGTCGTGGGTTCTCCATGGTGCTTGCCAGTTAACAGAGTGGATGGGCTGTGGTGCCCACCACAGAAGGCGGGAGGTGGGGCTGCTGAAAGGAATCACGTCCTCATTCTGTTGTCCCCTCCCTCTGAGGAGCAGCCTCCCGGAGTGTAAAGAGCTCTGGGACCCCAGGAGTGGGGCCGCTGCCCGGGCCTGAGTGCCTGGTGCTGCTGGGTGGGTTGCTTGACAGCACGGCCGCGGGGCCTTGCGAATATATTTATTTGTCTCATAACCACAGAAATGGAATCCTGTTTCCTCGCTTACATTTATGAGTAAAATGTCTTCTTAGCTTGTTCAAAAAAGCAAGTTTTAGACCATTAACTTTTTTTTATTTTACCTTTTATTGGAGTTTAAATAACAAGGTGAGTGCAGAGCACAATGCAGGTGATTATGAGGCAGTAAAAGGCGTTTAGAGCACTCGTGGGGCGAGCCGCGAGACCGAGAGCCAGTGGGAAAAGAAAGATTGGTTCCATCGACTCAAAGCACAGCGTTTATCTAACCTTTCCTTTTAATGGAGTAACTTGTAAAAACAAGGGATCAACATGAGGAACCTGCCCGCTGGCCTGCAGCTCCTGCCCGGGCTGTTCGCGATTCTCCAGGGTGAGGCTGCGGGCCAGAGCTGCCGTCCAGTGGTGGGCGACCCGTTTCTTCCAGGTGGCACAGATGGAGCTACGTTCTCACACAGCCAGAGGGGAATGAGCACTGGCCAGGTGTCAGAGTCTGCGATTCTAATTTCAGTTTTCCAACTGCCGACCAGGTGACTTGGGGCAAATCCCTCAATATTGCAGTGTGATGAGAACAAGAATAATACCTGTCCCACAGGTGAGTTATGACAGGTCAATGGGAGAATGAACGTGAAATTGCATTGACAGTGAGGAAAATTATACAAATGTCAATTATTATTTAAAATATAATTTTATCACTTTCTTTATCCATACTATCACTTGTTGAGTAGCCTTAGAAAGATGGAGGCGATGGAATTGAGGGCAACCATGCTGCACACCTAGATTAAAAATAGAGGATCTTCAATGTTTCCTGGTTTGCTGTTGTCGGCTTATGTTTGAAAAGTTCCCCAGTTTGAAGTCTTTATGATAACACCTGCTCTGACATCCTGTCGCCTGTAGTCATCTTGAATTCCCCTTCGCCTTGGTGCAGAGCTGGAGATGCATTCACTATCTTTGCCCCCTTACTGTGCAGACATTATGCTCCTCTCGTGCTCATTTCATTCTCGTCTTGTCTGCATGTGCTGGTCCTGGGGAGGACATAGACATTCGAATGGTGAACCTTGGTCCAAGATGTTGGAGTTCCTAGATCCACCTGGAACTGTGCAGAGCAGTTTAAGGGCAGTGCATATCATGGGACACCAAGACCTGCATGAAGGCAAGAAGAGGTCTGGGTGACATCTCCATAAAGGAAATGTCAAGACTCCATTGTTCTCCTTTCCTATTGGTGACCTCCACTGTTTATTATGCTGGGGGAGACACTATGGTCATGGGAGGGAGGGCTGGATTGGGAGGAAATTAAAGAAGCAGGTGGGAGGGTATCCTGGGATGTTGAGCACCTTGTATGGGAGATGCTGAGATGGTGGCAAGGATGTAGGGGCCGGGGGGAGCCATAGCAGAAGTAGATGAGTATGTTCTTGGCTACACATTTTACACTGAGGCAAATCACTCCATGCCAAAACTCTACACTAAATCCCCGAGAAGTACAAGAAATCAATTTCTTGGGCACCTGACTTGTTGTGGTAAGTTACATAGCAGTTTTCAGCATTCATTCACTCATTCAACAAATATTTGCTGGATACTTCCTCCACCTGTCACTGCTAGCCAATGGGATGCAAAGAGGAATAAGATGTGAGTGACACTGACATGTCAGCAAATAGTTTAAATAAAGTATGATAAATGTTCTAAACTACTTACAAACAGTGGCTAGTGGTTTGGGCACAAAGGAAGTGTTTACTCATTCCATGCTTATTGAGCACCTACTATGTGCTAGACCCTGGAACTGAGCAATGAAGAAAACAGACATAAATCCTTGCCTTCATGAAGAGATTAAGATATATTTTGGGAGAAGCCTAAAGTGAGAGGGGGACAGGAGTTGGAGTGACTTTCAGGTAGGGCAGCTGGGATAGCCTCTCTGAAAAGTGGTCTGTGAGTAAAGACCTCAAGAAGTTCGAGAGGGAGGCAAGGGGATATTTGAGGGAGAAGTGTTCCAGGCAGAGGGAACAGCAGGTGCAAATGTCCTGAGGTGGGAGTGTGCCTGTGGGTTTAAGGCATCCCAAGGAGACCAGTGTGACTGAAGCAAGTGAGTGAGGGGCAGGATAAGAGGAGCTGAGGTTGGAGAGGTGATGGATGGCCAGCTCACGTGAGAGATTTTGAGGCAGGGTAAGGAGTTTAGGGTTCACAGCAAGTGCTTTTGAAGAGATTGATGGGTTTGAGAAGAAGAATGACATCAAATGACAACATTTTTAAAAGATCACTTTGATTATGGATGAAAATAAACTTAAGGGGTCCTGCTAGCAGGATGTTGCAGCAAGCCCAGCAAGAGATGGTTGTGGCTTGGACCACAGTGACAGTGGTGGAGGTGGTGAGAAGTGGCTGGATTCTTGATGTTATATTTTGAAGTCAGAGTCATTGGCTGATGGACTTAATGCGGAGTTTGGAAGATGGAAAGGAGTAAAAGATGTGTCTAAGTGTTTTAGCACGAGGGACTGGAAGAACGGACTGATCATTGATTGAGACAGGAGAAACCGTGAGAGGAGCAGGGTTGAGGACGGTGGATGTCAGGATTTGGACATATCACACTGGATATGCCAAATTACAGTCTTGCAAGGGGCTGGATATACAAAGCTAAACAAATAAATTTGGACTCATGAGCATGTAGATGGAAGGTAAAGCCATGGGACCGGCTGAGATCACCCAAGTAATGAGTGTAGACAGAGAAGAGGAGAGGTCCAAGGATGAATCCTGGGGATGCCAACACGGAGGGTTCAGAGAGATGCGGAGAAAGCAGCAAAAGAGCAGAGGTGGCTAGAGAAGTGGGAGGAAAATCGAGTGACTGTGGAGTCCTGGGAGCCAAGGGAAGAAAATGAATGAAGGGACAACGAGTGACCAACAGTCATAGATACTGCTGAGGGACAAGTCAGTGGGGACAGAACTGTTCTGTGGATCTAGCCACATGGGGGTCATTGGAGACTTTGATATAGGTAGTTACCAAAGATAGTGATGGAAGCAGCCAAGTCTTGCTGGGGAGAACTCAACAGGAAAACAGGAGGAGGGAAACAGAGACAGCAAGTAGAGATGACTCTTTCCAGGAGTTTTACTGTAAAGGGCAGAAGCTGGAGGGTGAAGCGGGGTCAAGAGAAACCTTTTATTTATTTATTTAGTTATTTGTTTGTTTGTTTGTTTATCGAGGAAGATCAGCCTCGAGCTAACATCTGCCACCAATCCTCCTTTTTTTTTTTTTTTTTTTGCTGGGGAAGACTGATCCTGAGCTAACGTCTGTGCCTGTCTTCCTCTATTTTATGTGGGATGCCTGCCACAGCATGGCTTGACAAGCATTTCACAGGTCTGCACCTGGGATCCAAACTGGCAAATCCTGGGCCACCAAAGTGAAATGTGTGAACTTAAAAACTGCACCACCGGGCCAGCCCCAAGAGAAAGTTTTGGAAATGGGAGAAATAGTAGCATGTCTGTGTGCTCACGGGAATGATCTATGCTCGAGAGAACAAGGAAAAATGGTGATCCAGGAGTTGGAGTTGTGTCTTTTTAGGTAAGAGTGAATAGATTCCACTGGGTGGGTGGAGACCTTATTGTAGCTAGGAGCAAGGAGGATATGTGCACAGGCAGAGGGCTCAGTCAAGGATGGAGAAAATGGTCCTCTGTGGAGGGGGTGCTTGCACAGGTCTCTTCAGAGTGCTTCCAGGTTCTCAGTGAGATGTGAAGCAAGGCCATCGGATGAGAGGGAGAGCTAGGAGGAGGTGTTAGGGGTTTGAGGAGGTGGTTGGAGGAGAAGTGAACAAGTGATGCTCACTGTCAATGAAGTGAAAATCAAAATCGTTGTCTAGGAGAGTAGGAGAGAGAATGAACTAGGCAAATGTGGTAGAAATTTCTGGGCAGCATTAATAACCTACTTACAGTTAGGAGTCGAGAATTTAGAGTGAGACCTATTAGCATGGTTATCCATTTTCTCCAGCCACAGTAATCTGAGCAGGTGCAAGCATGAGTAGGTAGAGAGTTGGATAAGATCAGAGATGTGGTTTGGCCCAACTGAAAATAATAAAATGAAAGAGGGGCAAGAGAGTCTAGGGTATATTTAAGGGGAGGATTATGACTGAATCATGAAATATCAGCTGTATAGACAATGAGACTGGAGCCAAGATCTTTGAGGAATAAGGGGGAGTGATTGGGGAAGCAATAGACAACTTCAATGAGGAGCAGTTGTAGGTGGGATAGTCTGATATGTGAAACTCACAACTGGTGTATTGGAGGGAGAAGGGAGGGAGAATGGTCCGGAAGCAGGAACGACAAGAAAGGAACAACATCTGCCTTGCCTTCAGGCCCAGTGGCACAAGAAGATATAATTTTTTCCCTCTGTGAAGGGATAAGGAACTGGGAAATGATGGGAGCTGAATCCTGGAGAAGTCTGAGTTCTCCAAGAGGACATACAGAATCGTCAGCTCCCTGGAGCCACCTGAATTTGCTGGAGTGTCCTGGGAAGATTCTGGGATTTGGAGCCAGTCAGGTTTGGATCTAAAACCCAGATCTATCACTTGTTATGGCTAAATCTGGGTGAGTTACTTAACATCTCTGACCTTCTGGTTTCCTGTCTGAAATAGCCAAATAATTCCTCCTTCCTGGGATTGTGGCCATCGTTAAAGAATAATGTATACACTTCTTTGGTGACCAGTAACTATTTTCTGTTAGTTTTTACTTCTCTCTCTGGGATCAAGTTTCTTCATTTGTCAATGTATGATAATACATATCTGGGTTGTATTAATTAAATCAGATAATATCTTACATATTTATGAATTCATAAGAATCACTCAATAATTTTTAAAGTTGGCCTTAACCTTTCTAAAACAGATCCTTGTTTGTAAAATAGTGATAATATATGCTCCCATGGAACATTCTCCAAAGAAATATTATTTACCTTAGTATATTCTCATTCAACTTCACTTTTTTAACCAGCAGGTAGGAGAGAGAGAAAAAAAACCCACAAGGTAATTTCCAAATCTACTATGATAGTTGTGCTCAACCTAATTGCAATGAAATTGGAGTTGATTTAATTATCGGCATTTAGAAAACCAAATTTTGCTCAATATATGTGTGTTACATGGAAATCCTAAAGAACTCCAAATTCCAGTAAGTGATTAGTTCATTATGTAGACTAATTGCTTTTACAGTTATAAATAAATTCAAAATATCGAAGATCTAAAGTACACACCTGTGCACTAATTGCTTTTCTGAGAGCTGTTTCCATGGCTGCAGAGCAGACATTCTGCCACCCACAGATAGGATGGTACAGGTGGATCCCAGAGACGCACTTCAGAGAGCGCACGTTGATGCCAGGGCTTTGGCAACAATGAGCTTCAGCACCGCAAGTCTCTGGACAGCTCTGCTCTGAAGATTCTGCATAAACTCAGAATTCCAGAACATTAATCAGGGCTGAAAGGATTTTTTAAAAAACTGGTGAGGACACTGGGCCTCAGAGACCCTAAGTGGCATCCTCAATGGACCACAGTAGATAAAGCAACAATATGGAGCTGGTGCCTTGGTTCACTGGAGTCCAGATCTTTAGCTCTCTGTACAATGGCAATTGATGGAAACAATGGCTTCTTGGGAACATTTTCAAAAGAAACTAATGACCAAAACTCTGGATGTTTTAGTTAAATATGTGCATTTTAAAAAGCTTGCTTCTACCTGAATTTGCATAATGGTCCTTTCCCACAGGCCAAAGTTACCTTTCGCTCTGTTTAATAGACTCAATGTTGCATTATTAACAACCATATGCAAAATGATGACCTCAGGAGGCTCCTTTCCCCCCAACTGCCTTCTTCATTGATTACTCACCTGCGACCTCTGTGGCCGAGTCAGCTTCCTAATGGGACCATAGCGTTTCTTTGGTCCAGGTGTCTAAATGGAGCCTTGTTGCCTGAGGAATCCTCAGGGCTGGGAGAAGAAAGCCTGAATGAAATAGAAATGACCTTCCTTTCTGAGCCTTGAGCACACACAAGTCTTTTCATCAGAATTTAGCACAAGTAACATCATTTCTTTTCTTTTCCTTTTTTCCCTTTTATTTTGAAACAATTTCAAACCTACAAAAAATGTTGTAGCAATAGTCCCCTTCACTCAGACACCTTATTCAAGTTTCACCAATTGTCCCAATGATGTCCTTTAATGGCAAAAGAACCCAAACCAGGACCATGCATAGAAGCTTCTTGTCATGTCTCTTTAGTACCTTTTTGGAACAGTTCCCCAGTTTTTCCTTGACTTTTATGACCTTGACATTTTTTAGATTACAAGCCAGTTACTTTGTAGAATGTCTGTTAATTTGGGATTGTCTGACATTTTCTCATGATCAGACTCAGCTTATGTATTTTTGGCCAGGATATCACATATGTGATGCTGTGTACTTCTCATTACATCCTATCACGTGTCAGGTGAGGTTGATCTCTCCCACTTTTAGTGATGTTAACTCTCTTCTCCATTCCAGTTAGCGATTGCTGTGTAACAAATCACCTCAACGCTTAGCAGCATAAAACAATCATTCTATAGTCTTGATGGTTTCTGTGTCTCACGAATTCAGGAAAGGCTCAGCTGGGAGTTCAGATCTGTGATCTCTCATGTAGCAGTGAGATGGTGGCTGGGCATTTTTCTCTCCCTTCCTGTAGTCTTGGGAACTTTCCATGCAGGGCAGTTTGGGCTTTCCCAGAGCATGCTATTACAGGACTATTGGACTCCTGACATGGTAGCCAACTTGCCCAGAATGCACATTCTAAGAAAATGAGGTGGAAGTGCATGACATTTTTATGACCTAGCCTCAGGTGTCACTTCCACCATACTCTGTTGGTTAAGGTAGTTGTATAGACCAATCTATGTTCAAAGGGAGGGGAGATACTGCTGAAGGCATCTTTGAAAAACATAAAGTCATATTTACATGAATAAGACAGTGTCTGCCAGGTTTCTTTTCTGTAAGGTTATTATTATTATTATTATTTTTTTGCAATTTATAAGTATTCTGTTGGAAGATACTATGAGGCTACATGAAATACCATTCTTCATTACACTTTCACCATTAGTTTTACTATGCCTTGATATTTCTTGCTTGAATTACTTATTACTATGTAGGTTGATAAGTGGTGATTTTCTAATTTTATCATTCTTTCTACATTTATTATTTGGCATCCATCTTTAAGAAAAAAATTTCTGTGCTCCTTATTAGCTAATTAATTAATTAATATCAGTATAATAGATACTGACATATATTGACATTTACTGATTATATGGGCTCAGAGGTTCCAGCCCAAATTTTCAGAGATTCCATCCAAAATTTACTTTGATGTCGACATTGTCCCAAATTTGGCTGGTGGGAACCCCTTAAAGCTGGCTTTTGCGTCTTTTTTTTTTAACAGCTTGATTGACGTATAATTGAATATTACAAAATAAAGATGCTATGAACACCCATGTAGACATCTTTGCATGGGCACATGCTAGCCTTATCTCTGGGGCAAATGCTTAGGGGTGGAGAGACAGGATCCTACAGTCAGTATGAGTTCAACATTTTCAGAAATTTCCAAACTCTGTCTGTAGTTTCCAGTTCCAGTTTCTAGAATGTCCTCTACAGCATTCTCAGCATTTGGGAAGGTAGTCTTTTTAATTTTAGCCATTCTAGTATGTGTGTAGTGGTATCTCATTGTTATTTTTAGTTTGCATTTCCCTAATGACATCCATGCCTCACGTCTTTTCATGAGCTTAGCTGCCATCTGTATATTTTCTTTTGTGAAGTGTCTGTTGTTGATGTTTTTAGACTTTTTTTTATTAGGTTATTCATCTTTATCTTGAGTTTGGAGAGTGCTTTATACATTCTGGATACATGTCTTTTGTTTAATATGTGATTTGCAAATATTTTCTCCAAGTCTGCGGCTTGCCTTTTCATTCTCTTAAGAGTGTTTTTCAAGAAGTAGACATTTTAGTGTTATTTTTTTAGATTTTGCTTTTGGTGTCATATCTAAGAAAACGTAGCCTAATTCAAGGTCACAAAAGTTTCTTACTTCTAGAAGTTCTATAGTTTCAATTTTACATTGAGTTAATTTTGTATACGGGAAAGGTGTGGATTTAAGTACATTTCTTTGCATATGCATATCCATTTGTTCTAGCACCATATGTGAAAAAGATTATCTTTTCTTCACTGAATCGCTTTTGCATCTTTATAAAAAATTGGTTGTCCACATATGTGCAGGTCTATTCCTGGACTCTCTGTCTGTTCTATTGATCTATTTGTTTAACTCATCAATGCTACATTGTCTTGATTACTGTGGCTTTGTCATAAGTTTTAAAAACAGGAAATTTTAGTTGTACTTTGTTCCTGTTTTGGAAAGTTGTGTAGCTGTTCTAGGTCCTTGAATTTCCATAGAAATCTTAGATGTTTGTCAACATCTACAAGATAACCTGCTGGGTTTTTTTTTCCTTTGGTGTTGCATTAAATCCATAGATCTATTTGGGAAGGATTGACAACTTAACAATATTGAATCTTTCAAAGAATGAGCATGGTATATCTTTCTATGTATTTGTCTTTTGAAAATTTCTCTTGATAATGTTTTGTTTTCAGTTCATAGATATTTCACATCTTTTGTCTGATTCATCTCTATTTCTTTTTTTTTTCTTCCTAAAGATTGGCACCTGAGCTAACAACTGTTGCCAATCTTCTTTTTCTTTTATGCTTCTTTTTTTCTCTAAGGGTTTTTTTTTTGAGGAAGATTAGCCCTGAGCTGACATCTGCTCCCAATCTTCCTCTTTTTTTGCTGAGGAAGACTGGCTCTGAGCTAACATCTGTGCCCATCTTCCTCTACTTTATATGTGGGACGCCTACCACAGCATGGTGTGCCAAGTGGTACCATGTCCACACTGGGGTCTGAACAGGCGAACCCTGGGCCACTGAAGTGGAATGTGCACACTTAACAGCTGTGCCACCGGGCCAGCCCCAAATCCCCCCAGTACATAGTTGTATATTTTAGTTGTGGGTCCTTCTAGTTGTGGCATGTGGGACGCCGCCTCAGCGTGGTCTGACGAGTGGTGCCATGTCCACGCCCAGGATCCGGGCCACTGAGACCCTGGGCCACAGAAGCAGAGTGCATGAACTTAACCACTCAGCCATGGGGCCAGCTCCTGATTCATCCCTATTTCATACTTTTTGTGCTATTGTAAATGTTATTGTTTTTTAAAATCTCAGAATGTGATTGTTTGTTACAATGTGTAGATGTATAATGGACTTTTATGTGTTGATCTTATGTCCTGTAACCTTGCTAAACTCACTTGTTAATTCTCGCAGGGTTTCTTTTTGGTAGATTCAATCCAATGTTCTACGTAGACAATCGTGTTGAAGTTCACATCTTTCTTTCTAATCTGGGATGCCTTTTGTTCTCTTACTTGCCTTATTCCAGTAGCTAGTATCTCAGTAAAATGTTGAATAGAAGTGGGGAGAGTAGAAATCCTGTATTAATGGTACATCAGATGGGTATAGAATTCTGGATCGGCAGTTTTCGTCTTTCAGTACTTTAAAGATGCTGCTTCTCTATCTTCTTTTTTTTTTTTTTGAGGAATGAGAGTTGAATACATTTCTTCCATCATTTTTGGTGGGGAATTTCTTGCTTGTGTCTTTTGTGAGGAGAAATTTACTACCATACTTATCTTTGTTCCTTTGTGTATAACTTGCCTTTTATCTTTGGCTGTTTTTAAGGTTTTCTGTGTATTACTGGTTTTGAGGAAATTAGTTGTGATATGTCTTGGTGTTCTTCATCTTTCTTTTGCTTGGGATTCATTGAGCTTCTTGGATCTGCAGGTTTATAGTTATTGTCAAATTTGGAATATTTCTTCAACCGTTTTTTCTTTCTGCCTGCCTCTCTCACCACCCTCTTCTTGAGGGACTCAAATTACACATATGCTAGGCTGTTTGAAGCTGTGTCATAGCTCATGGATGCTATTCATTTTCTAAAAATCCCTTTTCCCTTCTGTGTTTTATTTTGGATAGTTTCTATTGCTACATTGCCAGGTTTTAATCTTTCCTTTAATCTTGTCCAGTGTGTTCTTCATATCACCCTTTGCAGTTTCATCTCTAGATCTTCAATTTGGGACATTCATTTTCCATCTTTCATAAACATGTGGAATTCACTTCTTGAACATATGGAATGCGGTCATAATAACTGTTTTAATGACCTTCTCTGTTAATTCTAATATCCGTGTCAGTTTTCATTGATTATTTCCTCATCTGGGTCATGTTTTCCTACTTCTTTGAGGCCTGGTAATTTTTGGTGGCATGCCAAGCATTGTGAATTTTGCTTTGTTTGATGCTGGATATTTTGTATTCTTAGGAATATTCTTGAGCTTTTTTCCTGGGATGCAGTTAACTTACTTAAAACATTTTGATCCTTTCAGGTCCTGCTTTTAAGAGTTTTTAAGTGGGAATTGGAACAGTGCTCAGTCCAGGGCTTATTATTCTCCACCAAGGAGGTGAGACTCTTCTGGGTGTCAACCCAAAGTCTGGTGAAAAACGAGATTTCCCCGTCTGGCTGGGGGGGCTGCTCTATTTCCAGTCATGTGTGTGCCTTGGTCACTGTCACCTTTCATCCTTGTTCTCTGGCCTCAGATCATTTCCTCACATTCATGTGCTGATCAGTCTTCAGCAGCATAACTGAGGGGACCCTCTGCAGATCTCTGGAATTCCTGCTCTGTGCAGCTCCTTCCTGTCTGTACTCTGTCAATGACCTCTGTCCACCTGGGTTTCCCCAGACCTGCTGCTCTGCCTCCTCCACTCAGGGAGCCCCCTGGGTTCTGCTTGGGTGCACTTTCCAGAATTGTGGCCAGGAAATTGTCAGAGTTGTAAACTGGGGCAATCATAAGTCTCTTTATTTGTTTTCATCTCTCAGCATCACTCCCTTTTGTTGCCTGATGTCTAGTGTCTTGAAAACCATTGTTTCGTGTATGTCATCCATGTTTTGGATTGTTTTGGGGGGGCAGTATAAATTCAGTTTCTGGTAGCAGAAGTCTTTTCTGTGTCTTTTTGACGTGTCCTTATCTTTCTTTGAACCCTTCCTTACATTCTGGCCCACCAAGATATTTCAGCTTCCACTTGTATTTTCCCTGTCCTGGCCTTGGAATCAGCCATGTCTCCAAAGAGCCCTGGTTCTTTCAGTGCAGAATGATATTCAGACAAGATTTGGGCATGAAGTGTGCTCATTGCTGCCGAACGTCACAGCTGTCAGGTCGTCTCAGTGGAGAAAAGCTTGTATGTATGTATATACACACACATATGTATGCATCTGCATGTCTCTATATGTTGAAAACCACAAGTTCATAGCAATACCTCCAATTCCCATCCAACTCACGAAGCTCATTCCAGAGCTCCTCCTTTCCATTTATACCCACTTCTGAACTTCCATGTGCATTTTAGAGAATAGTCTTAAAACAAAATGGGAGCCATCAAATCACCCCAGCAGGTTTGAGTCTTTCTGTGAGGGCTGGTTGTGTTAAGTAGGAAGGGGAGCCATTGCCTGTAGTAAGCAGGACATCCAGGTAGCAAACCCAGGTTTGAGCTGAGATTGCAGCTCTGTGAGCCCAGGAAAACCAATGACCTGAGGGAGCTTCAGTCTCCTCATCTGTAAATAATGACCATGATCCTTCCAACTGTATCAGCGATACTTCTGTAAGAGCCATAGGTTGCTATGGAGACCACGAGGACAGATGTCGCTGCTGTAGGGGACGAATCTTGAGTGAGGGCTGTAGCTCATGGGGTCACCAGCTTATCCGGGCCAAGGTGAGGATGGAGTGAGAATGATGCAACTCTGTGCCATCATGGCTCAGAATAATCCTGGGGAAGAGGAAGACACTGAAAAGAGGCTCCTGCTCCTTTACCTGTTGATCCTGTAGGCATCCATGCCTGTGCACTCTGCTCCGGGCACTGTGCCGGCCCTGAGAGCATCCTGACACACCATGTCATGCAGCTTTCCTTTAGAAGGGTTAGGTGTGTGCGTTGGGAGTGGTGATGGGCAGGTTAATGGGTGGGAAGGTGCCGGGGGACTTGACTTGCCCAGATTCTGAAAGAGCCTTCCTCTGTGGGATGGTGTAAGCAGAGGCTTGCATTTGCAGTGGCAGAGGGTGGAGCGAGCAGAGTTCAAGAGAGCAGGATTCTTGTGCCTACCCTGCCAAGGACTGGTCATGTGACCTGCCCAGACAGTCATGTGCTTTTGGGAGCCTCAATTTACTTTTCTGTAAAATGTGGGCCATGGCGGGGGGATGAAGGTCAGTGTGGAGGAGGGACCCTGGGCCAGCTGAACCATGGGAGCCCTTTGAACACTCATATCCCTAGTCTTGTCTAGCAGAGTGCTTGGCGTGTTCTAATGAGTGAGTGAATGAATGAATGAGTGAATTCTAAAATCTCGAGGCCCTGATCCTGGCCAGTCATCTGATGGGTAACGGATGCTGATATTTATGGAGACTCATCACGAGGCAGGGACGTGGCTGAGCGCTCTCCGTTTTCACCATCTCCTCGCCTCACCATCACAGCCTTGGGAGATGGTGCTATTCTCATTCCCTCTTTGGGGACCCGGAAACCAAGGAGCACAGAGGCTGACCAACTCACCAGGGGTCAGCTTGAGGGCAGGTCTGCAAGTGTGCCTGGCTCCTGAGCTCCCAGGGGCCCTGCCTGGAGGGGGTGGGCAGGGGTGAGTGGGGATGGGGAGAGGATCTTCCATCAGAGGGTCACCAGTATTCAAGCCCTCGGAGGAAAGCTTCAGGGTGCTGGAGGGGGGCGCATCAGAAGCTCAAAGAGGATCATGAACCCTTTACAAATGCAAAGTGCTGTAAATATGAGCAACAAGGAGCCCATTTTCATAATCTCCCGTTTTCCATTGTGTTGCAAATTCTTGTGCATTTTCTTGCTCTCTGGGAAAGATGAAGGCAGCCTGTTTAATAACTATACTATTAGCAAGTTATCAAGTATTTGATTGCATTTTCCAGAAAGCACCTCAGTGGCTGGGGGATCATTTCACATCTGCCTTTTCCACTCACACTCAGCATTTCCAGCCTTGCGGCCGGGACTCCTCGGTGTAAAATTGTCTGTGTATCGCGGTTGAGGGAAATTATTTTTTAAAGGGAGGAAAAGAGTATCCAATTTACAGATGTCTTGTGTAATGCAGGAAGCAAGAATGATTCTTCCCGGCCCCTAGTGTGGACAGATTTAGCAGACGTCAACAGAATGCTGGAATGGGTGTCAGATGGATGCAACTTCATAAAGGTTCTCAGTGAAACTCATGCAGTTAACTTTCTGGTGCACTGAATTTGGGCACTGCATCGTCGCTCTCCCCTCTCTGCCACTACAGGGGCTCTCAACACTTTCTGGAATAACCTGGGGGGACCAGCGGCCTGTCCTTTCGTAGATCCACCATGCTCTTGGTGCTGTCTGGTGCGGCCTCGTGCATCTCATCTTGTTTAGCTGGTGGAGGCGGTCGAGTGGTGTCCCACAAAAATGCGTGTCCACCAGAAACCACAGAAGGTGCCCGTATTTGGAACTAGGGTCTTTGCAGATGTAATTAGTTAAGGATGTTGAGATGGGATCGTCCTGGTTTAGGGTGGGTCTTCAATCCACTAACTATATCCACATAAGAAGAAGAGAGGACAGACATACACACAGGGGGAAAGCTCCGTGAAGACGGAGGCAGAGATTGGGGTAGTGTGTCTATAAGCCAAGGAGCACCACGGACTGCTGGTGACTTCAGGAGTGGGGGGAGAGGCCTGGAATGGATGGTCCCAAAGATCCTCCCCAAGGAACGAGGCCTGCTGACACCTTGACCTGGGACTTCCGGCCCCCAGACTGTGGGAGAATAATATCTGATGTTTGAGCCGACCCTTTTGGGTACTTGGGTGCGGCAGCCACAGGAAATGCTGCACCCGGTGAATCCCAACCCGATTTTCCAAGCACAGGTTCAGACTCATCCTCCTCCGACACCTTTCCTGACATCATCACGCCCCCAGCAGTCACACAATTGAATCTCAGGACACCCACTGAAACCTCATACTGAGTTCCTGGTTTCCTGACCCTGTGAGCTGTTCCAAGTGGGGCTGCCCTGATCCACGGGCATCTCCTTGGGCCTCACTCAGTGCCTGTCACACGTGGACTCTCAGTCCATCTTTGGAGATGGACCGCGTACCTGTTTCGTGAGCCGCTGTTGCAGGCTTGGGAAGCTATGTTGCTTCCTTGCCCAAATACCTCCCAAGGCCCCCTCGTCACCCACAGAACCAATCCCTGAATCTTCAGTTTGGCATCAAATATTGCCTAGCTGGGCCACAAAAAGCTTGTCTTTCAATCACCCCATTAACTAACAAACATGTCTTGGGCCTCTCCTCTGAGCCAGGACCTGGGGCAGCGATGAATGAGATGTGGCTGCGCCCTCCCAGGACCCCATGGTCAGATGGGGCACGGACATACAGCAGACAGCAGCGACGCAGCTCATGAGGAGCTATGAGGGGATGGATGGGGAGGGGAAGACACTGAGTGGGCTGGTACAGGTGGCCAAGGAGACCCACTATTCTTAATGCCACATGGTTTGCACGGGAAATCAGTCATGAGGGGTAGGGTTAAATTTTCTAGAAAGGTGGGCGTGGGGTGGGGAAGCCTGGCAGGGCCCGCTGAGTCCTGCACAAAGAGTCTCTGCCCCTGAGGGGACTGTGGCGTCTGGCAGCGGGGCCTCAAACGGTCCCACATACGCACGCACGGCACTCCGTGCCCCCTCCCCGAGCTGGGCCCTGCTCTGACGGGCTCCTTCCATCTCAGGAGCCTGTGGACAGCTCCTCTAATGACTTCACTATGTCTCCATCAAGACAAGCATCTGTGTTTGAGCAGAGTCCTTGTTTTCTGGAAGGCAGCCTGGGTCTAAGAGCCGACAGCAGCTTCGTTTTGTGGTGTAGTCTCCCTGCCTTGCTTATGAAATCAATGTATCTACTTATGATAATAAGTAATCAAAATTCAATGAATAAAATAGTGAACTCTTCTAATAAAATGCAATGTCTGCATCAGCAGAACCGGCAGCCGGGCACACTGGTATTTGTTCTGAACCCCCCGGGGGACGGGCAGGGAGGCCTGGACGAGCTGCCGGATGCCAGCGAGCTGCCGAGCTGGTGCTCCTGCCTTGCCCGGAGCTGGCCAGCCCCACGGCTGCTGGCTGCTCTCACGTTGATGGCTTCAGCTTTCACAGGGGTAACCCCATAAAGAAGTCTCTTAAAATGCATCTTTGAAATTCTGGCACTGTCGCCACCAATAAAAGCCGTAGAAGGGAAATTTCAATAAGATAACTCAAGAACATTTAATTTTCTGCTCCTTTGGATTTGCTATCTTATTACAGCCATTCAGTTAGCTCATAAATGTCCAATCCTGTCCAATCTTCATAGTGAGCAGAGAGGCTGGGATTTGAATAATTGGATGGAATGTCTAGGGGGCAGCTTTTAGCTGAGTTTGCCAATAAAATCGGTGGGTGCAATGTCTAACCCTATTGTGGAAGCTGCTTCCTCTAATTCTGGCCTCGCTGACCCCCCACCCTGTCCTGGTCACTCTGGTTACCTGGAATGAGGGGACTGTGCAGGTGGGGAAGGGACAGGAGCAGAGACGCCTGGGGGTCCTGGTTTCATTCTCAGATGGGAGGAGGGGTCTTGGCTGGGAGTTGAGGTGGCCCCAGGGAGGCCAGCAATACCGGAAGGGTTTTGACACAAAATCTATATCCCGCTGGGCTTGGTGGTGACAGATGCGGGCTGAGCTGCAGCCACTCACATGGCACCTGTTCATCTGGAGACGACAGACAGGCTAAGGTCACAATGTGAGCAAAGGCTGTTCCTTTCCAGGGACCTGGGTCCAAGGCACCTGCCCCTTGTCAGCTGGGCCTTTGGGGTCATGGTGGAGGCTGGGTTTGACCACATCCCAGCCACCTTGCTAAGGGGCCATCCTAGAGGGCGTTTGATGGGGCCACTGGGGCCGAGTATCAGCCACAGTCAGTCAGAGACTCCCCAGGCGGGGTGGACCCTTCCCTCCACTCTCCTCTTGACTCTCCCCAGCCCTCCCCAATCATGAGGCCACGCTGGGCCTCAGGGGAGCTGGTCTGCAGTTCTGTGCTTGCCCGTCCGGAGCGTTGTTACAGGGAGAGAAGCATGAGGGGAGCGCCATGATCCAGACCTCGCATTGGCTGCTTTCTGAGGTCACCCATCAGCCCCGCGAGGGAGGTCCCTTGGAGGCACTTTGAAGATGCCTGTTGGTTGAAGCTCAGTGAACGTAGGATTGGTCCTGGGCATGGAGCCAATGTTGCTGCTGCTGGCTGAGTGACAGTGCCGGCTCCGGGAAGCCAGAGCGGGTAAGGAGGGGCTGGCCCTTAGCTGCGGTCTCATGGCCCTGAGCTGAGGTCTGATGGTGGAGACGGGCCTGGGGGCCAGCAGCTCTACGCTGAGTGATGATTGTTAAAGGGCGAGAGAATCCAGGACTGGGGACCCAGGGGAGGCGCCTCCCTGACCTGAGCAGCTGAACCCCCACCCTGGGCTGAATGGTGGAGAGGACGAGCCCAGTGGGAAGGGGTGAGAACACGGTGAAGACGTGGCGTGGATTTGAACCCCCACCCTCTGAGTCCTAGTCCCGGGCACGTTCCACCAAGTTACACCGACAGACAACACGGGATCCAGGAGTAAAACCCTTGTAGAGCCTGGGTCTGCACCTCGTGAGGAGCACAATCTGGGAAAGTTACTGAGAACATTCAGGCCTCAGTTTCCTCATGGGTCCCTGGGAGGCCAAGTCCACAGATGCCACAGGGCCCTTCCTGTGGATATGATCCAAGGCACCTTTGAGGAGCCGAGGGCCCTGGATTCTGGGACCCAGTGCTGGCAGAGTATCCCAAGCCTGAGGTCCCTGGGTCTGAGATGTCACAGGGACCACGCCTGCATGTACTGAGCATGAGCTGTGTGTCCTGTTGGCAGGCCAGGCCACGGGTCCCACGGAGATTTGTCCTTACAGTAATGCAGGTAGGAAACTGCAGCTCTACCCAGGGTTGGCGGCCAGGAGGACTGAGCCAGGCCTTGTATCTGGGCGCCTGAGTCCAGATCCACAGAAAGTGTTCTCACCGTGTGCTCGCTCCAGTCAGGGGTTTGGCAGATAGATGGTGGCGGCCGGGCCGCAGGGGAGGGGCAGACCGGGTCTGCTGTGCGGATGCCGCTGGCTGACCTAGGTGGGCCTTCACCAGACTCTTCTGGGGACCTGGGCCTGGGGAACAGATGAAAGGCCGGGGGCAGTGTCTGGTGGCCCTGTTGGTCAGCTGTGGTCTTGGTGGTCATGGGATCCCCAGCGGCTCAGGCTCATGCTGCTCTGAGGGCCCTTCACAGGATCCAAGGGCCGGGCATTGCCCTTGGGTGGGCTGAGATGGGGGCACCCTGGAGGGGGGCCCAGGGAGGGGTCTCAGGCTGTGACTTTGGCTCTGCAGCTCCCGAGTCTGGTCACTGTCACCCAGGTGTGCGAAGTCCAGGCGTGTGCATGTGGACATGGCTCCATCAGGCAGATGTGCAGAGGTAGCGTTCTCGTCAACTCGTGTGCCCCTCTGAGCATGCAACTTGTCGTGTAGTTTTCTGCTGTTGCATTGCGATAAATGCAGGTAGCGGCTCAAAGCAGAACCCATTTATCAGCTCCCGGGTCTGTTGGTTAGAGGTTCGACAAAGCTAGACCGGGTTTCTGCTCGGGGTCTTACCTCGGGGTCTTACAAGGTTGAAATCAGGGTGTCTCCGGGCCAGGCTCTCACCTGGAGGCTTGGGGAAGGATTGGCTTGTTCAGGTGACTGACTAGGTCCAGCCCCTGGTAGGTGGGAAATCCTGTTTCTGTGCTGGCTGCTACCCAGGTGCTGCTTGCTGCCGCCAAACTTCTCCTCATGTGGCCCCTCCATCTTTAAGGCAGAAATGGCAAGCTGAGTCCTTTTCCTGCTTCAAGTGTCTCTCCCTTCTGCCCTCAGCCAGAGAAAGTGCACTGCTCCTACGGGCTCGCCTGGTTAGGTCAGGCCCACCTGACAATCTATCTCAAGGCCAATGGTGGCATATAACATAAAAAAGTCCCAGGAGAGATGTCTCAGGTTCACAGGTTCTGGGGACTAGGGGGCACCTCTTTGGGGGAGCATTTTAGAAATTCTGCCTCCCACACATGTGGGATGCTTCTATGCCCATGTGCGTCACCGTGCCAGGCCCTGTGCATGTTCCACGGGTGTCAGAGGAGAGAGACATCGGCCTGCTCTTGGTGCTCAAGGCTCACAGTCCAGCTGGGAGCAGGTAGACAAGCAGAGCCTCCTTACAGCAAACGGGCTCTACACTTAAAGATGCTGAGACAAAGCCAGAGGAGAAAGTTATTAGCCTGAGCTGGGAGGGCAGCCCTTGGGCTGGGTCTTGAAGGAGGAATAGGAGTTCGGCTGTGCTGCAGTGGGGTGGGTGCACCTTGTGGGGAGGGCACGCTTGAGCAGGGAACTCACGGTGTGTGCAGGGATGGTATGTCTAGAGTGGCGGGTGGGAGGCGGGACTAGGAAAGTGCACAGGGGCCAGACCGTGAAGCCTGTGGGCCAGGGGAAGGGAGGGCAGGGGGCAACGGGGAGAGTTTCAAGCATTCACCAGCTAACATGAAAGCGTCTGTGCCCAGGCCTCAGGGTCCAAGATAAATGATCCTGAGACCCCAGGCCCCTCCAGAACCTCATTGGCAGAAAAGGGCTCCCCAGGCCTGCATTTGCCAAAGGAATGTACACACACAAGCATGTGTGCAAACACACGAGCGCACAGCCAGGCCTTGCTGAACCTGGCCCCATGGGGTGGCCCCCTCCCTCTCCCTGCGCAGCCCTGTTCACTTCCAGATTTTGGCTCCTGTAGCCCCTACCCCGGTGTTTCCCACTTTTTCCACCTCCCAGCTTTTTGCAGAACTGTGGCCGTGTCCTTGGCTGAATAATGACCCCAAAGTGTTCACACCACAATCCCCAGAACCCGTGAAAGGTACCTCACTGGCAAAAGGGACTTTGCAGATGTGAATAAGTTCAGGATCTTGGGATGGGGAGTCGACCCTGGATCATCCCTTGGGTCCCATGTCATCACAAAGTCCTCATAAGAGGGAGGCAGAGGGAGATGAGACTTCAGAAGAGAAGAAGGCCAGGGGACACAGAAACAGGGGAAAATGTGAAGATTCACGTGGTGGGCTTTGAAGATGGAGGGTGGGGCCATAAGCCAAGGAATGCAAGGAGTACGGCTCCAGGAGCTGGAAGGGCGAGGAGGCGGATTCTCCTCCAGAAACTCCAGGAGGAGCCAGCCTGGCTCACAGCTCGGTTGAACCCAGTGAAGATGATTTTGGACTTCTGGCCTCCAGAACCGCAAGAGAATAAATTTGTGTCATTAAAGCCACTAAGTTTGTGGCAGTTGTTACAGTGGCCACGGGAAACTCGTATGGACCCAGCCTCTTGGGGCAAGCAGAGACATCCTTGTGGATTTGGAATCAGTTGTAACTCCTGGTCCTGTCCCACAGGAGGATGGGAGGGAACTGAGAGAGATGGGTTTTATGGAGGAGAGAAGGTCAACCGTGAGAGGGACCCGGCCCCCTGGGAGCCTGAGGCCACGGGGAACCTACGCGGCTGGAGGACGGAGCTCACCCACCGTGAGCGCCGGAGCAGGAAGCCTGGCCTGTGGGAGACACTGGGGAGGGGGTTCAAGAACTAACAGCTGGAGGTGCACAGAGCCTGGCAGGGAGAGGGAGGGGCCATGCTGTGGGGCGGGGTGGAGAAAGGCCTGGCTGTGCGCACGTGTTTGCACACGTGCTCGTGTGTGTACATTCCTTTGGCAGGTGCGTGAGGCTCTCGCTCCTACACACTTATTGAAGGGTATGTCTGCTCGCCCATCAATGTGTGCCTTGCACGCTGGGTGCCCGGCCCTGGGCTGCTGCTGAGGGCTTAGAGACGAGCCTTGGGGGTCGGTTCCTGCTCCCAAGAACTCAGGTCCTCGGAGAAAGCAGACCTACAAGGAGCCCCTTGGGAGTGTGAGTCGTGTGCAGTGGGAACCAGAGACTGAGGGTGTCTATACCTCTGTGTGCACACACGTGTCCTCACCTGGGAGGTGCGAGTCTGTGTGTGAGCATGAGCACCACTGCAGGCTTTGGGCGGACACATGCGGGCACAGTAGTGCCATGTGGGGGCCGGGGCTGGGCGGGGGAGACTCGCTGTGCAGTAGCTCTGGTTTGGGAGGGCAGTGCCACCCCGCAGGTCTGCCAGCCCCTCCTGTGAATGAGGAAACAGATTCTTCTCACTGAAGAACTTTCGATCAGCTGACCAGCTACAGCCTCACTGTACACGTGTGCAAACCAAGGCTCAGAGAGGGGACACGACTTTGGCCTCAGTGGCTCATCTCTCAGGGGCCACACTGGGAAACTGGAACCCAGGTCTGACCACCCATCCAGTTTTATTAGGCATCTGATGCTGTTCCCAGGACTGGGAGACATTCCCGGGAATGCCCCACTGTGGACGAGCTGGAAAGATGCATGCTGCATTTTTGGGGTCAGATTTTCCAATAATCAACCACGTAAACAGCCTGATGCATTAAACAGAAATCGATGTATTTCTGCCCTGAAAGGATGCTGAATGCGCTGCCATAACGCCTGCTATCTGTTTGGGCCAGGAGAGAGACGGCTTTATTTCCCACATAACTCTTGCCCGCACACTCCCATTGTTTACTTTGTGACACAAACGTGCCATCATTAATCACCTGGGGAGAGAGATGGGAGTTGTGGCTGGCTTGAAAAGCGGTCCGAGAACTCAGGAACATTCTCACAGAGGCACGTCTGACGATTTGGGGAGTTTCCTGCGCCCGGGGTCTCCCTACCCTGTGGTTCGGCATGTCACAGGTCTGTCCTCTCCAAGCAGTATTCTACGAAGTTCCAATGGTCAGCTCAGAGCTACCCCACAGAAGCCCTCTGCCACGCTTGTCCCAGGAAAATAGATATCCATTAATTTGCAATGGTCTAAAGTGTGGTGGAGACATTACTGCTAATTGGCAATAAGAAATGCTAAATGGAGCAAAGTTTCATATTAATGAGCCGTTTATCAATACTAAACGGCCGGCTGGCTCCTTCCGTCACTGGATTGGCGTAGGTTTTATTTATGTCACAGATGTTTTCCAGTTTATCGAGCTGGTCGATGGCTCTCCCTCTGTTCTCAGCTGCCCTCACCAGACTCAGCCTCCCTCCCCTCCTTGTTTTGTTTTTAAATCTCTGACGACACTAGCCGCCCAGAACGGAGCAGGCTTGTCCGGTGCCCTGTTTATACTTCTAGCTCCCAATCCCGCGTTGGCCTCCTGGCCCTGTGACCTGGGTCGGAGAGGTTTCACGATTCTCTGGAGGTCACAAAGCACTGCCCCACCCGCCTTTCTCCAGACCCCGCAGAGGATTTGGGGCATCCGAAAGGACCGCTGTTCACACACTGACTTCCAGTGAGGCCCAGCCCAGTCTGTGCCGATTTCCAGCAGGGGACGGACGACCCCAACCATCGCAGCCACCCTGGGGCATATCAGATGGTGCATTGGTCTCCTGCAGCTGCCGTCACCAATTCCAGCAAACTGGGAGCTTAAAACAACAGATATTTATCCTCCCACACTTCTGGAGGCTGGAAGTCCAGAATCAAGGTGTCCACAGGGCTGCACTCCCTCCTAGGGCCTGACCGGAGAGTCCTTCTTGCCTCTTCCAGCCTCTGGTGGCCACATGGTGCCGTCTCTGCTTCTGTGGTCATGTGGCCTCTGCCTCTTTCCACCTTGTGTCTTCTCCTTTTCTGTCTCTCTCTTATAAGGACACTTGTCACTAGATTTAGGGTTCACATAGGTAATCCCGGACACTCTCTTCTCGACACCCTTAACTTGATTACACCTGCAAAGACCCTTTTCCAAGTAAGGTCATACACACAGGTTCTGAGACTTGGGCACATCTTTTTAGGGCCACCATCTAACCTACTCCAGGTGGGGAAGGGGGTCAGTGCCCTGTGTCCTTGCAGGTGACCCACTGGAGAACTGGGGCAGGCCTCAAAGACAGTGGGGTGTCCCTGGCCCAATCAATTATCCATTCATTGCTCCATCTGTCAAACAACAACATCTGTGAGTGGATTTGAGGACTCACACGGCCACAGCGGGCAGGGCGTCTATCCCCCACGCCTACTGAGGGCGAGAGAGCTAATGAGACAATCACGAGGGGAGATCGGAGTTCTTTGCTGTCTGATGCCAGAGGTCCCACCGTCTGCAGCTTGCCAGCCTAGCTGATGTGACCCCACCTTCAAGAAGCCCTCGCATCCCCCTGGCGTCTGTGACAGAGCAGGGACTCCAGGAACGTCTTGGAAAGCATTCAGCTGAGCAAAGTGCCGGAGTCCAGAGAAGCAGGAGCAGGTCCGAAAGAATCGGGCCGGCTGGGATTTCAGTACCGGCGAAGGCTTCACACCCCGGTGCCGCTCTTGGACAGAGCGCTGAGCTGCCTGCCACGGCTTTAGCACTTCTATGTGATCCCCTCCTCTGGACAGCGAGAGCAACAGCCCCTCCTCCACCCCACTGGAGGCCGACGGCGAGTCATGAGCCAGGGGATGGAGACGATGCAGCCTGGCCTGCGTGCACAGGTGCTCAGCAGGTGCGAGCTGTCTTCTCCCGGGACAGAAGCGGGGTTATGGGTGACGGCCCTTTCACTGCAGGAGGATGCGCTGACCTTGGGAAAGGACTGTCGACTGGCAGCACAAAAGCTTGGTGGACTAAAGACGGCCACAGGTCCCTGGACACACCGCCCGTCCCCTGGGATGGCCTTGACCGCTCTGCTCCAAAGGTACGTGGGTGAGACGCTGAGCCAGCGCTGGCCTTGTCTTGAAGGGAGCTGGCCGTTTGGCCCTGGCCTCTTGGAGCCCTGAACTGCTGTGGGAAGTTGGCTTCCCTGGACTGCCCAGCTGCGGGAAGCCCAAGGAGCTCGTGGAGAGGCCGTGCGAGGCAGAACCCGGAGCCCGAGGCCCCAGCCTGGTGGGCGGAGATGAGCTGTGCGCTGGGCCGGCTCTGGGTCCTGACCCAGAGTCCTGAACACAGAGAACAGCTTTGCTCTGTGTGAAGTTTGGGTGTTGGTTACCCACCAGCAGGTGCAGAGCCTGCGGGGGTCAAGGACTGAACTGTGAGCCCAGCTCGCTTTCTCTTGTCCTTCTCCACGGCCCCAGCTCCGTGGTGGTGGGCGTGCCTCCTCCTCCTGGAGCTGTGGTGCTGGCATTGCAGCGATGCTGGCGCATATCACTGAGACCGTCATGGCGCCGGGCGCCGTGGGAGGCCAGACACACAGCAGCTGGGGTCCGCCTGGACAGTTTCCACTGGCAGAGAGGGGACAGGAGCTGGGAGGGAGCCGGCCGACGGTCGGGGGCTGCCCTGGGAAGGGCTGTTCGCCCTGCGCCAGGGCCCAGCTCCGCACCCGTGTGACGCGGACTCCCTGCAAACATTTCCAGGCCGGCTGGCCTGGGGTCAAGCGCCCTGTCCCTCACAAGTCCCCGAGCTCCTTCCTGGAGCTGCTGCCATCGGGGGCCAGCAGATCAGATGCCACTGCTGCATCTGTGTGTGCACTGGTGTGTGTGGTGTGTAGTATGCATGTGTGTGGTGTATGGCATATAGTGTGTGCGTGGTGTGCGGTGTGTGGTGTGTGAGTGTGGTGTATGGTGTCTGCAGTATGCCTGTGCGGTGTGTGTGGTGTGTGTGTGTGTGTGTGTGGTGTGTGGTGTGTGCCACCAGGAGGAGAAGAGCTGGAGGGTGGAGCCAGCATTGTTGGGTGGGGACAGTGAGGGAGGCCGGGAGCCGGTCAGGTCCATGTGGGTGGCAGCCGCCCGCTTGCATCACTGACAGGCCCCAGGCCCCTGGGCACAACCGTGTTGCCCTGGGTGGGAGCCCGGGAGCCCCAGCGCAGCACAGCTTGGGGTGGCCCCCGCGTGCTACACTCGGGGAGACTGAGGCCCAGTCTCCTCTGGCTGCCCCCAGGGTGGGGACGGAGCTGGCCCCGGGCTCAGGTCTGTGTGCCCTGGGGGGCCTCCCGCCACGGCCCTCCCTCCCACAGCCGCCGCTGGGCCGAGGGGACAGAGTCCAGGACTCTGAGCTCGGGCCCGGGTCTCCGGGGTCCGGGACTCACTGGGGGGTGGCAGAGGGGCTGGCGCCAGGTGTTCACGCAGCCACGTGGACATGTGACCAGGCCCGAGGCTCCAACCCCTCAGCGTCCATCTCACATTGATCTTGATTTTCCTGGAACGGTGGGGATATTACGTGGAGAAGGGGACAAGGATCAAAGCTCATCCGTTCCCCCAGTGGGGCCCAGGTCCAGGGCCAGGAATGGGGGACTCCTGGGAGGCGACACCCTTTACAGAAGGGCCTGGCTCTTGGTCAGCGTCCTTTGGCGTGGTCGGGGCTGGGCTGTGGGTGGTGCTAGCTGCCTTTCTGAGGCAGGGTTTTGTGTGGAAGCTGCAGAGAGGGACAGAGGGTGTGCAGACGACCAGCCAAAGCAAGGACCATCCTGCTGTGGCAGAAAGAGGAGGAAATCTGGGGGCCTGCCTGGAGGAGCTGGCGGCAGAGCTGGACTGAGGAAGCCCACAGGAGACGGGTGTGGGGCCGGCAGGTAGAAGGAACAGGAAGGACAAAGAGCCAGGAGTGGCAGAGCAGAGGGGAGGCCGGCCAGGGTCTGGCGCCTCTGCCCTCCGGAGGGTCAGCGTGTGTGTGCAGAGCCGGTCGTCCCAGGGGAGGCGGCTGCATGGCACTCATCTTGGTGAACAGGCCTCCGCGTGAACTAAGGTCAAGGTCACAGAGGGCGAACATTCCACTGGCAGCCACGTGTCCACAGCAAAGCCCTGAGCGCCTCATCCTTTCCACCTCTCCACTCGGACATGTGCGTCTGAGACTCGTCACCTGGAGCCCCCAACTCCCTGTCTCAGTCAGGGCTTTTTCACACCTTCCGGCTGTAATTAACGGCGTGCTCCGTTACTGCTTCGCATATTAAAGAAATATTCTCCCCAGACCGGCAGAGGCGAGCTTAATTTACGCAGAATCCCTCACAACACACCTGGTGGGGTTTTATGTTGTTTAGCAGAGAAAGGATAGAGGGGGTGCCACTTTGCTTGCTTTCTTCACGCAGAGTAACAACAAAGTGACGGGGCCTCTGCTGCGCATCAGCAGGCAGGGCAGGGTGGGAAGCAGGGGTCAGAGATTGGAGGAGGTGAGAAGGTACGAGCAAACGACCCTGTGAGGAGGCGGTCCAGGAGGTGGGTAAAGGGACGTGGACCGAGGGCTTTGAGGACGGAAGCTCCACGCCCGCGGAGCTCTAGGGAGAGCCGTGCGTCCTCCAGGTTCCTCCTGGGCATCTGTCTCTCAGTCCACTCAGCGTGCCGCCACCCCAGCTGCCTAGCAGTCACCACTCTCCTACCCAGCAAAAGGCAGGAGAATGGGCTTCCAAAGAGGACCACCTCGGGCCCTGGAACCTGCGACTGTGTGACCTCCCACGGCAAGAGGGCCTTTGCAGGGGAGACTGAGTCGAGGATCTGAGACGAGGAGTCGCCTTGGATTATCTGGGTGGGCTCAGTGTCCTCACAAGGGTCCTTGTAAGAGGAGCCAGGAGGGTCAGTGGGGGAGAAGGGGATGTGATGGTGGAAGCAGAGGTCCCAGCAACATGACTTCTGGTCTTGAGGATGGAAAGAGGCCAGGATCCCTGACCCCACTCCACCTCCAGGGCCTGGCAGGGTGCTGGCCCACAGGAGACCTTCAGGGCACGCGTGTTGAATGACTCACTGACAGTGTCAGGAACTTGTGTTGCTGGATTTGGAACTCTGGTCTGACGGTCCCCAGTCCTGCAGCAGGGTTAGGGCCTGCATTCCAGATGGACTCCACTCTGTTCCCACTTGCCAGGTTTCCCAGGACCTCGGAGGCCAGGTAGCGGGGCCTTGGGAATGTGCAAGTTGGCCACCAGGAGACTGGCATATGGAAACATGTTAGCAGAAGCTGCAATTATGGTCTCATCCTATCCTTGCTGAGATGGAGGTGTCGGCAGGGTTTTTCTTAGCTTGTTTTCCAAGATATGTCAGTGAGGCCCAGAGAGAACGTGTGACTTGCCCCAGGTCCTAAGTGGCTTTCTGAACCCTAGTCCAGTGCCTGACCCATTCTGCCCTATGGGGGCCTGGAGCCCAGGCTGACGTGGGGTCCCGTGGAGGAGACTCCATCCCGGGGCTTCTGACTCTGTGGTCCAGAGCGTGCTCCTGCCTCCTCCCTGCATAGCTCCTGCTGCAGCTCAGGTTCGGTTCCCATATTGTCGTGAAAAGCCACGTGGACCCGCTGCAGCATGTGGGCGAGACGGGGTGAACAGGGATGTTCAGGGAAGGAGCAGAGAGAAGACGTTAAGGAGAAAATTGGCATTGAAGGATCCGAAGGGTGAGGCAGATTTCAGACAAGACGGATGTTCTGGAAGAGAGGAAAACAAAAATAATCCAGGCATGGCGAGTTGCATTTTTAATAAAACATCGCTGCCGAGAAATGATGGAGAGACCACGAGTACACGCGCATCCACAGTGCGGCGCGCTCCGCGGCGTCCCGGGCGTTCATCACAGCGAGGGAGGCGGGAGATGCCGTCCGAGTTATTTATGTTTTAAACTATTCTTGACTCGGCCTTAAATTATGCCAGTGGTGGGAGTGGAGCCCTGATCCTGCGGGTCGGGCCACGTGGCATGTCCCTTCCTGACCCCTCCTGGCAGGCGGAGGTCCCGGCTGTCTCACAGCCTGTCCTGACACGGGATGGCACACATGGGCCGCTGCAGTCCAGCTGTGTGCCAAGCGAGCCAGCTTTGGCACACGGCGAAGCCCCACTCTGAGGTGGCCGGCCCCCCACGTGCTGCCCCTCACACCTGCCCACCCCTTCCTGGTCCTCATCTGTGGACCTCTCATCTGCTGGGTGGGGGCCCGGCTCTCCGAGGGGATGGGCGTGGCTGAAGAGCTCTGGAATCCAGAATCAGGACTTGCCTGAGGCCTTTGGATTCTCCCTCTGTAACTGCTCTGCGTCCACCTCTTTCCCAGAGACACTGGGTTCTGTCCCCATCACGCACTGGATTTATCCAAAACAACCCTTTGCCTCATCTGTAAACTCAGGGAAGCACGGTCTGCTTCTCACAGCTGTGGGGACCTGGGTCTCACCCTCAGCAAGCCTGGCCTCTCCCCTCGCCCCATCCCAGCTGTCACTCCCATGAGCCCTGCCTGGCTCTCGAGAGGGTGCAAAGAAGGAGACACACAGCGGCTTGTCACCCCCGAGGGGACTGGGGGGCCTCCTGGCATCTAGTCTGGGCACCAGCGTCCCCCTGGGTTGCCTCTGCCGTTTCCCCAGGTGAGAGGCGACCTGGTCACTCTCCACCTGCCCCCAGATCCAGGCCCTGCTCTGTGCCCCAGGAGTCTCATCCCCGTGGGCAGCATCCTCTAGTCGATGCAGCCCATGGAAAGTTCTCATAGCAGACGAAGGCAGGCAGAAGCAGGTTGAGTCCTCCCCACCCTGCTCTGGGGCTGTGTTTGGCCAAGTCCCTCCTGCTCCCTCCCGCACCCAGCATTCCACCCCCCACACTTGCCCTCCCGCCTAGAGGTGGCCGTGGCTTCCTGCTGTCGCTGGGCTCGGGGCTTCAGTCTCCAGGGTGGCTCCTGGGTCCTGCCCTTGTTTCTGTAAATAGTCCTCTCATTAATTTCCCCAGTTCACCCTCTGAGTGGAATTCTGGTTCCTGCTGGGAACCTGATTTTTTCAAAGTGGTATCATGATTAATTTGATGTATTTAATTATGAAAAGGACATCATCTCTCCTCCACTTTGCTCACTGGCCCCTCCTGCCAGGCGGGCTTTGGCTCCTCTGGCTGCAGACAGCTTTTCCTGCCCATGCCTATCCACACCCAGTCGGTCCCCTCCCAGGACCCCCGTGCCGCTGACCGAGGGCTGCACGGGGGTGTGCAGAGGTTCCCTGGCCACGAAGCTCCTCTTGCTGGTCACTCAGTGGGTCTGCCAGCCTCTCTGCAGCCCCACCTTTGGTCAAGCCTGCGCTGCCCTCCTTTGGTCATCCTGTCCTCCAGGGTCAACCTGTCCCTGTGCTCCCTGGTTCTGTTGGGACTGGAAATGTTGATCTGAAAACCTCAGGACCCCAGGACTGAGCGGTCCTGACCTCCACTGCAGGACGTAAAGGGGCCGACTCCTTCCATCCCATGCGCTGCTGTCTAAACGCGCTCACGGGGCGCTGCCTCGGGGTGGGCCCTGCACAGCGCAGGGCTGCTCCTGAGGATGGGTGCACAGATGGTGAATTAAAGCACACAGCCAAATTGGACTTCATCTCCCTCATTCTGGGCTCCCCCAGAACGTGGGTTCAGGCCCTGATCACAGTTTATCCCTCACGGATTGTCAGCCCCTGAGGGTTCAATTCCCCTCCCCCTCCTTGAGTCGCCACTTTAGACATCACCCCGAAGAAGTGATGCCATCTCTGGGCCGAGCTGGATTTACTGAGTGGCCGTCTGATTAATATTCTATTGGCCTGGGGATGGAGCAAGAGCCGTTTTTTGCTACAACACTGTGAACTGAAGACCATTTTGTGAGGTGCTTACAGCATATGGAAGAAATGTCATTTCCGGGATTCAACCCTCTGAGCAGAACCGCTGTGTGGATGCCGGGGTCCCCGCGAGAGCGGCCCGCGGGGAGTGGCCCTGGAGCCCCCGAGGTGTGTGACTCCGTGAGGGTCTCCTCCTGCCCCTCGCTTCCCTCTCCTGTGCAGCCGGCAGCTTACCCACCCACGGGGTCAAACTTTCTTGTCTGATGTGCCCTCATCTCCTGATTGATGGAGAAGCCCGGAGCCCACGTCAACCCTGTGCGTGAGGGGTGATGAGATCCACCCGGCCTCCTTCTGCCAACTCAGGGTCACATCTCAAGCTTGGGCTGGGAGCTCTGGTGCCAGTGGGGCTGGAAGCACTGGCAGGGAGGGCTCTTCTGGGCCGTACACACACCGTGCGTTTGCTGTGCTCAGCCCTGGGTTCAATGTGAAAGGGCGACCGTGAGTAGCTCTGGGAGAAGTCTCCTCCTGGCAGAGTCCTGCCTGGTTCTGCCCGCTTTTCCCCTCAGCATAATCAGTCACATGCCCCCTTTCCAGGCAATCTGCGACAGTCTTGCAGAATGGATAATCAATTTCAGTAATAAGTTAAATGAGTTTACTTTTGTATCCAGAAAGTCTCCCACTGGGAGAGGGGTGTTTTAAAAGGCTCCTGGGTTGAGTTCTACTTCTGAACTAGGGCCTCCGACTGCTTCTGAGCTAACTGAGTGTGGAGCATGAAGAAACATGGGTGGGAGCTCGTCCTCTCACCCACGTGGGCGTGCGGGCTTAGAAACACTCCCGAGAGCTCCAGGGAGCCTGTTGGGGCGAGCTCTGGCACAGGCCGCGGTGGTCTGTCTTGTGAAGGACACATCATGGTGTCAGCCTCTCTCTGCTGTTTGTGTTTAATTGTCACTTGGGAGCCAGGTTGCTTCTCCTAGAAATAGAATGCACGGCTTCTAAGACGAGGGGATGATGTTTACGGAACACGCCAGACCTGAGCCACCTAAATGAATGTCACGAAACGTCCTTCATCACAGGAGTGTCCCAGGGTTTGCGGCCATCTGGAATGTGCTGGTCACCACCACTAGGACCATGTGTCTTCTTTGTCCCTCTGCCCGCAGGGATTAGAGAGAATACGGTACACGGTGTTCAATAAGCATTTACTGGATGATTGAACGAAGGAAGAGAGTCGTCTGTAGATCATTCAATTTTCCAGATAAAGGATGTATTTCTCTGGAAAAACCAGTAAGATCTTTTCTGGGCGTACTCAGGCCATCGTTTTGTTAGCACACTTTCTGTACAGCGTGCACGGTCAGTAATACCGATGGAGAGAGCATTGAGCATGCACCGCAGTCGAGGAGCTTCTTATGCGGGACTTAAACTCTTTGTGATGACAGAAGTCCTGAATAAGCCAGTTTCCTTTTGATAATTCTTCAAAGCACCTATAAACATCTTTGCAGTGCGATCTCTTAGAGAATTTGCAGCACTTTCTCTGGGGGATATCTCTTTGGTTGAGAACCAGATAAAGTCATTGGCTTGCATTTAGGGGCTATTCTCTATTAAAACACTATCTTAAAACGCGAGACTCACACGTAGCTGGCAAGTTGCTCGTATTGTGAGGGATGTACGTGAATGGGGAAAAAAGGTGATTTTTGTCTCCTATGTCTTGCTCACTCATTGATTGGAAAGGCAGGAAAATAAGCCGTACTACCTAAGTTCTTTTATCTTTCTTTTTTGTGCCAAGAAAATAGAGCTGAAGTGACATAAATTAAATTCATATATGATATCTCTCCACTATAAGTGCTCAACTCAGATGCACTCATTGGCATCGGGAGAAAGTTTCCTGTTGGATTTGAGGATCAAAATTTTGTCCTTTATGGAGAAAACCAGCTAATCAACCTATCCACCCACCAACCAACCGACCAACCAAGGAACCAAAAACCAACCAACCAACCAACCAACTCAAAACCCCCACCCACTCACCCACCCAACCAAGTAACTAACCAAAACCAACAAGATAACAAAAACCCAACCAACCAACCAACCAACCAAACAACCTGTCTTGTCTAGCCTGGCTAACCAGCAAGGATACGGGTCATCACGTGGAGCCATGAAAGGGGCTGGTTGCGCTGAGTGGGAAAATGCGGTGGGCGATCTGACAACAGTAAAAGCCTTTGAAGGAAAGGTCGGAGCATTCAGTGCTGCTGACTTCTCCCTTTCGTTTCTCCACTTAGCTTCTGTGATGACGTGACCTCATGTCACCTACTTCTCTGCTTGCTCATTATCTGGCTCCTTCCCTTGGTCTCCCCTACTTCTGCAGCCCCCATGATACTGGCCAGTGTCATCTCTCATGGCGATTTTATTCATTTCTTTGGATTTTGTGGCTTTCACAGTAGAAGTGATGCTATTGTCTGTCATGACAGGAACAGAGGAAGAGTAGGTTGAGGGAACATCGATCCATTGAGGTACGGATGGGATGAGCCTGACGCGTCCTGGGTACCACATGGGCATCCACACCTGGAGTGCCTTGTGCACTGGGAGATGACTGCGGTTTAGATTGAGCAGACATGGGTCTGAGCCCCAGAGGAAGCCACACAGCAGCTGCGTGATTTGGGGCATTTTCTTAGTCTCAGCTTTCTTATCTGTGAAAGGGGACTAATCACGCATTCATTAAAGGATGGTATTTTGTAGATTCAATGAAAGTTTCATTTGAAAATTCCAGCAAGTGGTCAGATGCCTGTTGATGATCATTGCCTGGGGCTCCTTCTCTTTATTTTTGTTCAGTTGAGTCTGCCTTGGATTTGAAGTCATTGACCTTCAGCATTTATAGTGCATCAACTGTATTCTTGGAATGTGCTAAGTGCAGGGGATATGCGTAAGAATGAGACCGTGCTCTAGAAAGGGGGCAGACACAAATGGGAAGTGTTCACGAGACAAGGTAAGTGGCGAGCATCTTCCTCCTCCCTCCCTCCCGCCATCTGCAATGTCCTCCTTCATCCCTGCTTCTCATGGGGAATGTGTCGATCAGCCAGAGAACAAGAGACCACTCTTGTCTCACCAGTTGGCAGTTAACCATGTTTGATGTCTTCCTATTACCTGAAAAGTACATTTCAGCTTCTTTGTCTGAGCAGACCAGCTCTCCACAGACTGCTCTCTACTCCTGGCTCAAGCCCCACCTCTCAGTACTCAACTCTTTGCCGCTTTAGCCATGTTCAGCCCCTTAGCCTTATTGAACACTCCTTGAGTCTTCTGGATCCATATCTGAGTAAGCTGCCCGCTGCCGGGATTTCTCTTCCTACCATCCATGTCTCAGGCCTTATCTAAGTTCCCACCTCCTCCTAGAAGGCTTCTGGATGTTCACAATCACCGTCAGTCAATGCTCCCTCCTGCTCCCACCCTTCCTCCGTACCCCAACTTTGGAACACTCTAAATCATAGCACCCAGAGCTTTGTGCACGCTTCCGTATCAACAGACTGTGGCTGCTCAAGGACAGGGAGCGCATTTCCTCCATCTTTGCAGGGAGCGTGGGAGGTCCATGGAGGACGGAATCGAAGATGGCTAGGGTAGCTGGTGTCTCTCCTCTCCAGCAGTGTGAGCTCTTCAAGGGCAAGGAAGCGCTGCCGTCATTGGATGACCTTGGCAAACACCCGACTTCAGAGGGAGGATCAGCAATCACATGCTGAATCATGCATTCATCCGGTTGATCGAGCTCGTGAAAAATGGTCTTGCTCTTAACCAAAGCTGTCCCCCATTCTTTTTTCATTTAGGTGTTAAAAATCTTTCCTCCCTGTTGGGAAGCTCAGGTGGCCAAGGGCAGACAGAAATATTCTCTCCAGAGGGGCTGGTTCCCGACCTCTTGCCATACCTTCCCACCAGCATCGCTCTGTGGGATTCTCAGGGAGGGTCAGTGGACACAGTCCACTCTTGGCCTTCTCTGGCTGGCGCGTTGGTCCCTCACCCTGAAGCATCAAGTTATTCCCACGGCCTCAGTCCTCCTGCGGGTGGCCTCGGGAGTTCTGCCTTAAACCTCTCTTATCATCTTTACTTTATTAAGAAACGACATCCCCTAGTGAGTGGCCTACAAGCCTCTGTTCGCCAGGGATGTTAGTTGCAGCCACGAAGAATCCTCTCAGACTGCCTTCAGCAGAAGGGGGTTTATAATATGCTGCCTGGGATTCCTTGGAAGGATGGGGAATCAAGTTTGGGAGTCTTTCTTCCAGAGGTCAAGCTGGGAGAAGACCCCGGCCAAGCCATAGGGCTGTTTCAGTGACAATTCCACTGTTGACACTCCCCAGCACGTGACAAACAGGAAGTAAAAGACTGGACCCTTGAACCTGAGCCAGCCGCCACCACAGAGGAGGGTCTCCACGGCTTGACGCTGCCCTCCCGGCTTTAACTAGATTTCCGAATCCCAGGCGAGTGGGACTACTTGGTGGGGGTCATATCGCAGGGGAACCCCAGCTCCATGGGGGCCGAGGAAAGGTCATCTTCAGGGCTCTGACCTCCACCTGCGGATAGGGGTCGGCATAGTGTCGCAGGGTCTGCCCTCTGCCCCCGTCCTGGCTTTCGGCTCTGCCACGTCCGCACACATCCTTCTTCTTCCACATTGAAACTTCCACCTGCAGCAGCAGCGGCACGTCCATGCCCCCCCCGATGCTCCCACACATAGTTTAACGCACTGGCTCCCCCACCAAAAGGAAGGGCCCGCCCACATTTTCATCCGTTGTCACGTCCGGTTCCAGGAGGTGATTGTTCAATTGCAATTCCGTCTTGATGCCTGTAATTTACGGACCAGGTTATCAAGCTAACTGCCACTGACCCCTACTCCATGAGATGGGAGATGTGAAGGAGACGGGAAAGGGGGGAAACCGTTTATCTGCGCATGTGTACTTAACCGAGCCAGGAGAAACATGGTTGGCTGCCACAACTCCTGTTTCTGTAACTGGTGACAAGGTCAGCATTGACGTGCAAAAATTCCTTTATCTGTCACTCATTCTGTCTGTGTTTGTCCTCAGACAGCCCTCAGTGGGTCAGGTTCTTTATCTCATAGGGCGGCCCCACCCCTATTCCTGAGGGATCTGAGCCCTTGGTGGTCCTGTACGTCGGGGGTGCTATCTCCCACAAACTTCTGTCACTGTACCTGGCAGTACCAGGCGGTACCCCAGAGGATGTCCTGGTTCCCAACATATTTTTTCCTGTCACCATTGATTGGTGACATCTTATTTTCCCTTGACGGTCAGGATAAACTGCGCCAGACGACGCGATCACCTCCCCACCTCTGCCTGTCTGGTGACAGGAGGAGCCCGATGTGGCCGGTCGGCAGCCTCAACTCTACAGTCACAACTGTCACTGGGCTTCCTGGTTGGAGAATTCCTCCTTTGGAACCAAAAGGTCTAAACCAGAAGAGCCCAGAGCTAAGTAGACTGGCCCCCAATTTTTGCCAGTGCATATTTAAGTCAAAGAGTGAGAATTGTCATTGTCACTTCCACCCTTGGATCCTGGACACACACCTTCTAAGAGAGAAATGGTCCTTATACTAGTTTCTTGCATTGTGTAACAAACGATCACACACTTAGAGGCTTCAGACAACACCCGTTTACTCTCTCACGGTGTCCACAGGTCAGAAGTCTGAGCATGGTTGAGTCGGGTTCCTTGCTCAGGGTTTCACAAGGCTGAATTCGAGGCGTTGGCCAGCTTGCATTCCTTCCAGAGCGTGGGGCTGTCTTTCAAGCTCGTGTGATTGTTGGTTGAATTCAGTGTTTTGCGATAAATCTGAGGCCCTTGGTTTCTTGCTGACTGCTGGCTGGAGCCTGCTGTCAGCTCCTAGAGACTGCTTGAAATCCCTGCCATGCCAGTTCCTTGCTCTGTGACTCACCATACGCTCTCTCATGCCTTGAATCTCTCCCTTCAGGAAGGGCCCAGTGCCTTTTAACGGCTGACCTGATTAGGTCAGACCCACCCAGGATAATCTTCCTTTCGTTTAACTCAAAGTCAACTGATTAGGGACCTTAATTACATCTGAAAATCCTTTCTGTTGTATAATGTAACATCATCACAGGAGTGAAATATCATCATATTCACAAGTACTGCCCACACTCAGCAGGAGGGGGTTATGCAGGCCACATACACCAGGGAATGGGGCCATCTTAGAATTCTGCCCACCACAGCACCATATTCCGGCTGCTGGTTCAGAGCAGACATCTCCCACAGAGGAGCCCATCAGTCTCGTAAGTTGATATCTCTGGGCAGAACCACAGGTGAGCCTGCAGAAGGGCATTCTATGGTTTGTGGCCCCGTGTGGTTTTGGGTGACAGTGTGCATGGCAAGACCAGAGAGTATGATGAGAATCAGTTCATGGTTTTGTCTCTTTTTTTCCCCTTGTCCCCAAACAGCTCCTCGACAGAAGCAAAGCTGAAGGCGATCCCGTAACAAAGAATAAAGCATTTGGAAAACCCACAAATGGTGTTGTTGGAAGAGTGAGGGAGGCAGGCAAGGCGAACACTTATTTGGAATAAGTGGCTATTTCTCTGAGGGCAAGTTTCTGCCCCTTCCATGTCAGAAGGGGTGCAATAAAAACCCACCTGCACCCGTTGGCTGTCACCCGAGGCATATGGCGCCAGATCAGGGGTCAGCGTGCCCATTGCTGATGGCATCTCAGACCCTGAACAGCGCCATCTTTGCCTCCAAGCCCGCTTCGTCCACACGCCCAAGGAGGATGCACGGCGGGGTGCTGGGGAGAGACTGTCAGAGTTCACACCTGTGGACCACGCCCTTTGGGGTCATTTAGGGACCCAAGCATTTTCATTCTCTGAGGGTTCCGGCTACACACCTTCCCTCAGACGTTCTGTCTCCAGACCCCGCTCGTGCTCCTTGGGGTCCCTGGACACCGAGTCAGACCACTAGTTGGTCCTGAATAGTTGTGGACCTGCCTCTCTGGGCATCTTCCTTTCTGAGCAGTCCATGAGCTGCATTGCTCAAAGTTCTGCCCATGGAGGGGTTTCCATTCTCTACTCCCCTGTGCTGCGCCCCCTGAGTGGGCTGGTCCTGCCCCCTCAGTCTTCTCTTGGCTTGTTGGTGCATGGCGCACAGCCGTTGGCAGCCCAGATCTGCACTTTCCCTCAGTTGGTGGGAGGGACGCGGTACACCTCAAGCTCAGCAAGCCCCGAACGTCCCCCAGCCTCCTTCTTAACTATGTGTACATCTCATTCATTCTCTCACTCATTCAACAGATGTGTCTTGGGTGCCTACTACACGTCATAGCTTGATTCCTCACTGCTGTCACAGAAAGGGGATGTCACAGTTGTGGTCCTAGCTCTGCAGGAGCCATGGAAAGAGATGGAAATTTAAAAAAAAAAAATAAATCAATTACCATTGCGATAGCTAAAGAAGTGAGAATGTAGCGTGCCTCCCAGCTGACGTGTGCCGTGGGACCTGCGAGCTGGGCACCGGCCTCCTTCGTTTCCTGTCTCACTCCCCGTCACTCTCCTGCGTGGCCCATCCAATGCCGTACCTTCCCGCACCATCCCCCCCTGCCGTGGCGGATTTCGGACGCCAGCACGTCACCCTAGAACGCCAAAGCTGCTCCCATGTTTCTCTGCTTCCAGTTTTACCCTTTAGTAATTTTCTTCACCAGGGAGCCATAAGGGATTTTTGAAAAATGCGAATCTGATCACATCCTTGCTCTTCTAGAAGCGTCCCCCTTCCCTGGAGGCCGTCAGCTCCTCGGCACGCCTTGCAGGGTGCCGTCTGCCCTCTCGTCGTCCTTCTTGCACTTTGTGTTCCGTAAACACCGGGCCCCCTGCAGCCTGACCAGCCCGCGCTGCGTCCCGTCTATGCCTCCCAAAGGCCGACCTCCACCTGGGGTGCTTTCTCCCCCAGTGGAGCACCTGACAGGCTTCTGTTCAGTTTTCAAACCCTATTCAGGCCTCACCTCCCATCTGAAGTTGCTCTTGAAAATCCCAAACAGAGATAATCACTCCTCTTTATGTTTCTTTCTGTGCCTCCGACATCCTGTTGTCACTACACGCATTGCTTTGGACATAATTCCTTGTTTACAGGGGCATTGTGTCTTGTGTAAGGTTTGGTTCTAAAGTCATCTAGGAAGTGAAAATTGCTCGTAATCAAAATTACCCCGAAAGAGCCGTACACACGGTTTTGTGTCAATAGCTTTGTGGACGATTCACCCGGCTTCTGACCCGGCCGGTTCACTAAGACCCTTGATGTCTTCCTGCTTCTTCATGGTTGCAAACAAAGGCAGTTGTCTCCCTTCTGTCAGTGGTTGGGCAAAACCTGAGAACCCACCGTCTCCTCAGAGAGCTTGCTGGCCGTTCTTGGCCGGCTCAGGCTTGTCTGTAGCGTCCACAGTCCGTGGCATGCAGTTACCATGAGCCGCGGCGAGCGGACACTCTCTCTCCCTGGCCGCCTCCTCCAGCGAATAGACTTCTCTGCATGTAAGTAAATGAGCATCAGATGTGAACCCCCAGAAGTGCTTTGTCTCCCGCCAGGTGGTAAATTGCCCGAGACTGGACGAGCAAACCCTTGGGTAAACAGCATCTAGACAGAGGCTGGTCCTCCACCTGATGCCGGCCTCAAGGAGGGGCTCTGGTGGTTGTTAATTAGGACACCCGAGACAGAGCCGTGTACCCCGTCCGCGGAGCTGCAGGGGAACCGTGAGCGATGGTGCCCAGGACGGGTGGTATTTCTCTCCCCCCGCCCACTCTTCCTTGGTCCAAGTTCTGTTGCTCCTTGTGGTTACTGCTGGGTGCGCTGTCTTTGTTACTCCAACGTCTGACCTTTACAATCTGTGCGATTCTCGTGGATTAAACACTAAATTTCACTATAATAGTCTCATTTAATTTCCTTATAAATTAGTATTTCCTGATACCTGCTGATCGCTGTGTGCTGTAAGTATGCTTTCTATGCATTTTCAAATCTAGTTCCTGGAGCTTTTTAGAAAATGACACTGAACCCCGGGAAAAACAGGATGGAGGAGGGTTTGCCGAGTCCTTCGTAACTGGGGTGTTTGTTCCAAAGACGAGGCCTGAGGCTCCGTGCTACCCCCACCCAGCGCCTGAGTCCTGCGAAGAAGGAGACTGTTTCCTGTCCCCAAATCTGTGACCAGGAGATAGTGGTCTGAAGGTTTTCATGAAGCATTTTGAGATGGAAGGAATGTTGTAGGTAGACGCTACAAAACTCAATCTATGCTCAGTCTAAAGGTTTATTTCTGGTTATTTGGGCCTTCCAATTTGAAGATGCAGCTGATGAAAATGTCTGCTCTATCAGGACCATCACCTCCTTCACTCTGTGTTCTCTACCCTGGTTAATGTAGCCAATGATCAAAGTAGGCTTTGGGCCTGTTTTTATGTTTAAGTAGACTTCTATGAAGCCCTTGTCTTTGGTGACAACGGCAACAGTAAACATGGAGGGAGCTATGCTGTTCTCAGGTTAAGCGCTAGAATAAAAGCCGCTCCAGGGCTCAGTGATGTTTTAGGCAGCCGACATTTTCCCTGTTCAACAGAGCCATCTGAGGATAACTTGACTCCCTTTTGTCTTAGAACACCAGGCGCCAGACTTTAAGAGTCTCCACGGGTTTAGTCTGGTAGAGAATTCTAGGCTTAAAGTCATTCTCCTTCAGGATTTTTGAGGACATCACACTGCTGTCTTCCAGCAAAGTCGTTGTTGAGAAATAGTCTTCCTCCTCCCCCTCCTCCTCCCCCACCCCCTCCTCCTCCCCTGCCCCCTCCTATTCCTCCTTTTTAGTCTCTTTGTGGGTAATCTGTGTTTTCTCTTTGGTTGCTATAACAACACTTGTTCACCTTCTTTGTCCACATTGCCTGATGTTGGGTCCAGGGGTGCATTTATCTTTTATTATCCTGTTTATGACTCAGGGAGCATCTTCAGCTTGAGAATTCAGGCCTTTCTTCACTTCTGGAAATCACTTAACTGTTACTGTCTGCCTCGTTCTCTTTATGCTGGAATTCAAACTAGACGCATGTCAGGATCGTGTTAGTCTATTTTCAGTCTCCTGTAACCTCTCAACCAGGTTTTTTTTTTTTTTTTTTTTTTAAGGAAGATTAGCCCTGAGCTAATATCTGCTGCCAATCCTCCTCTTTTTGCTGAGGAAGACTGGCCCTGAGCTGACATCCATGCCCATCTTCCTCTACTTTATATATAGGATGCCTGCCACAGCATGGCTTGCCAAGCGGTGCCATGTCCACACCGGGGATCCGAACTGGTGAACACTGGATTGCTGAAGTGGAACGTGTGCACCTAACCACTGTACCACCGGGCCAGCCCCTCAACCATGTTTTTAAATCCTCTGCTCCCCTCTGTGCTGCATGCTAGGCTATTTTCTCTTTTCCATCTTCCAGTTCACCAACTCTCTTTTCAGTTGTTTCAATCTACCTTTTAAATAATTAGTTGACTTCTCAATGCAAATTATCCTATTTTTCCTTCTGAGAAATTCTACATAGCTCTTTTTCAAATCTGCTTGGTCTTTTTAGAATCTCCTTCTTTGTGTATAGTTTCTATTTCTTATTTCATCTCTTCAATTATTTGAAACATAATAACTTCATGGTTTCACAGAATTCCAACATTTCAGGTCCTTGGTGTGCTGTTCCCAATAATTGCTTTTTGAGAGGACTTTATCTGCTGTAGCCACGTGACTGTCGTTGCCTCTCTGTGAGAAGAGACACTTTCCACCCCATTGATGTCAGCTTGGGCGTAACGTCTCTGAATGAATGTGAGCAGAAGGGCTGCATTTTAGCAGGAGCTGTAAGAACCATCGCACAGTTTCACTATTGCCCACTTTCTCCTTTTCCATGAGAACATGTCCCAAACAGTGGCTGCTCATTCAGACTGGATTTGAGGATGAAGAAGACATGTGGAGCAGAGCCAAAGCTGACCTGCAGCTGCTGCTCCTGGTGAATAATGTGACTGAGACGGGCGTCTGTTTTTGTCAGCCCCTGGGATTCTGGGTTTGTTTGTTATGCAGCATCACCTACTATACACTGGCTGAAACAGATCCTATCTTTTCTTTCTGTGGTGTCTGCTAGTACCTTCCCCTGGTGGGTTAACTACTCACACGGTTTGTAATGTTTTTGTGAATTTATCTTCATTGTGAATTGTTTTTGTTTTTAACTGTGGGAGTCCTATGGTTTCTGGGTGTGGGTGTGTCTCTACTGATAGGTATATTTTTTCTTTCCTTGCTTCTGCCCTGGGATCCCAGGTTCTCAACAGTCTGGCACCTTTGTTCATTTGAGGACGTTTATTCCATATTGATCTTGTAAGTTCAGACCCCATCCTTACATGGGGCCAAGGCTTGTGTGTTTAATTTTCATGTGACTTTTTTTTTCCACTCAGAGTTGGGGACAGATGCATCCTCCCTGGTCGGTTCCCTGCTTGGAGCGCAGCTTCTGGTCCACTCTTCAGGGTGGGCTGGCCCAGCTTGGATTCTGCCTCATGCAGGGGTCTCAGTCTCAGCGTCCTGCCTGACCTCAAGGCCACATCTTCTGCTCAGTATGGGCATGACAGCCCTGGGCCCCAGCCGTGGGGCTTATATCTGGGCAGACACCCCTGCCAAGCTCTGGCCTTGAGTTCCCACTCTATTTCTGGTACCTGGTTCCTTTGCTTTCAATCTTGACTATGTTTGTAACTTTTAAAAATTGTGCTTTGCCCAGCTTTTCCCTGTGTCTGTAGTGGGGGAGCTGGGGAGCTCTCTGCGTCAGCTCCTCCTGCTTGTTTAATTGTCTGTCTGCTCCCTGATGCTTAAACCCCCCATGAGGGCAGACCACGCGCATCCTATTCACCGCCATTCCTCAGGCCTAGAACCAGCCTGGGACACAGAGGTGCTCAGCAGATACCTGTCGATTGACTGAAAGAGCCAGAGTCTAAACAAGGAAGGTGGGAGGGGCCAGCAGGTGGAGTTGTCATGATTCAGCTCCTCTACCCTTCCCTCAGCCCGGCCCTCACAGAGGGGTTTGTGCAGGAATTTCGAGAGGACTAGAAACCCCATGAGGGGAGAGGGGCTTTCCTTTCCTGTGAGGGCCTTGTTTGGGTGCACCTTTCAGAGGCTGGCCTGGGGCTTTCCTTCCCCTGACGTCCATGGGAACAGAGCAAGGCCTGGCCCCTGCCGCGGCAGCTCCCAGTGCTGGGGATGAGGGAGGGGCACGCAGAAGGGCACTTACAACCCAGTTTGGAAAGCACTGTGATGGAAGGGAGGACAGGACTGTCATAGGGTAAGAGGGAGAGTGTGCCCAGGAAGTCTTTCTGGAGGAGGCAGCACTTTGACAGACTCTCTGCATTTGTCAGGTGGACACAGTCGGGGAGGGAGGGCTGGGGCATCTCCAATGGGGACACGGTGCTGGGCGAGGCTTGGGGGATGAGGGCGTGGTGATGGGTTCTGAAGGGTCATCAGACCGGCAGGGAGGGGTTTATCAGACCAGGCCACTTGGTGCTCTGTGGCCACAGGCGGTGACGTCACCTCTGTGGCCACAGCGCCCTCCCTTGCAGGGGGGCTAACAGGACCTTCTCTTCCATGGGGTTGTTTTCGACACTATGGAGCCCTGAATGTCTTTACATGTGGACAATATTCACTATCTTCACTTTTATTATTATTATTCTTGATACATATTGGACCAGATTTCTTCTTTTTTCATTCTTTATTAACCTATTAATGTTTTATTTATTTTACCCGAACTTGCCTGTGAGGATCCAGGTAGGGGCCACGGGCTGGTCTCTCGTCTGGGAGGGTCTCAGGATGACACCCTCAGAGTGTTGGGGGGCCGGCGGCTGCAGGCTAGAGCAGGCTGCTTCCAAAGTCGCAGAGACCCCGCCTTGGGGAGCTGAACTCCCACCATCCTGCAGACTAGGAAGAGAGTCAGGAGGACCAGGAGGTAATCGAGTGCATACACAATTTATTGACTTTGACTTGTAAATTAAAACACCCAGAGGTACAAATTAGGGATGAGCAAAGGGAAAATGAGAATTTGCCTTTCTTTCTCCCGGCCTCAAATCAGAACTCGACAACTCTAAATAAAATTGAAAAAGATTCAATTACTATGCAGATGGATTTCAAGTATCTTGCCTTTCTGTCACCTTGGCTCCAAATCCAACACGAGATGCCTCAGCCGCTTTGGTGGGATGGGCTCTGCCGGTGGCTGGGTGGCCTCGGAGGGGAACGGCAGAGGTGCCTGGAGAGGAAGAGTATCTGTGACCCGTTCACAGGCCACCACATCTGAGACGAACCGCCCCTGGACTGTGGCCGCGAGAGTGTGCCCCGGGCTGCGCGGACGGGAAGGGTCAGGGGAGACCCTCGCCCTCTCAGACCCAACTCCACACTCCACATTCTGCGACTCAGAGCCTGGTGTCCAGGCTGAGCTTTGCTCATGTTCTGGGGATAGACTCACACCCAACACATTTGCAGAGTGGCTGCAGGGTCCGCTGCCCAAGGGTCATTCAGAGAGCCCGGAGCAGCTGAGCAGAGCACTGCTGGGAGCCCTGGGCAATGAGGCTGAGAGCAGACAGTGGGCACAAGAGAAGGTGCAGGGGGTCGGGCCGGGACTGCTGAGTTCTGCCCCATGAAATGTACATTTCACAGTGCTCTGTGTGTGTGTGTGTGTTTTGGGTTGAGGGGGGCATCCATTTTGCAAGTGGCTGACCTCATTCAATATGGTGAGTTTTAGAGCTTTTCTCCACTGGTGACCCTCTGCTGTAGGGGACGGTCTAGGGTGACCCCTACCCCTAGCTCGCACTCTAATTGTGGGTACAGACCCCCAAGAAGTTGAAAGAAAAGAAAAAGGGGAAGATTCCCCTTCTCTAGGAAGCCCTCTGGTCAGGCAGAGCACCCTTCCTCCTCGCCCCGCTGGCACCTCCCTTGTCCCTTTGCTTCGGGACCCGCCTCATTTTGTCTTGTCCCCTGCGTCCCCCACATTTCTCCGCTCACTTTTTCTCCAACAGTCTGGGAAAAGGGTGGAGATACCATCGGTGGAGGACCCTGTCTGAATGGGGGAGGGGCGAGGAGTTTCTGCTCAGACGTGGGCCTGAGCTGTCCACCGGCTGGGGCTGCTCATGCACCCAAAGTGACAGGAGTGTTTGATCTGAGATGACGCTGAGGGAGCCAGGCTGGGGGCTCGTCAGTGCCCAGTTGTTAGCAGTGACTAGGAAAATCCTAAAACCATCCGCACACATGCTGTAAGGAGCTGAGGTCCTTCAAGGAGGTCGCAGCCCTGCTGTCCGTCGGGGGCCGAGCGTGGCTGTCAGTGTCCCCCCCTCGCAACAACTGTGCTCTGCTTAGAGTATGAGCTTCTGAGGTTCTAAATGCAGCGGAGCTGGAATTAGTGTCCTGGCAAAGAGGCTGCCTCCCTTTTCCTTTTGTCTGTGCAGGGCCAGCAGACGCCCCCGTGTTTCTACTCCAGCAGATCACCTCCAAGCGCTCATGCGTCCCAAGGGCGACCGTGCTCCTTGTGGGCCCTGCTGAGCAATTTTCCATCCTGGCTCTCTTCTTGTACGAGTGCAAAGAGATTAAAAAAATGCAAATACTGATTGGGGTGGAGGTAAATGGAGAGATCATCAGGACCTGGCTGGCACGATTCTGGGGAGATGGATAAGATGCATGCTGGAGGGAAAAGGATGGAGCCCAAAATGCACGATGGCTTCTTTTCTGGTGGAGATGAAGTCGCTGAGCAAGTGGATGAAGCGTAACGAGAAAATGCAAGACTGGTGGTGCTGGGGTGGCAGGAATTTCTTTCCTCATCACAGCCCTGCTGCGGCCTCGCCTCGACCACTCCGTAAAAACTCACAAGTATTTTGGAAACTCTGGGCATGTTCCCCTCCTCCTCTTGCCTTTTATTTCGTGCGGTACTGCTCAGTCGGTTGACCTGTGCATGCGCGCATCCATAGCATGTCCTGGAGTGTAACTTTATGTCTTCTCTTTGCCCTGGAAGGCAGCGTCCTCTGAGTGTCCTTGAGGCCCAGCTTGGCAGCAGGCAGGGACCAGGGGCCTTTAGGCAGGGGACAAGCTCACCCACTGGTGACGCTCACGGGCGCGTCTCTCTGGAGCACTGCAGAGAGATCTGCGGTCCTACGTGTACTTTCAGCCCCAAGGCCCCGGGCCTGTGTCTGCCAGCTGACTTCCCAGGCTTCGTGAGCCACAGGCCTGGATTCAGACACTGGCTCTGCTCCTGGAGAGCTCTCACCCCGGTCTCCTGGGTTCCCTCTGGGAACATGTGGGGCACGTCTTCCTGGGCTGTGAGGGTGCGTGAGATGATGTGTGTAAATGCACGGCCCGGTGCATGGCACGCAGGACATCTCAGTAAACCACAGCTGCCTCTCTGGCAGTGGGACCTCAATGACGCGGTGCCGACCTGCTTCTCCTCCCTCCAGGCCATTCTGTTCTTGTGTCCACTCTTGCTGGGACCCACCTGCACATCTGCTGGGGTGGCTCTTCATCCCCCTGGAACTGCCCTCCCTGCTCTGCCCTGCCCACCCAGTGCCTGCCCGCTCGTTATCTAAGAGCTGGGCCAAGCCTCTGCGGAGCCTCTTCTGGCCACCTTCTCCGTCCCTGAACCAATGGTGCATGACGTTCCTCTGCACACTTTGCCCGCCCCAGCCCTCTGTTGTGAGAGTGTCTCCCACGCCTCTGAGAGTTCTTCTGAACTTGATCTTGATTCTGAACAGATCTTGAATGTATTAGACTTTGTGACTCAGCACCCCCACCAAGGGGCCTGATTTGGGGTTCCATCACAGCTCCTACACAGAGGGCTCTGCAGATGAGTCTCCTCCAGAAGCCAGAGGAGTGGAACAGAGCCCTGCTGGAGCTGCTGGTGCTGTGCGCAAGAGCCGGTTGTTAAATTTTCAGGAACTTTGCAAGTCGATTGGTATCACATTCATAGCTTGAGATCGGCCGTGGTAGGAGGATTGGCACTGAAGAAATGGGTGAAGACCACGGATTTTGGTGAAGGCTCCAATTCCACCCCACCCCACAGCAGGGAGAGCTGGTTGTTAACCACCTACCAGCACACCACTGCTGGGACCCGTGGCTGGCTTCCACTGGAAGCGTCTGCTTTTGTTTTCTCTTGGATCTCTTTAGTGTCTGTTTCCTAAGAGCCTCTGTGAATCGATGTGTCATTTTTCTGCACTTGGTGTTCTAAGCTTGCATCTCGCAGCCACGTCCTCTGCCCATGCTGCCGGGCTTCGTGGACGGAGGGCCAGGAGGCATCTTCGTCTCCCTTTTGCAGTGGCTCTTCCAGACAACAGTGGGTAAGAGGCAGCCCACCAGCAGGAGAAGGCCCGTCAGTGAGGTCTCGCCCTCGACTTGGTTTCCAGGTGACTCGACTCCTTGGGGTGTCTGGTGAGGCTCTAGGACAGGCATCTGTCTCTGGGCATGACCGCCTGTGTGGTGAACAGTACGCTCTGGGCTGGAATCTGCTCTTCCGCCGTGGACCCTGGCACAGTCAGCACTTCTTCTGGTGCCTTCTGTGAATGGGCCGGTCTCCCACCCCGCAGACCAGGCAAGGGCTCCTGGCGCCCGCCCTCGGAGCACCCGGCCACTCTCCATCCTAACAGCCCTGGTGTCACCCTATCACTGGTGTCACGTCTGCTGTTAGTGTCTGTCTCTCTAGGTGGCAAAGTACGTGGGGTGTGAAGTACTGGTCTTTGTGCTTCATCGTATCACAGTTGTGACCCCACCCTGGCTCCTGGTGGGCCTTTACTGTGTTGTCTGAGTCAATATTGAGCATATTGTCTGAGTTATTCTACTGTTAGTGTGTCAACATTCCTACTGTTATGTGTGTCATCACCCCCATTGTGTACGTGTGTGATCCCTTTCATCGTGTGTGTGTTTGTGTTTGACATCACCTCCATGGTGTGTGTATCATCACTCCCATTGTGTGTGTGTGTGTCATCCCTTCCATTGTGTGTGTATTTGACATCACCTCCATGGTGTGTGTATCGTCACTCCCATTGTGTGTGTGATCACTCCCCTTGTGTGTGTCCTCACTCCCACTGCTGGGTGTTGTCACCTCCACTCTGATGGTTGCTGTGTTGTTACAAAGCTCGTCTTAGTTCAGGTCAGCCCAGGTCTGGCATTTCTCCATCACGACTAGTTTATATTCGCACCCTGAGGTTTGGGAAAAATATTGAATCAATTGTATTTAATTATGTCCATCTTGTATACTTTACCTTACCGGAGCAGCTCAATAATGCTTTACAATCCGCATAGCTGTAGGAGCATTGCTCAATATCCCAGAATGAAATACCAGAGTTTTCTTCTTGTTTAACTCGTAAACTATTCTTAAAAGCGCCATATCTTCCTGATTCGATTGTCGCTCTCCCCGTTATGGCTCTGTTCATTGCCCTGTGTGTAAGGAAGTGAACCCATAATAATTACTGACAGTCGTGTTTAATGCCTGCAGACCTGTTCACATGTAGTTGGCCGGCTGTGGATTGGGGAGAAGAGGCCCTGGACAGGGAGGTGACTGAGGCCTTTTCCCCTGCTCCCTCCCCACTGTGTGTCCCTGGGCTCCTGGTGAGCCTCTCTGAGCTCAGGCTGCTGTTCTGTGAAGGCACGAGGTGGGACTGGGAGGGGCGATGCTTGGGCCAGCTCTGCAAGACAAGCTCGGGCTGGTGGCTGCCATGAGACAGGCCAGGATGAGACCCAGCTGGCCTCTTCCTAGCAGGTGAGCACGGGCAGGCCATCCAAGTTCTCCGTCTGGTTCCACTGTTTGTAGTTTATAAAACGGGTAGAACAGATGCAGTTCTTAGGGCTGTTGATGGATGCGACAGGACGCGTGCGCAGTTTCTGGCACAGTGTAGATCCAGTGGAGCCTCTGTAGACCGGCTCTATTATTCTATCGGCAGAATCCAGGCCCTGGAGGGACCACCCGTATCCATCCTTTGTTAGAATTGCTCTGTTTCCCAAATTAACCAGGAGTTTGCTTTGATCTTGAATCTGTGCATGAAGTTTGGAGATGAGGTGCCACTGGAGGGAGCGCCCCTGGTGGGGGCCGAGGCTCAGAATCCCCCTGTCCCACCTGTGAGGAGATGGTAGGGAGCATCTTCTCTTTTCCATCCAGAGGCCTCCAGGAGCTCTCGCTGTCCTGTCCTCCATGGGCGGGCCCCCCGAGCCCTGCAGATACCAGGGAAGCGGCACTCGCCAACCCTCAGGAGTCGGGATCTGGCTGCACTGAGCCTGTAGCCCCGGCTGGAGGCACCAGGACATCCCAGGAGGGCAGATCTGGCCCCGGCAGCTCACTTCACCGACAGCCTTGGCAGCTACTGGAGGCTGAAGGCCAGGCTCTCATTTCAGGGAAGAAAAATGCCTCCGCAGCTTCTAAAAAGGCCCAGCAGACCCCTGCCGTGAGAGCCCGGCATTCAAAGGAAGAAAGATGCTTCCCGAGCACGCAGGGGGGGCGTGCGGATGGGTTTAAAGACCTGCTGCCTGAGATGCATGCTTCTCAATAAGCAGGGACACTGGGCACAGGGCAGAGAAATAATCAATTTTAGCCTGCAGGAGCGGGCCAGCAGGAGAGCCGGCCTCGGTTTATTTAGATAGTTATTCTTTTCGTTTGGAAGGGAGGCTCTGCAATGAGATGTGAAATTCATGGCCTGCCGCTCCCTGCCTCTCTCCTGGCCATGGAGGCCGATGGTACGTGGTATTCTTTCCAGCAGTGCCCGAGATGCATACGACCTCCAGCTCCTTCCCTGGGCTGGGGGACCGGGGGACGGGGAGGTGGGCTCTGCAGGGTTCACGGAACTGGGATGCACCGAGGGAGCTGGAAGTCGTGGGTTCTGGGACTGTGGAGGGAGGAGAGTGAGCACAGTGAAGCCCGTCTGTGCCCGAGCCACGCAGAGTCCTCCCTGGCAGGGTGTCCCCAGGCCCCCCAGACCTGGCTGGCCTGGAGTGGCTGCAGAGAAGGGGACTGGGTCTGGAGGCAGCCTGGAGCTGCTGCAAGAGCCCTGCCCTTGGTCCTGCTCCGCAGCGGAGGACTTGGGGTCCTCGGGCGTGTTGCTGTCCTTGCGGGGTCTTCTTTGTCTGCCAGCATCAGGGAGGGACTCTCGTCGTGTCCTCCCAGGGGAAGCGTCAGTGATATGGGGCTGTGAAAAGCGTTGTGACATCAATCGAAGCAGGGACCGCTTCCACAGGGCCAGTGCTTGACCCCAGCAGGGGTCCTCACAGATGGTGATACTTGGAAAAGGCTGCTGGGGTGGACAGCAGCACCTCTGCTCCCATCCGTCCTTGCTTCTCAGGATCCCCAACGCCTACTGTTCCCTCAGCATCTGGCACCTTGCCTCCTCCTTGATGAAACCTTCCCCAACTCCCTCCTCCTGCACCTTCACACTCTAGTCAGAATTAGCCTGTCCTGCTCTGTGCTCCTAGCATCCTTTGCACCTCTCCTGCAACGCTTATCTAATGACCCTTCGGAGCAGGGACCCCTCCCTCTTGTACATTTCAGCAGCCCTGCATTAAAAATAAGACATTTGATGACTTTTGAACAAAGTTGCACGGATCCCTCTGGAAGCACTTTGTGTGTCACAGACATCACCACCTCACGACGAGGGAGATGAAGGAGCCGAGGCGCAGGGGTGCCCAGGACCCTGCGAACAGGGGGCCTGAGCCGGCAGGTGACACTCGGAGAGAAGCCGTCCTTGGGCGAGGAGGGCCGGGGGTAGAAATCTTCTGTGCTGGCTTTGCCACGGGAAAAAAGATAGAGGAAGATAATTTGAATTTATAAATCCAATTCCAATGGGGTTATTGGTGTGCAAAGAAAAGAATACATAGATTTGTGGCAAAGCGCACACTCGATTAGCTCCCTGATTATTTATTTATCCCTGAGAAGTGCCCACCGGAGGATGACAAACATTTGTTTTACAGATGGAGCCCAGAGGACTGACCCTGCTGAGAGAAATCGGATTATTAGTGCTCCGACAATTGAGTTTACACAAACTTTTACTTCCAGTTATTAAGAAAAGCGGTGAATTTATATTCATGTGGCACCACGGGGCTGCAGGAGCTCAGCCTGCCTGGTCCCTGGCCCGGGCTGGGGAATGCTGAGCAAGGGCCAGCGGCCGAACAGAGGGGACCCATCTGGGGGACTGGGCTTCCCCTCGGGCCCCTTGGTACTGCCTCGGGCAGGTGCCCACTGCCTCACTCGCTCACCCCCAAACTCGGTCACGTCCCCCACCCCTTCCTCCTGTGGCCCCTGGTGGCATCGCTCCATCACGGCTGCATGGAGGGCCAGCTCCCTGCCAGGGCGGTGGCACCCACACCTGAGAGAGATGGTGAAGGAGCTGTGATGCTCCTCCCCAGCAGGGAGCCGTCTGCCCACTACAGGCAGGTGCAGGGACAGCCAGCGAGCCTAAGCACGCGAGGAGAGATGCCACGCTTCGTCAGTCAAGCCCAGAGCACCTCGGTGCCGCCTGCTCCACTGGGAAGCCCTCGGCGCTCCCCTTCCCAGGCCCGAGCTTCTTATTTGACATCCCTCAGTTCCTGATCGCTGCCTCGAAGCTGTTCTCTGCTCCGATTCACGAACTTCTCCTATGCTTCCAGCCTCCTCTCAGACGCCACCCTCCAGCAGACAGCCACCCGAGGCCACTGCTCACCTAGTTGCTCCTGGGTACCCACCATGTGCTGTGTTGTCTTTATGCTGCTCGCCTCTCTAGTGGGCGCTGTCGACGTCTTGCTGGCGACACCTCAGCATCACCATTTCGGGGCAGGTGGAGGCTGCCTATGGAGACCACCTGCCTGGGGCTGGCTCTGTCCCTGGGGGCAGGCTGGGACTGCTGACCTGCTGAGGTGCTGGGGGAGCGCACAGCCATTGGAGGATTAGAGGATGCCCAGGGCCCTGGGTGGGATACCTGGAGAAGGAAGGGTGGCGGGCTGAGGTTCTAAGGAACACTCACATGCACCAGGATGGGGGGTTCAGGGTTTTGAAGGAAGAGTTTCTACAAACACATGTTGGATGTTCAGACTTATTTCTGAGCCTAAAAGCCACAGAATAGGAGAAAGGGCGTTTAAAAAGGGAATGTTTACATGCTATGACCCCGAGGAACCTGTTTCGAGATTTCACCATTCCTGAGTCACTTCATTAGTCCACTGGGTGTTCGTAATCAGCCAACTTTCCAAGGAGGGGAGGTTTTGCCCTGGCCCCATCCATCCTCTCCCACAGGGAACTCCACTCTCTCATCCCAGAGGACCCACCACTTGGTCTCCAGAGGCCACTCTGCCCTCTGCCTATGCTCATCTCAGCTCTTTTTTTCTACCTTGTAAAATTTGTCATTTGCTTTTAAATGTTGTTTATAGTGTTTTGGCAAGGATAAAATTTTTTATTTTCATGTAGTAAAATAGAAAAATCCATCCATCTTCCCCTTTACGGTGCTTCCCTTGGATGTTATCCACGGGGAGGGCCTCTTCTCCCGAGGTCAGAGAAACGTTTATCTCCATTTCCTTCCGGCTCTTGAACGGTTTCTGTCCCCACCCCATAGACCACTTACTGTCGGTAGACGAGGGGAGGTGGGGGTCAAGCTAGCGGTCTCCCCAGAGGTGGACAGTTACGCAGGCCCTTCACGGTCACACGACCCAGAAATGCCACTTGGACTGTGCCCCACTCCCGCCGTGCGCAGCTCTCTGCTCCTGGCCTCTCTTTTCTTTCCTTATCTTCTTGCCTGGTCGCTAATTGTTTTGGTTTGTATTGCTTTGCATAACATTTCTCTCTGTCTTTCTTTTGAAAATATAGAAGGAACAGAAAATAAATTGTGTGACCAACACGCATGCACCTATCCCCCAGGGTGAGCAACTTTTAACATTCTGTGAGTGTCCTTCAGGCATCACTTTTATGAAACAAATGGACCATTCCAGATAAACCCGGAGGCGCCAGGGTTTCTTTTCCTGTGGCTGACCCTCTCTGTTTCTCCCTGAAATCTGTCACTATCATGAAGTCGGTATGAAATGCACAATCAACACTTTATATTTTTATTACTTACATATGTAGGTAAAGCAATCATAGTGCTATTTGGAGTTTTTGAAATTTACAGATAAGTTATCATATTTTATTTGCTTTTTAATTTTTTAACTGGTATTCTGAGATCTCAAATTCATCATAGTTGCTTCCTCATGATTCATTGTGTAACTACATAAAACGTGTTTATTTATTTCTTTGTTGATTGACATTTGTGTTTTCAATGGTCTGACAGCAAAACAATGCTGTGGTAGCTGTCTGCGTGATGAGCCGATGCACATGGACGGAGCTGTTCTCGGTGCCACCCAGGAGGGGAGCGTCTTCCCCGCAGAGCACTTGTGTCTCAACCCCATGAGGGTGCTGTCTGGTTGTTCTCCAGGGCGGTTTGGCAGTTTATCCTCCCCGGCTGTCAGGAGTTCCTGTTACTGCTTCACCTCCTTGCCAACCTTCGGTGTTTTTGGAATTGGGAGTGTTTATGGTGTTGTTCACTGTGGTTTAATTTCCATTTCCCTGGTCACTAAGCAGTGGACCTCTGTTCCTAATTTTGATGACCGTTGGGGTTTCATCTTCCGCAAAGCATCCCTTTGTTCTCTCTTTATATTCTTGTTATTGGGTACTTTGCCCTTTTCTTATTGACTTGTAGGAGATCTTTACATATTCTGGATACCAGTCTTTAGTTGGTCTCAATGAAAACATCTATTCCTAAAATTAATTTCTATTTTTGCTATATATGTCATATTCATAAGTGGTCTATCTTATTTTCTGCCTTTCTTGGAGTTTATTTTGAGATAAATTCTGAGATGGGTACCTACTTCTTTAGTTTATTCATTTTAACTGCTATAGAGAGTACATAGGCCACAATCTACTTATTCAGTCTCCTTCCGGTGAACTTTTAATTTGGGTCCACTTTTTTTCTATGTAAGTAGCCATTTTCCTTACACATGTCTGCTTGTGCGACTACGTGGAGTTTCTTTTGTGTGTTTACCTAGAGGAGCGATTTATAGGTCATAGATACAGGTAACTTCACCTTTGCTATTGGCGACTTGGTCTGCAAAGTGACTGCTTCAACTGATGCTGCGTGAGATGCACATCTTTGTCAGGACCTCTCTCTCTCTCTCTGTCTCTGGGCCAGCTTGTAGGGGTTGGTCCACATTATCAGGTTTTCTGAAGAACCGTCTCTAAGTTTTGCTGGTCATCTCTATTTTAACTTTGCTTCCAGTTTACAAATTTGAGCTCAATATCTTCTTTATCTCCTTTCTTCTACCTTCTTGAGCTTTCTCTGTTCTTCTTCAACACCTAAAGAGAACACTTAATTCATTTATTTTCAACTTTCTCAACTTCCCCAGCATTTGAGGCCGTACATTTTCCCCTGATCATCATTCGTGCCTCGTTTTCCTCATTGTACAATCGGGGCACTGTGATGCCCGGCTCGTTTGTTAACTGCACTTCCCATATATCAATTTGAGTTTCCTCTCTTTATTGTCTCTTTCTTTCTTGTTGGGCTCTCCCTGTTCTTTGTCAGCCTTCAAGGGGAACACTTATCAGTGTATTTTCAACCTCTCTGATCCGCCCCAGCCCTAAGGCAGCGCATTTCTCCGTGATCAGCATCACGCTCATACCTGCCCCATTGTCAGGGGGTCTGCTGTTCATCTTCCCTCTTCTCCCGGCCCCTTGGACCCTCCCAGCCCACGCTCCCCAACTGTTCAGGGATCTCTCACCACGTTTTCACGTTTCCTTCCCAATCCTTCCTGAAATCTGTAGTTGCTGTATCTACATGTGTGTTTACTTGCAGTGTGGCCGTCCCACAGGTGAAGCTCCGAGAGGCCTGAGACCTTGGCTGCCCGGCTCACCTGGCGTCCCCGGCTCTCAGTGCACTGCCTCCTGTTCTTCGGGGGCCCTCAGAAATGTGGGCGAGTGATGGAACGGCAGGGTGGGGATCTTGCACCCGTATGCTACACCACTGTCTTGCAAATAATAATAATAGTAATTCCTCAGTTAAAAAAAATCTTTAAAAACGTTTTAATTTTCTTTTTATTATCATAAAATGCACATAACAAAATTTACCATTTTAATCTTCTTCTTCTTCTTTTTTTTTTTTTGGTGAGGAAGATTCACACTGAGTTAACATCTGTTGCCAATCTTCCTCTTTTTTTGCTTGAGGAAGATTAGCCCTGAGCTAACATCTGTACCAGTCTTCCTCTACTTCATATGTGGGATGCTGCCACAGCATGGCTGACGAGTGGTGTAGGCCCAAGCCCAGGATCTGAACCCATAACCCAGGCCACTGAAGGGGAATGCACTGAACTTAACCACTAGGCCGTGGAGCCGGCTCCTTTAATCATTTTTAAGTGTACAATTCAGTGGTATTAACCACATTCACAATGTTGTGCTATCATCATCACTATCTAGTTTCAGAATTCCTTCATCTTCCCAAACAGAAACTCTGTCCCCATTAAACACCAACACCCCATTCCCCCTCCCCCAGTCCCTACTTTCTGTCTCTAGGAATTTTCCCGTACTAGGGACCTCATGTAAGTGGAATCATACAGTGCTAGTCCTTTTGTGACTAACTTATTTCACTTAGCGTAATGTCCTCAAGGTTCGTCCATGTTCAGCCATGTATCAGAATTTCATTCCTTTTTATGGCCAAATAATATTCCATTCTGTGGATAGACCACATTTGTGTATCCATCATCTGCTGATGGACACTTGGGTTGCTTCCACCTCTTGGCCATGGTGGGTAATTTGCAAAGTGCTTGACTGTGATGACACAGCCCTGGGTTTCAGGAAGGGCCATCAGAGTTGCCCTGCTTCCACTTCCCAGCCGAGGGATTTGATTCCCAGGGGGCAGAGGTGAATGGAGAAAGAGCAGCAAAGAACACAGTGGGATCCCACCAGAACGTTTACTCCGAGGGCTCAGGGACTTGGTCCAGCTTACTTATCCTGGCAGCCCTGCTTCTAGAACAGTCTCTGATGCTCCACAAAGATCCGTGGACTGACTGAGTGACTGACCTTGCTCCAAGACCTTCTACTGAACCATGCTCCACCCTCGCGCATCTTGCTGCAGGGGTCCCATGACTACTGCCCACACGGAGTTCTGCAGTGAAGATGGCTGAGCCACGGGGATCCTTGTGGCGCATTCAGAGGCTGGGCACCCAGGTTGCTGGGCAGCACCGTCTGTCTGATGAAGGGCTGAGCCCGCTGCCGCCTTCCACTTCCCCAGGCGCGTGATTATTAATAAGATCTGGAGGCCATAGCCGGCAGCGCCCTGAAGACAAGTGGCCCTGCAGATTCACAGACCTCTGCTTGCAGACGGAGGCTCTGTGATGCCCCCCTGGAATACCAGCTTATTTAAATAAACTTGGGAAAGGTGACAGACTCCATCAAACTCACGGCCGGCTTTGCACCCACCGCCCTGGAGAGGCTAAGAGACGTGGTGGTTTCTCTGGTAACCAGCAAAGACACCACGTTTATTAAATGCCACGAGGAGGAGAAATGGGGGCACATACCGGGCAGCTGTGAGCCCCGCTGGCAGCCTTGGGGGGAGCAGTGATGTTTGCTCTGAAGCCTCCCTTTTGTCCCACTTTCCTCCCCATTCATCAAAACGAGGTAATTCTGGCCAGACGACTCCCAGACGGGAGGGGCTGTTCCTCTTGGAGCTTTCTCGTTGGATTAACCTTGTGCATGCAGGCTGAGTGTGGAGGGTGATTCCTCCCCCTGCAGAAGGGTTCCTGCCATCCTGGAGGCCAGAAAGCTGGGACTGTTGAGATCAGAGAAAAGCTGAAGGTCACCACAATGTCACCCCAAATGCCGGATCTTACCTGCAGTGTGGACCACTGCAGGTCTTTCAGATCGAGTCTGCCTGTGACTCCTGTGCCACGTTAATGCTGGCTCTTCTTCTCCCTCCCTGAGCGGGTCCCACTTGCTGGCTGGCTGCTCCTCCTCCAGAAGCCTTCTGAGTGTTGGGGATGCCCACATACGAGCCCATCACCTGCTCTTCTCGCTACGTCCTCACCTGGGTCCTCCCGCCTGGTTCCTGACTCTGCTTCTCCATCACGTTCCCCTTGGTCCAGTGCGCTCCCACTCAATGCCTTTTCCCCTGCTCCCCCAAAATCCCAACCTTATTCTTAGCCCAGGACCAATACCTTACCCTTTCCTTTTACCAATAAAGTTCTTCCTACAGAGATTCTATGGCTGGCTCTTTCCAAATGTTAAGGACTCACATAAAACGTCACCTCCCCCGACCATCCTTCCACGCCAGTGCCGTGACGCCAGCCCTGCCTCTCTGGGCTCTACACGTGTGCCGCCCAATGTGGCGGTCACGAATACGTGCGTCTGCCGAGCGCGTGCAATGCAGCTGGCCTGTGCTGAGATGTGCTGGGAGTGCAAACACACTGTGAATCTCAAACACTTATTTTGAAAAAAGTAGAATAAAATAAATGGCTCAATAATTTTTTCATATTGGTTTCTTATTGAAGTGATAATATTTTGGGTCAGTGGTTTTAACAAACTGTATTATTAAACTTAATTTCACCTGTTTCTTTTACTTTCTAAAATGTGACTGCTTTGAGAAGTAAAGTCCCGCATAGCTCGTGTTGCCGTGGTTGTGTCGGTGCTGAGTGGGGCCACCCCAGAGCCCCGCGCTGGGTCTGCAGCCCCACTCGGCCCGCCGGCCTTACCAACTTCCTTAACCTGCCCGTGCCTCAGTTCCCTCCTCTGCCCAGTGGGGAGGAGGGTGTTAAGCATGGGAAGCCTTTACGGTAGAGCTGAGTGCGTCGGAGTACTCGCTTACCACGAGCTATCATCGCTGTTCATTTTATTGGTGCATTTTAGTTGCCTTGTTTCATTTTCCTTCATCACCCTTACCAGTCTCTGAAACGACCTTCTTAGTCATCTGCACCTTCCTGTGTCTTGTCCCCTCCCACCGAGGGTCAGCTCCCTGAATGCAGGGACTCGTCTGTGTGGCTCACAGTGTGTCCTTGGTCCCTGTCTCAGGTTCCAGGACACAGTAGGGGCACAGGCAATGCACGTCGAATGAATGAATGCAGCCGATCTGTCCTCCCTCCTGCCTTTCCATCCTTACTGACACTTCCACGCACTCTGTCGAAAGGAGCCATCGGCGTGTGGCATCGTGCATACTTGTTGCATGCATGAACGCATGGACAACACAGAAATCACTGGGGGAGAAGGAGAATGAATGATCTCTGTGGCGTTGAGGGGGGAGACCATTCCCATGCCCCTTTGCTTCATGCCTTGGGCCTGATGGTCCCGGGGACAGGAGTGCAGCTTGGGGACACACAGAGGCCTTGTTCTGCCAGCTGGCCCACCTGAGGGAGCCGGTCCCAAGGAAGGAGTGAATGTGGGTGAACTTGGATGCAGGTGGGCAAGGCTGTGATAATCCAGGAGAGCCCGCTCGATTTTTATTTCCCCGCCAGCATCAGCTACTCTGAGCCCCTGCTCTCCATCTGGGCAGCGAGCATCCCTGGGCTCGCCTGGCAGAGCCGATGTATAGAGCTGAAAGGCAGGAAAGGGGCAAGAGGAGGGCAGCTCCAAGGTGCCCGGACTGTCTGCCTCACCCCTCCATGGCTGCCTCTCCAGTGCCCAGCCCAGCTCTCCACGCCACCACTCAGTGAGGTGTTTGTAGAATGAAGAAATGATTGGGTGAGTCAACTACAGAGGCTGGTTAGAGTGAAACAGGATACAAATGTGAGTAGATAAGCCCATTTTGAAAAACCAAATGATAATAGAATAGTGATAAGCAATTACACCCTGAAGATGCTTTTTAATCAATCGGCATGAGTATTTTTTTCACATTGATTAATTGTGTTCCCTTTCCTTCCTCGAAGGAAGCTATTTTCCCAGTTGTATCTCATGTTTCATCCAGCAGGCCTCCCTCAGGGCTCCTTGGAGCAGGACCGGGGCTGCACATGGGCCAGAGGTGGTCAGTCTGGTCCTGGCCTCTGGTGGGGGAGGGTTGCGAGAGGGGAGGGGGCTGGGGACCAGGAGGGGGCACAGGCTCTGATGTGGGAAGAGTCAAGTCAGCTCCGGGGGTGCTCCAGCCCCTGTGAGACGCCTCTGTAGGTGACACTCGGGAACCGGCCCTCCCACTGTCTGAGTGGCTGGCCTGTTTGCCGATGTCCCTACCTTCCGCTCCAATCGTGGGTTATTCTGTGGTTCCCACCCACTTGCTTGGACTCAGCCTCATCTCCTGTACCAGCACAGCATGCTTCCCACATGTCTGCTGCTCCGCTTGGCTTTAGGGCCCTTCCTCAGCATGCGCACAGCTTGGCCCCATGGGCTCCCCCGCCCCTGCATCCTCCAGGCTGGGCTGACTTTGCATCGTTCCCCGTGCCTCTGCCTCCCTTGTCTTGTGCTCCCCCAGCCTCAGGGCCTGTACCTGCTGGGGTGGCTGGGTGGGTGGCCTCAGGACACTGACGGCAGGAAGTCCCCTTCCCCTCTTGGGCTCTGCCTGTGACTTTGTGCCTCAAGGAACCACTGACCCTGGGGAGCCTAGGAGAAAAGTGTGCAGGACCTCTCTGTATCTTTGTGGCCTCCTGGGAATCTGTAATTATTTAAAAATAAAGCTAAAGAAAATCTAACATGAAATATTTGTTGTAGGGCTTTTTCTCTTGTATATCTAACCTGGCTCCAAGACAGAGTTCCACTGGAAAAAGCTGTCTCTGGGCCCACCTTAGGCCCCCCAGGGTCCCCGAGCCTTGCCTCTGGTGCCCAAACCCCAAGCGGGCTCTAGATGGGCCTGCATCCCTGGTGTCTGGATGGATGGCTGAGGGCCGCTGGGCGGATGCATCTGCTGGGAGATTTCCATCTAGATTCTTTGGTGTTTGGGGTCCAGGGAGGGTCAAATC